>NW_024871213.1:1205000-1580000 GCF_019054845.1 Dipodomys spectabilis
AACCAAATAATAGGTATTTAATTATTACTCCATGCAATTTTTATTCTGTGAATTCTTAATAATATATTAATAAAACTTAATAAACATCCTATAATTATTGCATCTAATTTATTTACAATGATACACTAATACAACCCTTCATCATTTATTGTAGTGACAATTATTCCACTTTTGACATCCTATTACATAGCATATAGATTTGCACCTGTATTATACATCCTACCTGACACCGAGCACTTTCAAAGAGAAAGAAAATGTGTCATGCTCGGCTTCTAACTCCAATATTACATTTTTGGCAGTGCTGGTATCTAAACTCAGGGCCTAGAATTTCATAAATGGGTGATTTTCAGTGCAGCAGCCTCTAGCCAATTCAGCTCTTAGGCAGTTCCCAGGCCCTGAGATCGAGCCCCATATGCTGACTCCATATTGTGCTTAGTGTAGTTATTCATTTAATTTTTTTGTTTTATTCTCTATTTACCGTTGATTTTATTGACTGTTATTACACATGGAATATTTATTACATTTATTACAAAGGATATAGATTTGCCTATGTATGAAACTTTACACCTGACACCCAGGACTTTCACAAGAAAGGAAAATGTGTCACCATCGGCTTCTTACTCCACGATTCAATTTTTGTGAGTGCTGGCTTCTGAACTCACAGTCTACAAGGCTCAGTGCATGAATGGGTGATTGTCACCATGCCAGCCTGGTGCACATTGAGCTGACAAGTAGTTCACAGCACCTGAGATGGAGCCCCAGGAGTTGACAAAATAAGAACAGATTGACATGCAGATGGTAGTACACAAATAAATATAGATCTTTATAGAGTGCCAGAGATTTCTATACACTATTCAGTGATATATGCTACATTCCTACCAAATCATAGGTATTTAGTATGCCTCCATGTAATTAATATTGTTTTCATCCTTAATGAATTATTAATTAAATCAATCACTGTCCTGGAATTATTGTGTCCATATAATTAATAGTATTCTTTTAATATGTAAAAAATATTCATTAAAATCCATCAGTATCCTAAAATCACTCTAATTTTATAGTAGTATCATTCAGTAATGACTAATTCAACCTTGACATTCACAACCTTCCAATGGTATTCCTATGAATAGGAATGAGACCCTTAGGAACTCCCTCCATTGGTAGAGATCAGGACCCGGCTTCAAACCCAGGGCCTATGTTGCCATGTTGGCCTGTGGCTTCCCTGGGAGCCCACCAGCCTTCAGCAATGCCAGGTTACCAACACTTTTCAGCCATGTCATTCAAACCGAGGAAGGTCACCTTGCAAAGAAAACAAATGTAAAACCTGCAGCTATCTGCAAGTTGCTGGTTTTTTTTTTCCTGTGTCGTTTTATTTTTTTTTTCCTGTCAGCCTTTGGGGCCCAGGATCCAGGTTCGGCTGTGGGCCCAGTGGCTGCACCCTAGCCTAGAGTGATCGAAGCTGAGGCAGAGTTGCCACCACCTGAGTTCAAGCCCTGTCCTTGACAAAATTAAAAAATATACATACATACATACATACATACATACATACATACATACATACATGCATACATACGTTGAAAATATTTAAAAATTTTTGAGGCTCTTGGCTTGGAATTCATGCCATTTTTTTCTGTCAGAACTGGGATTTGAAGTCAGGGTCTGGGTAAATCTGCAGCATAGTGGGGGAAGGAGAAGCTCACCATGCTGGAAGACAAGAAAGTCAGGCCTGTTCCCAGGGCCTGAATTCAAGTTCTAGCATTCATATACATTTTAAATCCATGGTTTATATTTACATACACATGTTTACTGCATATTGCAGTTAGTATAGTTATTCATTTTATTTTGTGTTTTATTTATTTATTATGTATTTTAGTAGGATTACACATATAATAATATTTTTTACATCCTATTACATAGGATATAGATTTGCCTATGTATTATACATCATTTGTGAGGCCCAGGATTTTCACCAATAAGGAAAATAAGTGAGACAATTGGCTTCTTCCACCAGGATTTTTTGGCAGTTTTATGATTTGAACTCAGGGCCTAGGAGGCCCACTTCATGAATGGTCAATGTTAGCCCACCAGTCTGATGCAAGTGAAGTTGTTGAGCTAATTTGAGGACCTGAGATCAAGCCCTACGAGTGGCCAATATATAAACACATAGATGTGTAGAATGAAGTGTGTGTGTGTGTATTTACATATGTATATGCATCTATAAATGTATACAGAGACAGATTAGTATTTATGTAGATTCTAGTGTATAACTCTATATAAAGAGTGATGTCTATATCTTATTTTTATATGTCCTATTACTACCAATTATTTGGTCTAAAATTATGCCTCCATTAATTAATCACGGTAGAAGACTTAATAAAGTATTAATTCAATTAATCAATGACCTATATTTATTGTGTACAATCTTATACTAGATTGACTAGCTAATTAGTAATTCAATTAGTACATTTCAAACATTCTATTACTGTTCCTATACATAGGAATGAGTATCCTAGGATCTTCAGCAGTGTATAGGTGCCAGTCCCAGGGTCCAACTCAGGGCCTAGGTTTCTGGTTTGAGCTCAGGCTTCACTGACAGCCCACCAGCCTTCAGCCATGCAAGGTCACGTTCAATTTTCAATTTTTAAGCTGAGTCACTGAGATCCAGGATGGTCAAGTGCAAAGGAACAAAGGTAAAGCGGTTGTCTAAAACTTCCTGGTTTTTTCCTTCTCCATTTGTGTTGGTTTGATGTTTTTTTGCCAGTGCTGGGAGTTGAACTCAGGCCCTAGGATCCCTGGATCATCTGTGGGTGTAAAAGCTGCACCCTATCCTAGGGTAATCATGGTTTAACACACAATAAAATGCTTCCTTGAGCAAAATCAGTTCAAGGACAATGTCTAGCCTAACAGTTCAAGCCTCAGGATCTGCCACACAAAAATAGAGCCAGTAACCCCATGTGTATGTATGAATGTATTTCTATTGGTGAACATCCTGAGTCTCTATGAAGAAAGGCACCCAGCTAGGAAATTTGCTTTGAATAGAATGATTTCATATCACAGAGAGTGCTTTCAAGACAGTGTATGTTCAGAGGCTTTCCTCACTGTTCCCAGTGAAGCCGAGGGTTTCTCCATACCCCAGGCTGCTGGAGGAAGTCTGCCTCATTGTTGGAACAGGCAGACAAAAAGACTCACTCCTGTAAAGGTATGAAACAAACAATTCATCCGGGGGCATTTAGTGAGGATGAATGTGTGTGAGCTCTGAAGTCCAGGAGAAAAAGGCCTCTTTGTAACCCAAGCTCTTTCTCTCCCAGTGCTCTGTTTTGACAGGAAGCATTCATTTGTGCCACCTCCCATGGCAGGCCAAGTTCCCTGCACTTATCCTGTCTTTGTTAAACTATGTCCCAGTGTTGAAACAAATTGCTACAATTAATTCAAGAGTCCTTATGGCAGACAACTAGGGAGCTGTACCTAATGAAATGATTCATTATTGGCAAAGGTGCATCCCTAGGTTTCCAGAAGCTTGCTAAATCTAAGTACATGTGTAATATCACAATATTTCTGGTCATCTATGGCTGGTGAAGCTCATCAGGTTTTGAAACCTTTGACCTCTCCTAGTTGGGCCCTGGGTGGCTAGGTTTTGCGGTTGAACACAGGACCAGGGTGCTGATCATGAGCTCAGAGCAGAAGAACTTTGCTTTACCATTTGGTGTCACAGTTTCACTTCTGGTATCTTCGTGTGTGTGTGTGTGTGTGTGTGTGTGTGTGTGTGTGTGTGTGTGTGTGTGTGTGTGTGTGTGTGTATGCATACTCCAGTCCTGGAGATTGAACTCAGGGCCTGTGCACTATACCTGAGTTTCTCCTGTACGAAGATAGCACTCTCCCACTTGAGCCACAGAGACATTTCAGGCTTTTTTTCTAGAGATGTGGTACTGAGGATTCAAACCCAGGGTTTCATATATGCAAAGCACTCTACCCATAAGACACATTCTCAACACTCCACTTCAGGTTTCTTGCTTTCTTTTCTTGTAAGTTGGAGCAGTTGAAGTCTGGGCCTGGGTGCTGTCTCTGAGCACTTCAGCTCAAGTCTAGCACTCTACCACTTGAGCTACAGCACCCCTTCAGGCTTTTTGGTGGTTCCCTGGAGATAACCATCTCAAGGAATTTCCTGTCCAGGCTGGTTTGGACCCTGATCCTCGCTCTCTGCCTCCTGAGCAGCTAGGAATACATGCGTGAGTCTGTGGCACCTAGCTTCCATTTCAAATTGCTAAATGGTGAGTAGGGGATAATAGTCTCATGGGACCTTTTGTGTCCGGGATAGTTTGAACCCAGATTGTCAGATCTCAGCTTCCTGAGTAGGCAGGATGACAGACCTCAGCTACAGATGCCTAGGGTCCTTGACTCCACATGATACACACTAGCCATGAACCCAACAGGGAAAGTTCAATGCCCTGAGTTCAATATTTACAAAGAAAAATAAACCAAAACAATTGTCTGCAGAAGACAACTCATTAGAGTTCAGTACATACATAATTTTGGCCCTGACATGGGGATATATCTGAGCCTCAACTTTCTCATGTGCACAATCATCTTACTTGTGGAGCTTTTATAAGGACCAGATGAAAGAATGCACCCCGTGAAGGACTCAGCACACAACACCTCATGAAGGACTCATCACATAGCTGTATCCCACAAGCTGTCATTAGAATTAGGGTGTTTTCATCAGTATCATCATTATTTCAGAAACACTTCACAAACTGCACAAAGTTCACATCTAATGGTTTAAAGGGATGGGGTTGTTTTAGGGGGGAGTTAGCCACGGGGATTGCACTAAAAGTTGGGGGCTACTGTCCTAAGACCTTTAACTCAAGGCTAGAGCTCTAACTCTTTGAGCCACATCTCAGAGTTTTGCAGATTCCTGCCAGGGCTGGGTATTAAACCCACCAGTGTCAGATCTCATCCCTGGGCTATCTTGGATGATAGGGTTGAGTGAGCCAGCAGCATCTGATTCCATGGAGCTGGGTTGCCTAGCTAAATCAGGTTAGATAGCAGCTGTCAGCACCAGATTCTCAGCTTGCTCTGTGATGAGATATTTGTAGTCCTATCCTTATATCGTTGAGGTCAGAACATTCCTTTATTTTTTTATTGTTGGTGCCAGTCTTGGGTCTTGAGTAAAGGTCTAGACACAGTCCCTAAACTTTTATGCTCAAAGCTAGTGCTCACTGCTTGTGCAATAGCAAAACTTCTGGATTTTTCTGTGCATGTGGTAGTGAGGAATTGAACCCAGGGCTTTGTATGTATTAGGGGAGGAGTCTACCACTGAGCCCCAGGAGTGACAAGTGTATAAACAGATAAATGTGTAGATTGGTAGATAGATAGATAGATGTATATGTGTAAACTAAGAGAGATGTCTATATTATGAAATTGTATATACCATATTACTACTAATTATTGGCAACTAAATTATTCTTTCCTTTTTTAATTATCATGATTGAATACATAATAAAGTATTAATTGAAAATTATTCAATGTAGTATAATTGTGTAAAATTTTATGATATGGAAACAATACACTACTAATTTAATTGTTACTTTTATAACATTCCATTTGTATGGATATATCATCAGAATGGGTTTCTCAGAACCTCCCACCATTCATTAGTGGAAGTCCCGGGATTAGAACTCCAGGCTGGTTTTGGCTATATAGCCCGACAAACATCAGCAATGCAAGGTCATGTGCACTTTCTGGGCCTTGTCATTTAGACCCAAGATGGTCACAATACAAAGGAAAAAAAAGTAATATCACCTTCTTGAACTTCTCAGTTTTATCCTTCTCTTTGTTTTTTTTTTTTTTTTTTTTTTTTTTTTGTCGCCCTGATATTTGAACTTTGGTCCTAGAATCCCAGGGTTGATTGTGGCAGAGGTGCCAAGACCTAAGTTCAAGCCTCGTGCTTGGCCAAAAAAAAAAATAAATAATAAGGCCCTGGCTTGGAATTTGCACCATTTTTCTAGCAGGCCTGGGATTTGAACTTCGGACCTGGTTAACTCTGTGACATTGTGGGTGAAGGGGAAGCTCACAGTCTTTGAAGACAAGAAATTCAGATCAGTTCCCAGGGCCTGATTTCAAGCCTCAGCACTGGAAAAATAATATTCATATATGAGATGTTTACATAAATGGGTTTACTGCATATGATGTTTATTACCCTTATTTATGTATTATTATTACACATATAACACTTCATTTATTACATCATATCACCTAGATTATATTTGCATATGGATTATACATTGTACTGAGACCCAGGACTTTCACAGAGAAGGAAAAAAATGTGTCAAAATTGTCTTCTTACTCCACGAATAAATTTTTGGCCATGTTGTGATTTCAACTCACTGCCTACAATGCCCAATCCATAAATGGGGTCACAGTCTTAACATACCAGCCTCCAGGAAACTGAGGACTTTTGATCAAGCTACAGTAGTGCCCAATATATACATTGATAGATATGTATATGTGTATGTGTCTATATATATATATATATATATATATATATATATATATATATATATATTACATTATGCCACCATTTAATGAAGTATCATGGTTGAATACTTATAAAAGCATTCATTAAAAATTAGTTAATATCCATCCATTAGGGGAATCATACCATGGTGCTAAAATGGAAGATATAAATCCAATAATATTTGTGTGGTATTCTAAAATAAAATCATGAATTAACTGCAAATTTAATGATTACTTTTATAGCATTCCATTAGCATGCACATGAATAGGAATGAGTTTGTCAGGATCTCCCTCCATTTGTGGGTGGCAGTCCTAGCATTCTAACTCCAAGCCTGGGTAGTTTACTTCGAATGCAAACCATTGGAATGATACTGTGTAGATTTCAGACTATCACAATTAAAAAAAGAACAACAAAAAGAAAAGAATCCAGGTGTCAATGGCTCCTACCTATAATCCTAGCTCCTCAGGAGGCTGAGAATGTAGAGAATGCCATTTTGAATTCAGCCAGGGCAGGAAAGTCGGTGACACTCTTATTTCTAACAGATCGCCAGAAAAAAAAAAACCATGAGTGGGATTGTGGCTCAAGTTGCAGAGTGCTACCCTTGAGCAAAAGGAGCTCAGGGACAGGGCCTAGCCTCATAGTACAAACACGGAACTGCTCCCCTCCCCAAAAGGAGGCAATCACTCCATGTCTCTGTGTATGGATGCATGATGTATGGATGATGGGCATTCAGCAGGTTGCCCATGCTCAGCCCACTCAACTTGGGCAAGCTAGGACAAGCTCTCAGAATTCCTAGGCTGTAGGAGTGGTTGAAGGTTCTAGATCCATATTATCTATCCCTATGTAGTATGTGAGCCTAGACCTCTAGGGCCTGGTGGCTCTCACTCATTCCTCATTCCTCGTTGCAGAGTCACAAACTGGTCCAAAATCTCGGCAAAGATATGAAATAGTCAGCGATTTCTATGCTGAAAGGGGTAAGCCAATAAATCTCACCATCATAACTCCTGTTACAAGTCAGCCTTGGGCTACAAATGTGGATTAGCGGTAGAGTGGTTACCTAGCATGCACGAAGCCCTGGGTTCGATTCCTCAGTAATAGAGAAACAGAAAAAGCCAAAAGTGGCACTGTGGCTAGCCTTGAGCAAAAGAAGCTAAGGAACATGCCCAGACCCTGAGTTAAAGCCCGATGACTGACAAAAAAAAAGTGAGCCTGGTGATACATATTCTTCAGGGACTCAGGAGGGCCGAGGTGAGAGGTAAGAGGTAGAGGGCAGCTGCTGGTGGCTCACCCCTGTAATCTCAGCTATTCAGGAGGCTGAGATCTGAGGATCACAATTACAAGCAAGAAAGTCTTTATGAGACACTTTTCTCCAATTAAACACCCAAAAAGTCAGAAGTAGAGCTGTGGTTCAAGTAGTAGACTGCTAACCTTGAGCAGAAAAGCTAACGGATAGTGTCCAGGCCATGAATTCAAACCCCAGAACTGACACACACTCACACACACACACACACACACACACACACACACACACACACACACACACACACCAAGATAGTGCATTTACCAGTAAGCCTGCACAAGTTCCACCTCTAGAAAGAGAAAGGAAGGAAAGATTTGCTCCAGGAGGTGATATAACCAGTGCCAAAATTCAACAGGAGTTCTAAGGCTTGGAACAGGACAGAGAGCCTCAGGCAGAAGGTACAGAATGGGAAAAGGTCCTGAGGTGTGGTGTAGAACAGGTGGTGTGTGTGGAATGAAGGTTCTGTGGCTTCAGAAAAGTCTGGCAGGACATTCAAGGCTGGGTCAAGGTTTGTACTTGCGTCACAGGTATGAAAGAGGGTGGAGTCCCAGAATGGGGCCCAGGGGGAAGATTAGCTTTTCTTTTCACCATGGCTGGAAGCCTATTTTTCACAGCTCCTGACCCGTAGTTCTCCTTTGCATTGAGGAGTCAGGGCAAATGCAGGGACGAACACTTGCTTAAGAAAAGCTTCTGGGCTGGGAAGGTAGCTCAGTGGTAGAGCACTTGCCTTGCATGCATGAGGCTCTGGGTTTGATTCCTCAGCACCACATAAGCAAAAAGAATAAAAATGGAAGGGGCGTTGTGGCTCAGGTGTTAGAGTGCTAGTCTTGAGCTGAAGATATGCAGGACATTGCCCTGGCCCAGAGTTCAGGCCCATGACCGGACCCACCCCCCAAAAAAAGAAAAGAAAGAAAAGAAAAGCTTCTAACCCAATGCCATCAGTGGCTCAACCCCTTTAAATCCTAGCTACTCAGGAGACTGGGATCAGAGACTGCGGACCAAAACCAGCTCAGGGAAGGAAAGTTAGTGAAAATGTTCTTGCCAGTGAACTTCCAAAAGCCAGAAATGGTGCTGTGGCTCAAGTGGTAGAGTGCCAGCCTTAAGAGAAAAGTTAAGTGACTGGAGACCAGACCCTGAGTTCAAGGCCAGTAATTGCATTAAGAAAACGCTTTCAGGAGCTCCTTGTCTACTGTGGTGAATGGCCAGATGAGCTGGGCGTCGGTAGCTCACACCTGTCCCCCTAGCTCCTCAGGAGGCTGAGATCTGAGGAGCATGGATTAAAGCCAGGCCATACAGGAAAGTCCGGGAGACTCTGATCTCCAAGGAAGCACCAGAAAACTGGAAGTGATGCTCTAGCTTAAGCAATAAGCTGAAGAGCTGAGGGGACAGCGCCCAGGCCCAGAGTTCCAGTCCCATGACCAACTCCCCTGGCCTGCTTGGAACTCACTTTTTGGCTCTAGCCAGAGTACTTTCCAGTGGGCACCTGAGTTTCTCCCAATGTCTAGGTGTCCTACAAGTCTTGAGAGCAGCCCATTTGGAGGCCTTTGCTTACAGTGTGGGCCACATTATCAGAGAAGTGTCCAGCCTTGGGGAATGGAGGTCATCGTCTGGGTCATCAGAATGACATGTCATGGGTGCAGTGTGGATCTGAGCAGTAAATCAATTTCTCAGACCATGGTTTGGGGCAAGGAGAGCCATAAGCTGCATGGCAGGTAACGCCTGCTCATGTGGTATCACAAGAGTGCAAATCTGTCAGGCACACCCCAAGAGGGTGTTGAGTTGGGCTCATGAAAGACCTGTGGACTCACAAATCCACAGCCAGCTGGCTGCTGCTTGTAGCAGTTGCTATCCCAGGAGTCCCAGGGCTCAGAGCCCTGCTTTCCTCACCACTGCTTGGGGGCAGATGAAGGTCTGCAATCGTTGGCCTACTACAAAGGAGAATCCCTAGTGTCCTTTCCCTTGGTCCTGTGGCCCCATTCATGGATGGAGGGGCAGGTTCCATTGAACTTACTGCCATGGCGCAGACATTTCAGCCCAAGAAGGACTTAGGGAGAAACCACGTGAACTGGCTTAAGAGTTTACTACTACTTTGCCTCAGGACTCCCCCAATTCTGGCTCAGCTCATCATTACCACCTTTCTGTGTGTGCACGCATCTTGGTATTAGGGCTTGAACTCAGGGCCCGGGCTCTGTCCCTCAGTTTTTTTCATTCAAGGCTAGCACTCTACCACTTGAGCCACAGCTTTCCTTTCAGCTTTTGGGTAGTTATTGGGAGAGAAAAATCTCACACACTTTTCTAGCTGGGCTGCCTCTGAATGGCAATCCTCAGATCTCAGCCTTCTGAGTAGCTAGGAATATGAGAGCATGACCTATTAGCACCTGGCCACACTGTCCTTCTTGGTAAAGATGAAGTGCCTCTCTCCCTGCCTAGCACCCATGTACAGTTATCCCTCCTACCCCACCCCTAATCCTCCAGGCTTCACAGGAATTATACCCTCCCCTGAGGACAAAGAAATAGAATCAGGTTTGAGCTTTTTGTTCTCCACACAGTCAGGGGCTGCAGGGAGCTGATGTGTACTGTAGTTCAAGTGGTTGAGCGCCAACATTGTGCAAACCAGCTAAAGGATACCACCTAGGCTCCGAGTTCAAGCCGGCAACCTCACACAAACACACGCACACACACAAACACACGCACACACGCAAACACACATACACACACACAAAACACACACACACACACAAATATCCTTAGCAGGGCCCAATGGCTCATACCAGAAATTCTAGCTACTTAAGAAACTGAGCTCTTAGGATAGCAGCTTGAAGCCATCCCAGGCAGTGAAATCCGTGACTCTTGTCTCCATTAAATTACTTAAAAAGATGAAAGTTGGGCTGTGGTTCAAGTGGTAGTGTGTCAGCTTTGAGCAAAAGAAGCTCAGAGACTGCACCTAGGCCCTGAGTTCCAGCTCTAAGATTTTTTAAGACACCCTTTGCCCCCACTCCACCCTGAATCAGGCCATAAATCCAGATTTTGGTCACCCTGGATCTCACTTCCATTCCTGCCGCTTTCACAGCACTGCCACAAGTGGCCAGTGTGTGGCCAGCACTGGATTAAGAAGTGAACGTACAACAAGGGGGGCATAGCCAGGTCAAGGCTAATGTCCCAGAACATTGAGGTATTGGCCATACTAGTCTCTAATCCTCCCAGTTTCCTGGACCTAGAATTTAAAGTGTGTGCATCTGTATTCTGGGCATCCAGAATTTTCTAGAAGGACATAAGAGGCCAAGCTGGGGTGGGAAGATAGACTTTGCTGCAACAAGGTACGTTGACATTTCCTAGACACGGATGGATACTTCCAAGCCACCTTGACCTGAAATCCCATGTAACACCGGATCCTCCTTGCTTGGGCAGCCTTCAGTCAGCTATCAAGCTCGAGTTGGCCAGAGCCACCACAAACCCTCCTTCTCCCACTCCACTGCCAGCATGCAGGGAGGGATGTGAGCCAGAGACCCAGCTGAGGAAAAGGACAGGACATCACATGACTAAGGTCCCCCCAGAGGCAGGGGAGAACTTATGCCAGCCGGCCCTGCTGACCCAGAATCCCCTGGAGGCACCCAAATATTTGGACAGGCTGGATTTGAGCCCCAAAGAAAAGCTGGAATCCAGGCCTCTGGCAATTTAGGACTCACTGTTGACTCTGATAGGAGGCTAAAGGGCAAGGTCAGTGTGGAGGAGGGGCACCATCCGAGGTCAGAAAGAGGAAGCTCAGGAAGGGGGCAGAGGAAGATGAGGGAAATACACACACACACACACACACACACACACACACACACACACACACACACACACACACAAACATGCACACAGGTAGCCCAAGGCCTCAGCAGTCCCTGTGCACCCTTACAATCCCACCCTCAAGAAGATGGCACTACTATCCTCAGACCAACTGTAGACAAAACTCAGGGCCTCTCACAAGTCTGGAATGGCTCATAACATAGCTTGGTATTTCCTAAATGTACACACCATTATGCAGAAATCTCAGCTACCTTATTTTTGGTTGTCGGTCATGGGGTTTGAACTCTGGGCCTGTGCGCAGTCCCTCAGCTCCTCAACTGGAGCTCTACCACTGGAGCCACAGTGCCACTTCTGGCTTTCTGGTGGTTCAATGGAGATAAAGTCTCAGAGATTTTCCTGCCCAAGCTGGCTTTGAACCGCGATCCTCAGATCTCAGCCTCTACCATCCCACACCTTCTACAATTCATCCAGTCCCTGCCTGCCACAGGTCATGACCTCTGGAGTTCTTGGTAAGGCACTGCCCACTGTACTGTGGCTTCACACTGGGGCAAACCTGGGGAGTTCTTAGAAATGTCTGTACAGTGAGGCCAGCACCTGTTCTCCCAACCACAGCACCCCTACTACTTCACCATCTCTTATAAGCAAAGAAGGGGTGGCTTTCTTTCCTTCTTTCTTTCCTTCTTTCTTTCTTTCCTTCCTTCTTTCTTTCTTTCTTTCTTTCTTTCTTTCTTTCTTTCTTTCTTTCTTTCTTTCTTTCTTTCTTTCTTTCTTTCTTTCTTTCTTTCTTTCTTTCTTTCTTTCTTTCTTTCTTCCTTTCTTTCTTTCTTTCCTTCTTTCTTTCCTTCTTTCTTTCCTTCTTTCTTTCCTTATTTCTTTCTTTCTTTCTTTCTTTCTTTCTTTCTTTCTTTCTTGTTGAGGGGCTTGAACTCAATGCTTGGCTACTGTCTCTGATGTCTATTATTCCTCAAGGCCAGTGCTCTAACACTTGAGCCACAGCTCCATTTCCAGTTGGATTGGAGATGAGGCTCTCGTGGTACTTTCCTGCCTGGGCTGGGAAATGAGATCCTCTGGATCTCAGCCTCCCGAGTGGCCAGGATGATAGGCATGGGATGACAGGCATGAGCCACTGGCACAGCTTATGGTGTGTCGTCCTTCAGAATTTCCATTAGTTCTCCTCTAGATGCTACCACCTAGACACTCCTCTACCTCCCTCAGGGACAGCAAAGGGAGGCTGAGAATTTGGGTAGGGCCATAGGCTTTAAAGGGCCCCCTCCACATCACTAGCCCTCTCTAAGTTCCCATCTGCCTCCTCTGGATGGACTGGTCGTCCAGGGAAGATCAGACCCACTAGGAGTTCTGGGGCCTGACCTGTATCCCCCCACACCACCCAACAGGACCTGCGGATTTCTGGGGCCAGCTGCTCCATGTCCTGGTGGAAGACGTTGGGAGGGTTGCTGATAACTGGGTCCAGGGGTGTTCAAGGCAGAAGATTGTCCAGCTCTCCTCTGTCAAAGAAGGAGACACAAAGCATAGATGGATTTACTAAGAGCTTCAGGGCATAGACATCCACATGTCACTAAGATCCCTTGGAGAACTGTATCGGGACAATCTCGCACATCTATACCAAGACTCACACAAATGTACCGAGTTTCTCACCTGCAGCCCTAGCTGGAAATGAACATGCTCTGCTATGCTGTCCATCATCTGCAGCACCTTTGCTCTCTGTGTTTCCTGTCAGATCCTCCTTCTTAAGCAGGACCCCCTTTTCAATTGCTGCCTCCAAGAAGCCCATTTCGATCACCTTGGCAGAGCTGGAGCCTCTCCGCTCTGCAGGCTGCCGGCTTTGTCACACTCTGCCTTCTGGCCAGTGTGGGTTGAGAGTACACAAAGAGGCCAGGCCTGGGTTCCACTGCTGGATTTCTGAAGGCCCTGATACACCACACAGGGACAGGTGTTTTATCACACTCCGTGAGAGGGCACTCGAAGCCCAGGTAGTCTGTGGTCATAAGACAGGGCCATTTCTTTGTGTGGGCTTGAACTGAAGATCTGGGAGCAGACTCTCTTAGTTTTATTGCTCAAGGCTGGTGCTCTACCTTTTGAGCCACAGCTCCACTTCTGGCTTTTTGGTGATTCCATGGAGAGTAGAGTCTCACGGGCTTTTCAGCTTATGGCTGGGTTCAAATAGTGATCCTCAGATCTCAGCCTCCTGAGTAGCCAGTATGACAGGGATGAGCCTGAGCCCCAGGTGAGAGGCACCAAATGCTTTTTTTTTTTTGCTCTTGTTTATCTCCAGTCAACTAGCAAGCCCAAGTTAAAATAATCAGTTACTGGGGATCAAAACCCTCTCCTATGTCAGTTAATCCAAAGAGATAAAGTGTCTTTGGAAAAGGCTAGTCTGAGTTGGCTAGGGGTATTTGTGTGTGTGTGTGTGTGTGTGTGTGTGTGTGTGTGTGTGTGTGTGTGTGTGTGTAAGTGTCAGGGATATCTACCCTTATCTCTGTGGTGCCTCATCCTCCCAGCAGGGAGTGCATAAAGGTTCCTGACCCCAAGGAAGGTGGATGGGCAAGGGTACTTAAAGTCATATCCAGGGGGAAGATCCGAATTCTGTCCTGCAATGGAAGCCTGGACAGATAATGGAGAGAAGAGGTTAATGGAAACAAAGGGAAGCCCCTTGCCTTTGGCTAGAAGTACCAACCAGCTCGAAGACTGAATCCATCTTTCTTGGTAGTCAGATAAAAGGTGGACACTGTTCATTTATTTTATTATGATTGTGTGAGCCCTAGGGCTTGGATTCAGGGCCTGGGTGTTATCCCTGAGCTTCTTTTATTGAAGGCTGAGGCTCTACCACTTGAGCTACACCACCACATCTGGCTTTTTTGTGTGTGTGGGATTGGTGGAGATAGGTGGTTTATGGGAGATAAGAATCTCACGGACTTTTCTGCCCGGGCTGGTTTGAGTCACGACCATCAGCCCTCAGACTCCTGAATAGCCAGGATGATGGGTGGGAGCCACAAGCTCCTGACCACCACCATCCATTTATAATCCATTAGGCCCAGGGCTGGGCCACCCACACTGCACCTCCTTGTTGGGAGTGGGAAGCAGACATGAGTGGATTTGATACTTCAACAGCCTACCTATCTTTGAGCATTGTTCCAGGTCAGTCTGATAGCAGCTTCCTCCTTATCCACAGCAATGACTTGGCTCTGTCACAAGAACAAATGTCCCCCGGGAGGTGTCAGGTCTGGGGTCTTTCCTCTGCACCCCACCCCCCCAAGCTGGCTTTGAGTTGAACCGTGATCCTCAGATTTCTGCTCTTGAGTACTTAGGATGATAGCCATGAGACACTGGCACCTGACCAAAGATACTTTTCCAAGCCTGTCATCCTATCCCTTCAGGAGACTGAGATCTGAGGACTGCAGTTGGATGCACCCTTCTCAGCAAAGTCCATGAGAACTCTTATCTCTAATTAAACACCCCAAAAAATTGGAAGTAGAGCTGTGGCTCAAATGGCAGTGTGCTAGCTTTGAGCATAACACAAGGGATGGGACCCAGGCCCTAGCTATAAACTTTTTCTAGCATAGACCTACCCAAGAAAGGGAAGCAGGTAGGCACACGGGAGCTCAAAGCTCACACGTAATCCTCAAGACTCACAGAATAGACCCCATCCTGCTCTGATTCTCTACATTCTATGTCCTAGATTATGTCAGTCTTAGATGGGACCGACCATGCACCAAGTCAGGACGTTCAAGTACAATCTCATACTGAGGATCCCGTGACCTCATCAAGGCCTCAAGATCCCTCGACACTGGGCAGGCATTCAGTTGAGGTTTATTTATCCAGCCACAAGATATGGGATTGAAAGGATTTCTTGGTCAAGGGATGAGACTGAAGGGCTGTAGGTCCCTCTCTCTCGGGAAGGAGAAAAGGCCTATCCATCCCCGGAATGTTCCTGGGTTGTGACTATCCTCAATGAAACAACCCTGCTCAGAGCTCAGTGTCTCTGGTTTTCCCACCACCCCCTACCCAGCCCTGCCCCACCTTCAGTCGGCCCTCTCTGAATCCCAGATCTGCCATCTGGACTAAAGTTTGAGCCAGCAAAGGGACCCACCTCTATCTCTGAGAATGGCAGTCACGGGGCTCTACAGTACCCTAGAGGAAGTCTTGGGGCAACAAGGGTCTGACTTCCCCCCTCATTCTCTGGATGTCCTGTGCTAGTGGCAGGCTTACCTCTGTCTCTGGTTGAGGAATGAACACTGGGGGTTTCATCTTCAGATTGAGCCAGCAAAAGTCCCAGTCCCCAAGGATGTACCACACAGGCATCCAGCAGTGGATGACAGCCAGCTGGTCAATGGTAAACCCAAAGTGCCAAGACTTTTAACAGACATGTGGCTGGGTCAAAGTCTCTATCACTGATGGTCTAACTTGTTAGATGAGGTTATGGCTCCAATGGCATGACACACCTGACCTGGGATCATCCTCCCTCTTCATCTTCTTGCTTAGCACTTGCCACCCTCCTCTTGACACTCCCTCAGCCTATACCTCCCTATACTTTGGACAATTTCTTCTTATCTGACTAGAAAATAAACTCGGTGGGCCAGGGGAGACTGAAATTTGGTGACACACCCTGAGCCCTAGGGTCTACCCAAGGCTGTTTCCCTCTGCAGTCGGCGACCACAGAGCTCCTGGATGTCATGAAGTTCCTGAGGGGTCCGTGGCTTCGTCCTACATACTGACTTTAGGCTCTGAAACTGTCCCCACAGAGATTGTGAGTGGTTGGCTCCTTTGATCCAGGGACTCCAAACCAAGGCTTACATATTCCGTTCTTCTTTCCTTTCCTCCTTTTCTCCCTCCATCCTTCCCTCCTCTTTCTCTTTCCTTTCTTTGTGTCACTCCTGGGCCTTGAACTCAGAGCCTGAGTGCTGTCCCTAAGCCTTTTTACTCAAGGCCAACAGTCTACAGCTTGAGCCACTCATCCACTTCTGGCGTTTTCTTTTTGGTAGTTTGTTGGAGATAAGAGTTTTACAGGCTTTTCTTCCTGGGACTTAAGCCTCAGTCCTCCCATCTCAGCCTCCTAAGTAGCTAGTGTGACAGGTGTGAAGCACCGGCATCTAGCTCAAACCAAAATTTCTTCATGTGCTGTGGAACCAGCACTAGAACATTTCATCGTCTATGATTCCTGGACCTGGCACACACTTTAACGGTTTGTTGGATAAATAAACGAGCATCTCTCTATGACAATACTACAGCAAACTCCCATCCAACTCAGATAAGCATCCTGGTGGTGGAGGGGTTAGTGGGGGATTTGTTGAAGCCTGAAGTAGCTCTTCCACAGTTCTCCCTCGCCCCACTTCCTGCCCTCCTGGAGCCACCGCACTTAACTCTTTTGGCTCTGAGGATGTGAGCCACGATGTACTTGCTGGATTCTGGGGCTCTTCGATGCCTCTCTTCTCAAAAATCTTTGTCCAGCGGCTAACTCACAGTTTGGCACTCAATTCCGCCCTCAGGTGTGAATGAGGCACATGAGGTGAAAGCCTGGCTCAAGGAGCCTCCTCTCCTCCCCCTGGGGCCAGACAGGATGGTCTACCACATCCGGCCCCCAAGTTTCATGTTGCAGAGAAAGAATCCTTGAGGGTTCCCAGTTCTCTGAATCTCCAAGATTCTAGTGCAGTGCTGGGAATCGTCTCTGCTCACAGCTGGCAACCTGGGGATTGCGAGGTCACCATCTCTGCTCCCCATGATGTCCTTGACTGTGGTGGTCACCCTAGAGAGAACCAGAGGAGAATCAGTAGCTTCTGGAGGAAGAGAGTCAAAGCAGGATGTTCCTGACAGGAGACGATCTGGCTTGGGAACTCTGCCTATGCCGCCTTGTACATCATTGTTTGGCAGCTGAAATGGTCCATCTAATTTGACCCATAATCCCAATCATTAGTAGTAATTGCCAGCTTAAAGAAAAAATCCTGGAAAAGCTGGCATTTCAGTTGTCCCAATCAAACTTATAGGCTTCCAAAGTCAGTGGTCCCCTTTTCCTTCCAGACACCCTACAGCAGGTAACAGAAAGTGGCATTCAGCCAGCCCTAGCTAATTGCCATGGCCTGATACCGTGCAGGCTTCAGCAGGGGGAACGCACTTGCCTACCACTGCCCAGATGGAAACAGCTGAGGCAGGACACAGATTGGAGTCTACAGGACTCCAGGGAGGACTGCCCACCGGAGCACTGCCCTAGGGGGGAATCCAGGCCACCAGTGGGGGCCTGAAGCCCCCTGCCCAGATTCCCATGGACACCGACAAAGCCCTGGGTAAGGTTCCCCTCTCATCCTTGTTTGTGGTGAACCATCTGCTATGTCACACCATTTGCCACCCACCAGACCCTCCTAGCTTCACATCTTCTGCCCTACTCCCCCCATCTCATTCCCTAATTATGTTTGGCAGACACATTCCCAACCCTTGAATTAGCTCCAACTCTACACACCAGAGCAGGTTGTCTGGCTGTATGAGTTTGGCTGTGGTCACACTTGCCTCACCAGCCTGAAGACAGAAGGACAGGTGTCCACTCTGGTTTGTGATTCACACAGACCTCCAAGTGGAGACCCACGCAGACCCAGAAGCTACTGTGAGCTACAGGAAAGGGGAAGAGAGAGGTGGAAAGAGGTGGAAAGGAACATCTACTGAAACCTTCCCCAAACTATTCATGTAACAGTGAAGGAGAAAATAAAAATTGTGGCTGGGATCATACTTGGCATTGATGACAAAAGAACAATACACATGCACAAAAATAAAATGCTTTTGCTCTTTTTAGACATGGTGACTTAAATAGGTTTCCATTGTCCTCATATCCCTGCTCTCCCAACATGCACGCACGCACACACACACACACACACACACACAAAATCCAGACCTGTGACAGAAGACTGGTCCATGCAGCACCTGAAATTTGCCAACTGATCGCTCACCTGAGCACAGTCATGCTGTACAAGTTGAAAGATGATCTCTCTCTCTCCCTCTCTCCCTCCCTTTCTCTCTCTCTCTCTTTCTTTCTCTCTCTCATACACACACACACACACACACACACACACACACACACACAGACTCAGAACAGTGCCTCTCCTGAGTTTTTCACTTCCTCATCTGGGACAATGTACAAGCTGGGGCATGGGGTTCCCTTGTCAGGACCAAGGGATCCCACCAAAGGGGAGAACCACTCTAATAAAAAAGAACCACCCTGCCTTTCCCTTTCTCCAGGGTCAGAATCTTCCTCTTGAGAACAACAAACCTTAACTCCACATAAACCAAAACCCTAGGCCAGGATGCTGGATAAAGGAGTGCTGAGACAGGTGGCTCCTCAGAGCCAGGACAGATAACAAGCAGGGGTTCATGGTTCCCCCAGAGGGGTGTCTGACCTGGGATGGGGGCGGTTTGGGGGAAATGGATGGGCTCCTAAATGTTACATACATGGATGGACTTCCTACTTCCAGCCTAGATGCTTCTGGGCGACTTGGTGCATTTTGGGGGAGGATGAGGAGACCAGATGGACCGGGAGCACCAGCAGATTCTGGCAGAGCTGGGAAATGTGATCACCCTGTGAGAACTGATGACAGCTGGGGTGGGGAGAATAGGCTGGGGGTGGGTGAGAGGGGGTGTGTTTCTCCCAGATATTCATCTTCTATCTGACCCCCCAGTGTCCTCACCTCCCTAGTGGGCTCTTCTGGGACCCTCCTCAGGTGAAAGGGTGACCAAGCATAGAGGACAAGTGCTCACACAGCAAGGGGGTCTATCTTCTACATCCAACACCCCCACCCCCAGAAATAAAGGAAAAGACCTGAGAAGGCAGGTTTGGAGATGCTGCTCCCCACCTCTGACTGAAGCCACCAGGTTCCCACCAAGGTGAGGAAGGGTGCAGATGGGTGGCTGTGTGGCTCCATTACTCCAGGCCAGGATCTCTCTGTCGCCCCCTCCTCACCCAACCCTGCATCTTCCCGTTTCCTGGGACGCTGGCCATTAGGGACATGAGAGGGATCCTCGGGTTGCCACCCACCTCCACCCCCCACACCTGGGGTGCATTTGCGGCAGAGCCAGGGTGTACTATGGGATGCAGTGGAGGCACAGGTGGGACAGGAGAGGGGAGGCGGGAGGCATGGGTCGGGTCCGGGTTCGCAGAATGGGGGAGACTGTGAGGGGGGGTCGAGGGGTTCACTGGACAATGGGGTCCCAGGGTGTGGGCCCACAGGGTGGCCACTCACGTGTGCTGCTGGGAGAAGCTGTAGGCAGTGGCTCCAGGTGTGGCAGGCCCAGAATCCAAGGACCAGGGACCTGGACCAGGTCACTGAAACAAGCCAGCCAATGGCACGTTATCTCAGCTGGGAAACTGAGAGAGGCAAGCCGCATCTAGACTAGCAGTGCCATTTTTGAAACACCGCACCTTGGGGAGGGCCGGGGAGGAAGGGGCGGGATCTGAGGGCTCATGGTACGGCAAGCGTGGCCTCTCCTCCCCCTCAGCTGCAGACAACTCAGCTCCTGCCTCATCCACAGCCAGACCTGTTTCCGCCGATGCCGCCATCACCCCTGCCACTGCTGCCTCCAAGGCTGCCTCTTTAGCTACCTCCTCCTCAGTGGCCTCCTCCTCTGTGGCCACTGCCACCACCATGATAAATGGCACCTTGGACTTGGGACAGCCCATGGCCACCACGCCACCATGGGGCTGCTTGAGGTGATGTGTCTGCTGTGCTAGTTCCTCATGCTCTGCGCTCCCAGTCAGGACCTTCACTTCAATTGAGGCCTCAGCCAGCCACTGAAGCCACTTCCTCTCATGCATGTACTTACTCCTCTCTGCTCTCTCTCTCTCTCTCTCTCTCTGCTTCCACTCCTCTTGTGGGCCACTTCAACCCCTCCACGCAGGCCTGCCTGCCACTGAGAGCCCCTGGCCACTGCTACCACCACAGTGAGCCCTCTGGGCCCTGCCTCCTCCTCCCCTCTCCCCCAACCCCTCCTCTCCTCAACCCCCCCAACTCCCCTCAGCCCCGCCCCCCACCCTTGCCTACAAGTGCAGCCCCGCCTGGGCCCTAAGGCTTCCAGGCCATGGGAATTGCAGCCTCACCTCAGCTCAGCACTCCCCACCAACCTTAACACTTGCCCAAGGAATCAAATCTCCCCTCAGCCCCACCACTGGAGGGGACTCTCCTCCATTCCTCTCCACTCCACACATCAAGCAGGTACACGGTGACCCCTGTGTGTATGAATGTAGGTGTCTTTGTGTGTGTGTGTGTGTGTGTGTGTGTGTGTGTGTGAGCGAGAGAGAGAGAGAGAGAGAGATTGTTGGGGATAACTACCTCAGAACAAAGCACCCTTTGGGATGACTCAGCACACAGAACACTTCAAAAAACAGTACAAAGCACCCTGTGTAAAGGACTCAGCACAGTGTGCCCTTTGAAGCACTTAGCATATAGTAACCTTTGGGATAACTCAACATACAGCTCCCTTTGAAGGAGGAAGTCCATAGCATGCAGTGTATAGGACTCAGTTCATGGCATGCTTTGAAAAACTCAGCACGTAGAACTCTTTTCCAGGACTCATCACATAGCACCCTGTGTTAAGGCTCCACATACACCACTCTTTGAAGGGCTGAGTATGTAGCACCCTGTGTAAAGCATTCAGTGCACAGCACCCTTTACAAAATTCAGCACATAGCAGAGTTTTGAAGGACTCAGCATATACCACCCTGTGGAAGGGCTCAACACACAGCACCATTTGAAGGACAGTACAGAGCACCCCATATAAAGGACTTGGCACATAGCACTTGAAAAACTCACCTCATCCGACTCTTCTCAAGGATGCAGCACATTGCACCCATTGGGATGACTCTGCATACAGCCCCCTTTAAAGGACTCAGCAAAAGTACTCTGTGTAAAGGACTCAGCCCACAGCACCCATTGAAAAATTCACCTGTCCCTCCCTTCTCAAGGGCTCAGCACATAGCACCCTTTGGGATGAATTAGCACACTGCACCTTTTGAAGGACTCAGCATAAAGTACATTCTTTAATGGACTCAGCACACAGCACCCTTTGAAAAACCCAGCAAGGCCCACTCTTCTCAAGGACTCATAATATAGCACCCTTTGGGATGACTCAGCACACAAATGCTTTTGGAGGACTCAGCACAAAACCCCCATGTGGGAAGGACCCAGAAAATAGCACTCTGTGAAGGACTCAGCACATAGCTGTATGTCACAAGTTCAGCTGTCATTAGAATTAGGGTGCTTTCTTCTGTATCACCATTCTTCAGAAACACTTCACAAATCCTACTAGTTCACCTTTAGTTAACCTGTTTTATGGGGGAGGGTCAGCTGGGGGTCTTGAACTCACAGCGTGGGGCCCTGTCTCTGAGCTCTTTGGTTCAATGTTAGAGCTCAACCACTCTGAGACATGGCTCCAATTTTGTTTTTTTGGGGGGTGGGGGTTGTTCTTTGACAGGCCTTACAGTGATCAGGAAGGCCAAGTTGTGGTGTCCATGGCCAAAGGCTCTTAGCTTGGCCTGGAGCTGACCTGTCCCTTCTTTGTGTCCCTGGAAGCCGGGCCTCCTGGAGCTCCCTTGGCATAGGATGGAACAGATCTGCTCTGGAATCAGCATTCAGGGTGGGCAAAAGTCAGCTTGGCCCTGGTCACTTCCCCCAATTGAACTCTACATGACGATAGTCCCCCACGATGGCACGGGGCCACATGTCCCGCATCTGGCTACAAGGGGGCAGGAGTCACCCACCATAGGGATTGTACCTGAGAGTTGTGTTTACTCTTGCTTCCCTGGGCCCCTATCATGCTTCGAAGCCACCCTGGACAGGAATGTACTTGAGAGTCTTACCTACAATTAACCATCAAAAAGCAAGTGGGGCTGTGGCTCAAGTAGAAGAGCACTAGCCTTGAGCAAGAAAACTCAGGAATAGAGCCTAGGCCCTAGGCCCTGAGTTCACACACACACACACACACACACACCACATGCATGCAAAATCAGAGATTTCTACACTGCAATCTTTGGGTATTCTCTACCTTTTCCCCACTAAGCCTGGTGGCTGTTGACCTAGGTATTTGATGCATCAAACACCAGCTGGCATCTTTTATTTTGGGGAACAGAATTGCTAGAACATCAGCCTTCCCCTATCCCAGCTCCTTGACTGGGTCAAGGTCTATCCAGACCCTTTGGGGTTCCTTTTACAGAATAGCCAAGATGCCTTCAAAAGGAATCACATGCTGGGCACTGGTGGCACATGCCTGTCATCCTAGCTACTCTGGAAGTTGAGATCTAGAGGACCTCTGTTCAAAGCCATCTTGGGCAGGAAAGTATGTGAGACTCTTATCCTCGATGAACCATCAGAAAACAAGAAGTGGCACTGTGGCTCAAGTGGTGGGGTGCTAGCCATGAGAAAAAGATCTCAAGGACAGTGGCCAGGCACTGAGTTCAAGCCCCAGGACGGGAAGAACAAATGTTTGTTGGAGGCTTGTTTTCCCTTTGAAAACTATTCATTCTTTGTGATAAGCATAACATGGGCCTCTTCCCTGGCCACGAATGGTCCATTAGATGTCACTTGAATATGGGCCACCTCCCAGAAGCCTCTGCCCTACCTGACCCTCAGTTTCCCTTCCCATCACCTGTAGATGGAGGCCTGAGAGAAGGCCACCTTGCCACCTACTTGTGGTGGCTGCTGAGGCTTTTAAGAGTCAGTATGTCACATAGAGAGTCATCATCTGCATCAGTCTACAGAATAAAGGGAGGGAATACTCCTTGCCTGAGCCTGTGAGCTGTGGGTGATCTGCATGTGTGGCTTCTGCGGCAGGATGTGCTCCATCGGGGAGTCCTCTATGGGGTAGGGTACCCCGACCTGTCCTTTGGCAGTTTCCACACTGCTTTGAAGTGGCAATTCTTCCAAACCTTTCTGCTCCTCCCTCATTTTGACCACCGCGAAGTCTGAGGTGTCTGAAGCGGTGGTGGTGGCGGGGGACTCAGCCTGTGCTGGCATCTGGTGCCTGCTGTCCATGCCTTCCCCTTCACAGGGGCTCCCACAGCTCTCTCCTTTTCATCTTCTCCTGGGACAGCCAGCACATGTGCTCAGCTTTCTCCGGGCACAGCTCACAGGATTAACATCTGCTCTTTACACACCACGAGGGAGTCCTCGATGGTGTGGATGTGTGCCAACAGCTGGGTGCATCAATGGTGGTGCTCATCCACTGGATTCCAGAAGTCCACATCAACAGGCAGGTCGTGGACAAAGCAGATTTTCTTCTCGGATGCCCACGTATCCTGCTTCCCATCCTCACATATGCTGTGGTGCCAGCTCACAGGGTGGGGGGCCAGTGGCTCCAGCTTTCTCTGGCACTGAGCTGCCAAGTGGACTGGGCACCTGCAGTGGGCCTGCCACTCTTGGTGCAGGAGTTTCTCCCTGTGGATTTCAGCCATGGATAGCGCCCCCAGATCCACGTCCCTCTCGGTTTGGGGGATGTCTCCATCCTCTGCGATGGTCATGTCTGGGGGAGTTGCCTCCTCACCTTTTGCTTCTCCAGGGCTCTCAACTTTCCCTTCCCCATGGAAAGCCAGGAAGCTCAGCTGGGCCTGCAGGCTCTCCTCTTGTGGTCTGGTCACTTTCAGGCACTTGAGGGTGTCCTGCCACTTTGGGGGCACCACCTGGTCCTGACAGTTGGTGGGGCCTGCACTTGCTTCAGCTGCACCAGCAGCTGGTCTTCCTCTCTAGGTGCTGCTGCAGGGCCTCCTTCTCAGAGCTCAGCTGCTCATTGGAGGTGATGTGCAGCTCACAGGTGGCTCTGAGCTCCTGCATCTGGGCCAGGGACTGCTCCTGCCGCTCCTGCAGCTCCAAAGTTGCTTGGCTCTCTCTCTCTCAGCCACCTCTTTCCATTCCTCTATCTTCTTCACTGTGTTGTCCAGCTGTTCTCACAGATGTTTCTTCACCTGCTGCTCTGAGTCCAAGATGCTGGCCAGCTTCTCCTTCTCACTGCTCATCATGTGGAGATTGGCCCTCAGCAGGGCCAGCTGTTCTTCCATCTGTCCATTGCACACATGCGCATCGTGGGATCTTGCAGATCTCCTGCTGATCCTTGGCCTTCTCCAGTCTCCACAGTTGCTTCTCCTGCTCCGTGTTCTGGAAATGGAGCTTTTGGTTTTCCTGGACCTGGATGTGCAGTTGTTCCTCTGGGTTTTTCAACTCCATCTGCGTGCAATAAGCCTGGGCTTTCATCTGCTGCTCGACCGGAAATGGTCCCGAAGGGGGCCATGTCTCTGTCAACTTCCTTCTCAGTTCCCCCAGCTCCTTCTCTAGGTCAAACACCTGCCTTGCCCCTCGATTCTTCTCCTCTGTCAGTTGTTTCACCCACTGGGTCAGCCGCCGGGCCTCCTCCTTATGCACAGACCTCTCAATGCTCAGGTCTTCTGTGAAGGTGTCTCTCTCTAGATTCGCTGCAGTCACCATCCAACTCAGGTTGTCCAGTAGTCTCTTTAGTACCTCACGCCCAGTCAGCACTTGTTGGAACTTGCAGATTCTGCTCTTCATGTTGCTCCACTGTGTCCAGAGTGCTTCCAGCTTCTCCTGCAACTCAGTGTTCACTTGCTCCAAGTCATTGAAGCTTCTGATCTTTTCCTTGAGCTGAAGGGTCACATCATTCAGCTGTTCAAAGAACATTTCGGTCTCATTCTGTGAGCAGTGACCTCAGAAGCCGCCATCTCCAGCTCTGCCATGTGCTACTCTGCGGTCTGCAGGCACTTGATGAGAGCTTCATTGTCCCTTTCTCTGTCATTGGTCACCTGCTGCACGCGGACTGGTGAACATTGTAAATTACTTTCTTCTCAAACCAACCTCTGTATGGGTGCCTTGTGGATCTCTAGCTCCGTTTTCATTGCTGTGTGCAGTTGGGCTATCTTCTCCTCTCTTACTCCCGTTCATCCTGCAAGTCTGTCTTTTCCTGCTTCAATGGTTGGATCTTGGCACGGAGCGCCTCTTTTCTTCTTTTGCTGGGATCCAGGGTGGGCACCACATATCAGTACACCTCTGCAGATCCTTGGTGTTATCGGGACCATTGACACTCTGGACCCTGGTGGCTGTGGCTGTGTCCAAAGGCAGGGGAGGCCCATGGTCAGCATCACATTTGGCTGGAATATCCTTTGAGTCACACTCCCCAGTGGTATTTGTCTTGGGGATCCTTCGCTTTTTCAAGTTCTTAGTTTTCTTGAATGTTGCAGATCTGTTAGGAGGATTCTTCTGCCAGTGTTCTTGTGGCAATTTCTTGCCCGCAGCTCTCTCATGGAATCCTGTTGTTTCAGACATCTGAGCACTGGGAAAGATGGGCTGGCCACTTTCCCAAGGTCTGGGAAATCCTCTATTCACCCACTCACTGTCTAGGACTTCAATTTCCTAATCTACTCCAATGTGGCCTAGAGTATCTTGCTCACCAATCAGCCACCTCTACCTTCCTCAACTGCTAGTAGTGGTGTCAACCAACTGAGGGAATCCAGGTGCTACTGGGCAGCATGGAATGTGGGCGTGTCCACCATTCTTGTTTCCCATTGGTCAGAAAGAAACATGAAAGAATGGGGGTGTGGACAGAATCCTGTGATGCAGGCAGAATGGGCAGAGTCAAGATGACAGCACCCGTTTCACGTGAAACTCTGTCCAGTCCAGTTGAGGACAAGAGGGTGACCTGCTTTAGCTGGATGGCTGCACAGATTGTTGTGTATGTCTGTTTGTTGCCAGTCCCTGACCTTGAACTCAGGATCTGGGCAGAGCCCTTGAGCTGCTTTTGCTCAAGGCTAGCCCTCAACTAGTGAAGCCACATGGCTCTACTTCTGGCTTTGTTGGCACTGAAGTTGGACAGGGGTCTCAAGGACTTTCCTGCCTAGGGTGACTTTGACCATGATCCTCCTATCACAGCCTTGTAAGTATCAAGGAGGACTGCTGAGAGCCATTGGTGCCTGCCTAATCATTGATGTTGCTGATGTTCTTGGACAGACCAGTGATTTCCTTATCCTCAGGTTTAAGTGGTGAGAGCTGGAGCCCACATCCTGGTCCTGCCACCTCCAAATGGCAGGTGATCCTAAAAAACTCAATCCTATCCATATAAATACCAATGGCATGTGATATATGTGATTGAATGGGCAGTTCTTGAATGATTCTAGGATAAAATTATACACAATTATATTATAGGACACTGATCAATTTTAATTAATACTTTATGAAGCATTTAAACAATCACATTCATTAAATGGAGGCAGAATGAAATACCTAAGAATTGGACATCACATAGAATACAGTTGTCATTTTTTCTGTCAGGACTGGGATTGGAACTCATGGTCTGGGTAACTCTTTTGCACTGTGTGGAAAGGGGAAGCTCACCTCCTTGAAGTCATGAAATTCAAGTCTGTTCCTTAGACCTGAAATCAATCCCCAGCACTAGAAAACATCCTATTCATGTACATTTTAAATATTTGATTTATATTTATATACATAGGTTGACTCCATATAGCTTTCAGTGTATTCATTTTTATTTTTTGTTTTATTCATGTATTGGCCATTTATTTTATTGACTATTATGGCACATAGAACATTAATTCCATAAGATATAGATCTACATATATGTTCCACTTCATACCTGACTCCTAGGACTTTCACAAAAAAGGAAAACGTTTGTCACCATCAGCTTCTTGCTCCACGATTCATTTTTTGGAAGTGCTGGCATCTGAACTTCGGCCTACAAGGCCCAATTCATGAATGGGTGAGTGTCAACACGCCATCCTGGGGCAAATTGAGCTGATCGGCAGTACCAAGGACCTTAGATCGAGCCCCAGGGTTTTACAAAATAAGAACAGAGTGACACCCAGAGGTAGTATGCTAATAAATATATATCTTAATAGAGTGCCAGACATGTCTACACATTATTCAGTTATGTAGACTACATTTCTACCAATTCTTGTGTATTTATTATGCCTCTATGTAATTAATGTTATTGTTTTCATTCTTAATAAACTATTAAGTAAATCAGTGTCCTGAAATTGTTGCATCCCTGTGAGAAATAGTATTCTTTTAATGCTTCATAAGATAATTAAATATAATCAATCAGCTGACTGAAATCATGAAGTCTAATTTTATTCAAGTATTATTCATGAACAACCTATTCAACCATGACATTGATAACATTCCATCGTTATTCCTGCGAATGGGAATGAGTCTCTTAGGATCTCCACCATCCAGAAGTGGCATGAGTAGCATTTGAACTGTAGGCCTATGTTGCCATGCGGGACTATGGATTCCTCAAAAGCCCACAATTAAAAAAAAATATTTAGCTCCCTGGTTCGCAATTCGAGCCATTTTTTTGCCAGGCCAAGAATTGGTACTCAAGGTCTGGGTTACCCGATAGTCTGCTAGCCACGACCAATGCAAAGTGAGGTACCCTTTGTAGCCGTGTAATTTGGACCCAGGTTGGTCAACATGAAAAGGAAGAAAATATAAAAAATCCATCCTGTGGCTATTTTTCTGTGTGGATTTTTTTTTTTTTACTCCTGCAAGGCTTCAGGGCCTAGGATCACAGGGTCTACTATGGGCCTATGGCAGCCCACCTGCCTAAAGTGATCGAAGCTGAGGCAGGGTTGCCATGAAGTGAGTTCAAATCCTTTGGTTAGCAAAAAAAATAAAAAATAAAAAATAAAAAAACCCTAAAAACTAATAAAGCACTCTAGTTCAGAATTTGCACCATTTTTCTGCCACAGCTCAGATTCCAACTCAGGTCTAGGTAACACTATAGCACTGTGGGGGAAGGGGAAGCTTACCATCCTTACAAGTCCAGGTCTGCTCCCAGGGCCTAAATTGAACCCCCAGCACTGGCAAAAATCATATGCCCATCTATTTTAAACATAGGATCTCTATTCACATACATTCATTCAGTACAATTATTCTTTTTATTGTGTGTCTTAGTCATGGATGCATTTTGTTTATTGAGCATGATGACAGATATAACTCTGCTATCATGGATGACAATCTATTCCCATGTCTATAGAGTTGCTTAAGTCTTCTCCATCCTAGCTGAGACCCAGAATTTTCACAGGACAGGAAACAGGTGGATTCTCACATCTGCATTCCTCTTTTGGCAGTGTTGGGATTTGAACTCAGAGCCTAGCAGGCCCAATTGGAGAAAGGGTCAAGGTGAGGACACCATGATGTGAGTATCTAAGGAACTAGGCTGTTCCCAGGACCTGAGATTGAACCCTGAGGATAGGGCAGGTGGAGAGGACAATAGTCATCCATTCATAAGCTGAAGATAGTATGCATATTTGTTTAGAGTAGGAGAGATGGCGACCTGTGATGGAATCCAATCTACCTTGTGACTACTGATTCTTGGATCTTTCCTGATGCCTCCATTTCATGACTGTGATGATTATGGTCACGCTTCATCAATTCTACATTAAAAATAATCGATACCCCAGGAATCTTGCCTATCATTTAATACTCACATCCTGCAGGAACTACTCATTCAAGGATGAGATTGATCACATTCCACGACTCTTCCTAGGTCCGGAAACAAGTATCTCAGGATCTCATGCCAATCCTTCAATGTAGGGGGGCTGACTGGGATTCGACCTCTGGGCCTCTTTGCCTGGATGGCCTGGGGCTTCCCCAACAGCTGCAGGCCTTCAGCCATTCCAGGTAACCTTCACTCTGTAGGTCGTTGGGTTCAGACCCACCATGGTCATGGTACAAAGGAAAATGAACGTAAAAGCACCAGGTGGAACTTCCCACAGCTTTTTTTCCCTTGCAGCTTTCTCTTTTTCCTGCAAGCCCTGGGGTCCTAGGATTCGAGGATGGGCTGTAGGCCCAGAGGCCACAGCATAGGATGATCACAGCTGAGGCAGAGTTGCCACTAGTTGAGTTGGAGCACCGGGTCTGGTTAAAAAAAAAAAAATATATATATATATATATATATATATATGTATATATATGAAGGAAGGAAGCACCCTAGCGCAGAAATCGTGCCATTATCCTGCCAGAGCTGAGATTTGAACTCAGGTATGGGTAACTCTATTGCACTGTTGGGGATGGGTAAGCTAACCATCTTTGAAGATTACAAGGTAAGGACTGGTCCCAGGGCCTGAATTGAAGCCCCAGCACTGCCAAAAATCATATGCCCAACTATTTTACACATAGGTTCTCTATTTACATGCATATGTGGAATGCATCATGCTTTCAGTGTAGTTATTCTTTTTACTGTGTCTTAGCCAGGGATGCATTTTGTATTTTATTGAGTATGATGACAGATATAGCTGTGCTGACATGGATGACAACCTATTCCCATGTCCATGGAGTTGCCTATGTCTTCTCCATTCTAGCTGAGACCAAGGACATTCACAGGACAGGCAAACAGGTCGACCTATGGGTTCTCACATCAGGATTCTGCTTTTGGCAATGTTGGGATTTGAACTGAGATCCTAGCAGGCCCAATTGGTGAAAGAGTCAAGGTGAGGACACCAGCATGTGAACAACTGAGGAGCTAAGCCATTCCCAGGACCTGACAATCAGCCCCAGGGAGGGCCAGGATAGGAATAAATTCATACTTGAAACATAGTATCTGTATTGACATATATGTGTGGGCAGCATCTTGCGTTCGGTGCATTTCTTCTCCTTAATTTATGTCTAATTCATGATGGTATTGTGAACTTTACTGAGTATGGTGACAGATATAACTGTACTGACATGGATGATGACCTGTTCCCATGGTTATAAGGTTGCCTATGCATTCATTCTCCATCCTAGCTGAGACCCAGGACTTCCACATTAGAGGAAATCAGGCACAATGACTGGCTTCTGACATCAGGATGAATCTTTTGTCAGGCCTGGGATTTGAACTCAGGTCTGGGTAACCCCGTTGCACTGTGGGAGAAGGGGAAGCTTATCATCCCTGAAGACTAGAATGTCAGGCCTGGTCCAGGGCCTGATTCGAAGCCCCAGCAGTGGACAAAATAACAAGCTTACCTTTTTAAAATATAGGATCTCTATTTACATACAGGTGTGGTATGCATCTTGCTTTCAATGTAGTTATTTTTTAAATTTTGAGTCTTATTCATGGATGTATTGTGTATTTTATTGAGTATGGTGACAGGCATATCTGTGCTGCCATGGATGACAACCTATTCCCATGGCTATAGATTAGCCTATATAGCATTCTCCATCCTCAATGAGGCCCAGGCCCTTCACAGGACAGGAAATCATATGGATCCATTGGTTTCTCACATCAGGATGAATCTTTTGGCTATGCTGGGGTTTGAACTCAGAGCTTAGCAGGCAGAATTGGGGAATGGGTCAAGGTGAGGACACCAGTCTGTGAGCCACTAAGGTGCTAGGCCGTTCACAGGACCTGAGCTCATGCCCCACGGGGGTCAATATACTCATGAAATCATAATTTAAAGAAAGGAGCTATATTTCCATACATGGGTCGGTGGCATCTTGCATTCAGTGCACTCATTCTCTTGATTTCGTGTCTTATTCATGGATGCAATATGTATTTTACTGAGTGTGATAACAGTTATAACTATGCTGACACTGCTGGCAACCAATTCCCATGAGTATAGAGTTGCCTATATAGCATATTCCATTCTAGCTGAGACCCAGGACTTTCACAGCATAGGAAAACTGGTGCAACCATTGGCTTCTCATATCAGGATGAATCTTTTGGTAGTGCTGGGATTTGAACTCAAGGCCTAGCAGGCTCAAGTGGTGGATGAGTCATGGTGAGCACACCAGCACGTGAGCCACTAAGCATCTAGGTCTTTCCTGGAACCTGAGATCAAGCCCTGGTGGGCGCTATAGTAGTCATAAATTCAGAATTTAAACAGAGGATCTCTATTTCCATACATGGGTGGGCGGCATCTTTGGTTCCGTGTAGTTATTGTCTTTATCTGGTGTCTTACTCATTGATATATTGTGTATTTTCTTGAGCATAGGATGACAGAGATAACTGTGGTGACCTGGAAGACAAGTTATTCCCATGAGTATAGAGTTGCCTATGCATTTTCCATCCTAATTGCAACCCAGAACTTGCACAGCACAGAAGAACAGGTGCAACAACTGGTTTCTCACACCAGGGTGAATTTTTGGAAGTGCTGTGATTCGAACTAGGGGCCTAGGAGGCCCATCTGTCCAATGGGTCCACATGAGCAAACCAGCCTGTGAGCCACTAAGGAGCTGGGCTGTTCCCAGGAGCTGAGATCAAGCCCCAGGGAGGCCACAAGAGTCCTCAATGCATCATTGAAACATGGGATGTATATTCACTTCAGTGTGTGGACTGCCTCATGCATTGAGTGTAGTTATCTTCTCAATTTTGTATGCTATTCATGGATGTATTGTGTATGATCTTGAGTATGTATGACAGGTGTAACTGGGCTGACATGGATGACAACCTTTTCCCATGGCCACAGGGTGGCCTATGCATTCTCCATCCTAGCTGAAACCCAGGACTCACACAAGAAAACAGGTGAAACGTCTGGCTTCCGACAGGATGAATATTTTGGCACTGCTGGGAACTGAACTCAGCACCTAGCAGGCCCAATAGGCGAATGGGTTCACATAAGCACACCAGCCTGTGAGCCACTAAGGAGCTCGGCCATTCCCAGGACCTGAGATCGAGTCCCAAGGGTAAGGCAGGGGGAGCACAATAGTCATCTATTCATAAGCTGAAGGTAGTAAGCAAATAAGTACATATCTGTATAGAGTAGGAGAGATGGAGACCTGTGATTGAATCCAATCTACCCTGTGCCTACCGATTCTTGGATCTTCCCTAATGCCTCCAATTAATGAGTGTGATGATTATGGTCACGCTTCATCAACTCTTCACTAAAAATAATCGATACCTCATGAGTCTTGACTATCATTTCCTACTCGAATCCTCAGGAACTACTCATTCAAGGAAGAGATTGATCGTATTTCATGGCTGTTCTTAGGTCCAGAATTGAGTATCTCAGGAACTCCTGCCATTCCCTCAATGTAGGATGGCTGACCAGGATTCGACCTTGGGGCCTCCGTTGCCCGGTCATCCTGTGGCTCCCCGGACAGCCAGCAGGCCTTCAGCCACACCATGTCACCTTCAATCTGCAGTCCACCGGGTTTGGTCTCACCATGGTCAACATTCAAATGAAAATAAACCTAAAAGAACCAGTTGGAACTTCCTGCCACTTTTTCTCCTCCGGCTTCTTATTTTTTCCTACAAACCCTGGGGTCCTAGGATCCGAGGATGGGCTGTGGTTCCAGAGGCTGCAGCCTAGGATGATCGGACCTGAGGCAGAGTTGCCACAACTTGAGTTCAAGCCCCAGGTCTGGCAAAAAATATTAAAAAATTGAAAAATTATGAATGAAGCACCCTAGCTCAGAATTCGCGCCATTTTACTGCCAGAGCTGGGATGTGAAATCAGGTCTAGGTAACTCTTTTGCACTGTGGGGGAAGGAGAAGCTCACTATCGTTGAAGACTACAAGGTCAGGCCTGGTCCCATGGCCTGAATTGAAGCCCCAGCTCAGGCAAAAATCATATGCCCACCTATGTTACACATAGGATCTCTATTTACATACATGTGGGGAATGCATCATGTTTTCAGTGTAGTTGTTCTTTTTATTGTGTGTCTTAGTCAAGGATGCATTTTATATTTTATTGCATTTGATGACAGATATAACTGTGCTGACTTGGATGGCAACCTATGCCCATTTCTATAGAGCTTCCTACTCCTTCTCCATCCTAGATGAGACTCAGGACATTCTCAGGACAGGAAACCAGGTGGATCAATGGGCTTCTCACATCAGGATTCATGTTTTGGCAGTGTTGGGATTTGAACTGAGTGCCTATCAGGCCCAATTGGCAAAAGAGTCAAGGTGAGGACACCAGCCTGTGAGCAACTAAGGAGCTAAGTCATTCTCAGGACCTGAGGTTGTGCCCCAGTGAAGGCCAGGATAGGCATAAATTCATAATAGAAACAGGATATGTATTGACATATGTGTGTGTATAGCATCTTGCATTCGGTGCATTCCTCCTTATTTTGTGTCTAATACATGGAGGTATTGTGTATTTTACTGAGTATGGTGACAGGTATAACTCTGCTGACATGGATGATGACCTGTTCCCATTGTTATAAGGTTGCCTATGCATTCATTCTCCATCCTAGCTCCATCGGAGAGGAAAACAGGTGTAAAGACTGGCTTCTAACATCAGGATGAATCTTTTGTCAGGCATGGGATTTGAACTCAGATCTGGGTAAAACTGTTGCACTGTGGGGAAAGGGGAAGCTCATCATCCCTGAAGACTAGACTGTCAGGCGTGGTCCAGGGCCGGATTTGAAGTCCCAGCAGTGGACAAAATAACAAGCTTACCTTTTTTAAACATAGGATCTCTATTTACATACAGGTGTGTTTTGCATCTTGCTTTCAATGTAGTTATTTTTAAATTTTGAGTCTTATTCATGGATGTATTGTGTATTTTATTGAGTATGGTGGCAGGTATATCTGTGTTGCCATGGATGACAACCTATTCCCATGGCTATAGAGTTACCTATATAGCATTCTCCATCCTCGATGAAGCCCAGGACTTTCACAAGACAGGAAAACAGCTGTAAGGATTGGTTTCTCACATCAGGATGAAACTTTTGGCATTGCTGGGAGTTGAACTCTGGGCCTAGCAGGCCCAACTTTCTATTGGGTCCATATGAGCACAACAGCTTTTGAGTTACTAAGGATCTAGGCCCTCCCCAGGACTTGAGATTGAGCTCCGGGGTGGGGTTTGTGCACCGTATTCATCCATTCATAAGCTGAAGCTAGTATGCTAATAAATACCTATTTGTATAGAGAATATGTGGCAAGCTGGAAACCTATCTACCATGTGACTACCAATTCTTGGATCTTTCCCAATGCCTCAATTTCCTGAATGTAATTATTATGGTCACATTTCGTGACGTCTTAATTAAAAATAATTGTTGTGCCAGAGGTCTTGCCTATCATTTATTATGTGAATCATGTATGAACTTCTCAACTCTTCCCTAGGCCTGAATTCAAGCACCAGCCCGAAAAATGTAACATTTATAGACATTTTAAATATGTGATTTATATTTACATTTATATATTCAATCTGTATTGTGTTTGTTGGAGTGACTCATTATATATTATTATTGAGTGATTAAATTAACATTTATTTTATGGACTGTGAGTGAACCTATATCATTTATTACATTTATTCCAATCTATTCCGTAGCATGTAGCTTTGCACACATATTATGTACATCATACCTGACACCCAGCACTTGCACAGAAATGGAAAACAGGTGTCTCACTTGGAATCTTACTCCAAGATGAAATTTTTGGCAATGCTGGTACCTGAACTGAGGGCCTAGAATGGGTGAGTGTCAGCATGGCAGCCTCTAGCCCATTCAGCTGCCAAGTGGATCCCAGGACCTAGGATGGAGCCACAGGTTTGGCCAAAATAGCAGTACCTTTCTATGTGGTATATATACCAGATATATTTAGATATTTTGATACTGCCATTGATGTCTATGTGGAATTAAATGACACATACTAAGTTCGTACAGAATCTCAGGTCTTTAGTGAGGACTCCATTTAATGAATAGTATTCTTTTAATGCATAATAAACTATGAATTAAAATCAATCTGTGTTCTGTGATTATTGGGTCTAAATTTATACTAGACTGATTGATGAACTAGTCATCCAACCATGACGTTGATCATATTTCTCTGGCGTTCCTATGGACAAGCAATAGTTTCTTAGGCTCTCCAGCCCTTTGTAAGTAGCATGACGGATTCAAACTCAGGGCCTAGGTGTCCAGGTTGGCCTATGGCTTCGCTGACAGACTGTAAGCCTTCAGCAATGCCAGGTGACCTACAGGTTGCAGCAGTGTTATTTGGACACGGGATGGTCACCATGCAAGGAAGGAAAACCAAGGAACTGCCATCCATAGGTGGTTCCTGGATTTTTTTTTTTTTGGTGCTGTTTTCATTTTGTTTTCCTGTCAACCCCCGAGGCCTAGTATCCCAGGATAGTCTGTGGGTCCAGAGGCTGCACCATCCCAGCCTAGGTTGATGTTAGCTGATGCAGAGTTGCCACGATATGAGTTCAAGCCCCGTGCTGGGCAAATAAATATAAAAAATAAATACTTTAAAAAATATTAAAAATATCCTGGTGCCAGCTATGGTTCATGCCTGTAACCTTAGCTACTCAGGATGCTGAGATCTGAACATCACGGTTAAAAGCCAGCCAGGGCAGGAAGTCTGTGAGACACTTATCTCCAATAAACCACTAGAAAACCAGAAGTGGTGCTGTGGCTCAAGTATTATAGCACTCGCCTTGAGCTGAAGAGCACAAGGACAGCTCCCAAGGCCAGAGTTCAAGTCCCATGATATATATATATATATATATATATATATATATACATATATATATATATGTATATATATATATATATATACATGCATACATACATACATACATACATATATACAAACATACAATACTAATGAAGCTCCCTGGCTTGGAATTCATGTCCTTTTTTTCTGCCAGGCCTGGGAATTGAAATCAGAGTCTGGGTAACTCTAATTCACTGGGGGGATGGGGAAACTCACCCTCTTGGAAGACAAGCAATTCAGGCCTGTTCCCTAGGCCTGAATTCAATCCCCAGCCCTGTTAATGTAATATTCATCCACATTTGAAATAATGATTAATATCTACATACTTATGTTTATTGCAATTTTCTTTGAGTGTATTTATTTTATGTTTTGTATTATTCATTCATTATTTTATTGACTATTATTAGACTTATAACATGTATTAAATTGATTACATCTTATGAGAAATATACAGATTTGCATATGTATTATATATCTTACTTCAGACCCAAGGCATTCATTGAAATTTTATAGTAGATCATCCCATGCTTAGAAAAACAGAAAGAATACATCAACCAGATTAATTTATCCCTAGGCACCCCAGTGGCTCACATCTCTAATCCCATCTACTCAGGAGGTGAGAACTGGAAGATGCAGTTTCAAAGCCAATCCAGGCAGCAAAGCCTGAGAGATATCATCTCCAATTAACTGGCAAAAAGCCCATCTACAGGTATGGCTGAAGTGGTAGAAAATTAGCTACGAACAACCAAGCCAAGAAAGAACAAGCTGAGTTCAAGTGCGGGGAGAGGGGGGTAGGGGGATAAAGGGGAGGGAAATCCTCCAAAAACAGAGAACAAAAAAACAGTACACAAATCCCACTTAATTTATGGTACCAACAAACTGAAAGAAAATCAATCTTGTGCATTTGTATAATTTTACATGAGCCCATATGTTCTTAGGTACACTTCAAAGCTATGTTTTTAATAATATGTGTATATATAAATTAATCATGTATATATATAAATAAACTAAGAAACCAGCCAATGAAAAAATACTTCTAAATTAGTGCCTTAACCATGGCATTATAAATTATTTGTACAAAAAGTATGTTCGAAGTTTCTTTCTTTAGAAACAATCTTAAAATGTTTGTTCATGTATCAGGCATCAGTGGCTCACACCTATAATCCTAGTTACTCAGGAGGCTGAGAGCTGAGGATGGCAGTTCAAGGCAAGCCCCGGGAGATTCTTACATCCAATAAACCAGTAGAAAACCGGAAGTGGCAATGTGGCTCAAGCTGTAGAGTGCTTGCAAAGAGCTGAAGAGCACAGGGATAATGCCCAATCCCTGAGTTCAAGCCCCACCACCGACAAAAAAAAAAAAAAGAAAGAAGTTTGTTCCTACAAAATCCTAACATTCTGAGCCTTAGGAAACTTTTCTTCCTGGGTCTTATGCTCTTTAGGCAACTATTCCACTACTGAGCTACATCTTAGTACCAATGTTTTTGTTTTTCATTTTAGAATCCATTTATTCCCAAAATGCTTACAAGTAACTACTGTAATCACAGAAGTGAGTGTTTATTCAGAAACTCAACTTTTGGTGGTATGAGGACTCCCCTAGTCTATTTCGTGGTAGGCACTGAGGAAAACTCACAGGACACAATTGCAAACATTTCATAATTATAAAAATAACTCTAAATAGAAATAACATCAACTGCCAGGCACGGGTGGCTTATGCCTATAATCATAGCTACTCAGGAGGTTGAGATTTGAGGAAGGCGACTCAAGGCTAGCCAGGGAGGAAAGTCTGTGACACTCTTATCTCCAACAAACCTCTAGAAAACTGGAAGTGGTGCTGTGGCTCAAGTACTTGAGCATTTGCCTTGAGCACAGGGACAGCAACCAAGCGCAGAGTTCAAGCCCCACAACCGACAAATTAAAAAAAAAAATAGAAAAAATAAGAAATAACATCAACTGTCCCAAACTTCAAGGGAGAAATGATATCCTCATTTTCATTCTCACTCTTCATGGCAGATGGTCAAAACCACCAATGTGCTATGCTGAAATGTAAAAATTTAAACACGTTTTTTGAAAAAAAATCTCATGTTATAAAATCAAAATGTTTCAAATAAAGTCAAAGTGAACTTTAAAAAAATATTAAAAATGCTAATGAAACTCCTTGGCTTGGAATGTGTGCTTTTTATCTGCAAGGGCTGGGATTTGAACTTAGGGACTGGGTAACTATGTTGCACTGTGGGGGAAGGGGAAGCTCACGATGCTTGAAGACCAGAAATTCAGGCCTGTTCCCTAGGCCTGAATTCATGCCCCAGTCATACCCCTTATATATATTTTAAAGATAGGATTGAACTTTTTTATACATGTTCAGTCTATATCATGTTTGGTGTGGTTATTCATTGTATTTGTTGTTTTATTCATTTATTTACCGTTTATTTTACCGACTATGAGAACACCTAAACATATGTGACATTGTTTACATACTATCAAATTGCATCTAGATTTGTAAACTTGTTCTCCATCATGCCTGACACCCAGCACTCTCACAGAAAAGGAAAACAGGTGTCACACTTGGCTTCTTACTCGAGGATGAAATTCTTGGCAGGCACTGAGATCAAGCCCTAGAGGTGGCCAAAAGAGCCATACATGGATAGGCAGGTGGTACTATGCCAATAAATATGTATTAGTAGAGAGTGCCAAAGCCGTGTATCTAGTATTCAATGATATCTACTATGTTCCTACGAAGACTTAGACATTTAGACAGCCAAGATATTATGGAGAAAGAACATACAACCGTCCAAGAAAAGTCCAAGAAATATGATAGATCTTTTCAACAGTTGGAAGACACCATCAGAAGGCTTAATCAGAGGATAATATGTGTAGAGGAATACCTAGAAACAGAAGTTAATGGTCTAGGAAATTTGTTTAACAGGATCCTAGCAGAGAACTTCCAAACATGCAAAAAGATAAGCCTATTCAGATACAAGAAGCTTTTAGAACTCCAAATAGACAGGACCAGAACAGGACAACACAGCATCACATTATAATCTTCACAGGATCAAATCAGACCAAGGAAAAGAACCATAAAGCTGTCAATGAGAAAAGATCAATCACCTATAAAGGGATACCAGTTAGGATCACCTCAGATTTCTCAGCAGTGACAATCAAAGCAAGAAGAGCCTGGAATGATGTATGCCATACCGTAAAGACAAACAACAATCAACCAAGAAAACTGTACTAAGCTAAACTCTCCTTCATAAACGAAGGTCAAATAAAAACCTTCCATAGCAAAGAAAAAATGAAACAATATATCTGACAAAACCAGCCATACAAAAGAGTCTTAAAGATGTCCTACATATAGAAAACCAACAAGACCACAAAAAGGCCAAGAAACCGCAGCCAAACTGAGAATCCAAGAACCTTAGAAAGAACCCAGTTGCCACAACCCCAAAGAAGGTGGATAAAATGGCAGAAACTCCCAAATACTTCTCAGTTCTATCTCTCAACATTAACGGACTTAACTCTCCAATTAAGAGACAGACTGACTAGTTGGATTAAAAAGCAAGAACCTTCTATCTGCTGCCTTCAGGAGTCACATCTTGCCCATAAAAACAAACACATTTTCAATGTTAAAGGCTGGACCAAATTCTACTAAGCAAACGGCCCCCATAAACAGGCATGAGTTGCAATCCTAATATCAGATAAAATAGAATTCAATTTAAAATAAGTGAGAAGAGTTAAAGAAGGTTGCTACACACTAATTAATGTATCTCTCCTTCAGGAGGATATTACAATTCTAAATATCTATTCACCAAACGGAGCACCCAAATTTATCCAAGAAACCCAACTTTCTCTCAAATCCCACATAGATCCAAAGACATTAATTGTTGGGTACTTTAACACACCACTATCCCCACTAGATCGATCAACTTGGCAAAAACTCAACAAAGAACGTGCATATCTAAACAACTGCATAGATCAACTAGATTTAACAGACATCTTCCGAAGATTTGACCCAGCAGCATCAGAATACACGTTTTTCTCAGCAGCATATGGTACATTTTCCAAAATAGACCACATTTTAGGCCATAAAACAAACTTGTCCAAATTCAGAAACACTGAAGTTATACCTTGCATTCTCTCAGACCACAAGGGATTAAAAGTAGGACTCCACACCAAAAGCCACTAAAGAAAGTCCTGTAACACATGGAGGCTGAAAAACACTCTGCTGAATCATGAGTGGGTCATGGAAGATATTAGAAATGAAATTCAAATATTCATGATATTCAACAAAAATGAGCACACAAATTACCAACCCCTCTGGGATACAGCAAAGGTAGTACTCAGAGGCAAGTTTAAAGCTCTGAGTTCCTACATCAACATATTGGAGAGATCTGAAACCAACAATTTAATGAGACATCTGAGCCTCCTTCAGAAAGAGCAGCAGAATAAACCCCAGCCCAATGGACAGAGAAATTAAATCAGAATTGAATGAATTAGAATCCAAAAGAGCCATATAAAGAATCAATGAAACAAAGAGTTGGTTCTGTGAAAAAATTAACAAAATTGACAGACCCTTAGCAAATCTTATGAGAAAAAGAAAAGAACATACCCAAATAAATGAACTCAGAGATGAGAATGGAAACATCACCAGAGAAACCACCAAGATTCAGAACATTATAAGGAAATACTTCTCAAAACTTTATGCTAATAAGTTTGATAACTTGGCAGAAATGGACCATTTCCTAGCAAATACTGACATGCCAAAACTAAGCCAAGATGAGTTAAATCACCTTAACAGGCCCATAACAAGCACTGAAATATAAACAATAATAAGAGATCTCTCATCTAAGAAAAGCCCAGGTCCAGATGGTTTCACAGCGGAATTCTACAAGATCTTCAAAGCAGAGCTCACATTAATACCCCTCCAAATCTTCAATGAAATTGAAAGAGGAAGTTCACTACGGAACTCATTCTATGAAGCCATCATAGCCCTCATCAAAAACCAGGCAGGGTCTTATCAAAGAAAGAGAACCATAGACCCATTTCTAGGATGAACATTCATGAAAAACTTCTCAACAAAATTTTGGCCAATCGACTTCAACAATTCATCCAAAAAATCATACACCACGATCAAACAGGATTCATTTCAGGGAGGCAAAGCTGGTTCAATATACGCAAATCAATTAGTATAATTCATCACATCAATAGGAGCAGGGATAAGAACCACATGGTTATATCAATAGATGCAGAAAAAGCATTTGACAAGATCCAACACCCCTTTATGATGAAGGTTCTGGAAAAATTAGAAATCCATGGAACATTCCTCAATACTATAAAGGCTGTATATGACAAACCTACAGCCAGCATTACAGTTAATGGTGAAAAACTAAAGCTATTTCTTCTTACCTCAGGAACTAGACAAGGATGTCCACTCTCTCCACTTCTCTTCAATCTAGTATTAGAATGCCTAGCTACAAATAAGACTAGATGCAATCCTAAAGGGGATCCAAATAGGGAACGAAGAAGTAAAACTCTCTTTCTTTGCAGATGACATGATCTTGTGTTTAAAGAATCCCACAGACCCCACTCCCAAATTACTCAAGCTGTTTCAAAACTTTGGCAAAGTAGCAGGGTATAAAATTAACCCTCAAAAATCAATGGCTTTTCTGTATGCCAACAAAGAAATAGTGAGGCTGAAATTAAGAAAGCAACTCCATTCGTAATAGCCCCACAAAAAATAAAATACCGAAGAATTAACTTAACCAAAGAATTGAAGGACATCTATGAAGAAAACTTTGAAAACGTGAAAAAGGAAATCAAAACAGAACTTAGAAAGTGGAAAAAACTCCCATGCTTCTGGATTTGAAAGATCAAGATCGGGAAAATGGCCATACTTCCGAAGGCTATCTCCAAATTCAATTCAATACCAATCAATATTCCAACCTCATTCTTCAAGGATTTAGAAGAGGCAATCCAAAAATACATATGGTACATTAAAAGACCCCGAATAGCAAAAACAATCCTCACCATAAAGAACAGGGCTGGAAGAATATCAATACCAAATTTCAAACTCTACTACAAAGCCATAGTAATCAAAACGGCATTGTACCTGCATAAGAACAGACCTCAGGACCAATGGAACATAATTGAAAACCCAGAAATGAACACACAGACCTATAGCCAACTAATCTTCGATAACGGAGCTCAAGAAATAGAATGGAAGGAAGACACCTTCTTCAGTAAATGGTGCTGGCTAAATTGGTTAACTACTTGTAGAAAATGAAAGCTAGATTCTTATATATCATTCTGCACCAGAATCAACTCCAAATGGATCAAAAACCTCAGAGTCAAAGGAGACAATCTGAAAACTTTACAAGTTGCTATAGGAGAAACCCTAGGTCTCCTTGGCACAGGCCGAAATTTTCTTAATAGAGACCTAGAAACACAACAAATCAAAGAAAGGTTTAACAAATGGGATTGCACAAAATTGCAGAGCTTCTGCATGGCCAAGCGCATAGCTAGCAAGATCAATAGAAAGCCCACAGATTGGGAGAAGATCTTCACTAGCCATACAACTGACAAGGGTTTCATATCTAAAATATACCTGGATCTCAAAAAATTAAATCCCCACATAACAAATCTCCAAAGAAACAGCTGACCAATAAATAAGTGGGCTAAAAACTTACAGAGAAACTTCTCTGAAGAGGAAAGAAGGATTGCCAATAGACCCATGAAGAAATGCTCAACCTCTCTAGCCATAAAAGAAATGCAAATCAAACCATAGAGATATAACCTCACACCAGTTAGAATGGCAATAATCAAGAACTCTAATAACAACAGATGCTTGAGGGGATGCAGAGAGAAGTGAACATTACTACATTGTTGGTGGGAGTGTAAACTTGTTCAACCACTTTGGAAAACAATATGGAGGTTCCTCTATTTCCCAGCAATCCCACTTTTGGGCATTTACCCAAATGATCACAAACAAGACCACACTAAAGCTACCAGCATGACTATGTTAATTATTGCAGCATTATTTACCATAAGGAAGATATGGAACCAACCCTGATGCCTCTCAGTAGATGAATGGATCAAGAAAATGTGGTATATATACACAATGGAATTCTATGCCTCTATGAAAAATAATGACATTGCTCCATTTGTTAGGAAATGAAAAGGCTTGGAAAAAAGTATATTAAGTGTATTTGTTAGATTGGTAGTTAAACAAATGATATTATTGTTAATATTAATTTTAATGCAATTTCAGGGAACTCTCTTGTCTCTGACCTCCTAACACTTGTATTTTGGGATTTGTCCCTGAAATCTAGGATTCAGCAGGACTCAAAATAAGCCAAGGTCTTGCCCATGTAGTTGTAACTCCTTTGTGTAGTATTCTCACAATTAAAAAATAAGCCAAGGGTATTTGAATTCTACTATTAAGTTTTAATGATAGATCTCTACTGATCTTTCTCTTAAGTGTGTTGGAGAAACCAAACCTGAAATTAACTTGGACTTTTGTGGTGGATGTAAATGTCTTAACTACCATCTCTGGTAGTTGGTACCATTAAATTTCAATTAGCCATCACAGGTTCAAGCTTGTAATACTAGCTACTCAGGAGGCTGAGATCTGAGGATCGTTATTCAAAGCCAGCTCAGATAGTAAAATCCATGGGACTCTTACTCCAATTGACAGCCAAAAAGACTAGAGGTGGAGATGTGTCTCAAGTGGTAGAGTGCTAGCCTTGAGGGACAAAGCCCAGGTTCTGAGTTCAAGCCTAGATACTGACCATCAATTAACAAACTCAGAGTTTCCACTGTGAGTGCTATATTCTTTTAGAGACTGAAGTATTTTTTTTTCACATAGTCTTTCAAACATCAGCATCTCTAATGGTGAATCATTCTAGATCCTTCTTTTCCACTTGAATAATTGTTATTCTCCAGGTGTAGAGTGGCCAAGAGGCTTGCAGATCAAGAGCTCGGACATTAAATTGGCTAAAAAGAGATCAAATTAAAATGTATTCTTTGGTTGCAAATACCACATTTTTGGTATGTGTTTGCTAGCCCTGGCACTTGAACTGAAGGCCTGGGTGCTGTTCCTGAGCTTTTGTGTCCAAGATTATTGCTCTACCACTTGAACCACAACTCTACTTCAGGCTTATTAGGGGTTATTGGAGATAAAATTCTCACAGACATTCTGGACCTGAGTGGCTTCAAACTAGAATGCTGAGTAGCCAGGTTTACAGGTATATGCCACCAGCATCTGGATCAAATACCACCTATAACGTTAAAAGTCAAGGATATCTGTTAACATCTATCTCTGACAGATGTACTATGTTTTATTCCTCACTGAATGAATGTTCCTTTGAACAGTATTGCATCAAATGGAGTGGACTCAAGTTAGGTCTTGAACACCAACAATCTGGTTTGGTGGAAGTGGCCTTATTTTTCTACACCTATTTGGCCATTGGTGTGGATTGTAGAAAAAAAGACAATTCCGTAAAAACAAATTCAAAGAGTCTGAGACACTTACACAAGTTCTGGACATCACTTCCTCATGGGCTGTTGTTGTGCAGGCCTAATATTTGATCTGAAGAGAAACTTGGAATTACAAAAGTTAAAACCCAAAGTCTAGTAACCTCTAAAACGCCTGTGTAACTCCTTGGTCCTCATACCTGATACTAGCTATTGCAGACTTCTCCCTTAGTGAACAATAAGTTACCAACTTCATTCCTGGTTCCAGCACAGACTTGGCTCAGGTCTGTGAACCTGTGTGTAGACGTTTGAATCTTCATAGTGTGAATGGAAATTTGGCCTCCTACTAAGATAGCAGTTTGAGGGACTTGGATAGCTGTGGGCAAGTCTCTTTTTAATAGGCTGTTCTTTGTACACATTTGGTTTAGATGTAAGGATACATAACTAACTAGTCGTAGTGGTCACCTCAGGGTAGAGCAAGAGAGACAGAGTAGAGGGACAGTGATCAAGCTCATGCCATCTGCCATTTTATGCTGCTTTAATTGACATGTTCTTCATGTATTTTAGTAATTCAAGAATAAAAATTAACATTGCATATAGATTTTTTAATTGCTTCTTTGTTTCTGACAAAAATTAAAAGTAAAAATGAATTTAAATAGAAAGGCAGTATGATAAGAGCAGGGAAAAGGAATGGAACAATGATTATGGGAAGCTAATAAAGTCCAACCTGGAGGTTTTATTTACCAACATTGGGGAATAAAATGAAACTATGTAACAAGACAGGCCTGCCTGGTTTTTCTCAGCAACAAGGCAGACCTGTCTGCTTTCCTTAGCAACACAACAGCCCTGCCTGTGTTCCCTCATTTATGCCAGAGTCAAAGGGGTCAATAGACCATGACTAAGGGAGGAAATTAAAGCTGTCATTGAAAGATCAAAAAGAACAATCCCTGGATATGTCCGGAAACCTATAAAGCATCTGAATCCTTAAACACATAGGCCTTTCAGAGAGAAAGCCAAGATGTGCTCTGAGGTCTGTAGATTCCCTTACTCAGAGAACACACAGACCTCCCAATGACAGAATCATCCCTGCCAACAATAGAAACTTCCTAGTGATGCTCAGGGAATAAAAGACACATTAAACTTTTCTCACTGCCAGAAACCAGCACACACTCAGAGGGCACCAGGACAATACAGGAGGGAGGGCTCAGCCCTATTGCAAATAATGGATGAAGCTCAGAGGCCCACACCTAATGTGATGATGTACTCAGACCTCCTAAAGGTCCAATAGCTTCCAGATGGTGTCCGCAGCCCTTCAAAAAGATCAATCTGTGATGCCCAGCTCTAAAGCCCACCCTGTGTTTAGGAGCCCCCTGAGCTCAGCTTCTGCTCCTGAACCTGCCCCTGTATTCTGTAAAGAGCCCAGAGAAACACTTGGCATTTGTTGTGCCCCAGAAGTCAGGCCACAATGAGGCTTCTGCATCCCCCACCCTTGCTCCAAGCATAGCCACCAACAAGGGAACACCCCCAGGTTCCACCGAAGACCTCTTATTTGTAATAAAAAGAGACTGTGCTAGTGCTGACACAGTCACCAGTCAGCAGTCCAGGCAAAGGGGCATCTGCTAAGGCCACCCCAAGTAGCTGTGGAGCTCTGACATCAAGACAGAGGCAGGCAGGTGCACCCATACAGGCTCCCCTTCCAAGTGCAGGCCTGCCTGGTGGCCTTTGAAGCAGAATATGACACTGCAAAATTTCACAGCACACTAGAAGAACCAGACAAGCAATGGCCCTGTGCTCAGAGACCTAACCAACGCAGGAAATGAGAGAGAGAGAGAGAGAGAGAGAGACTATCTGTGCTTAATACCTATTTCAATATCCTTGGCGAGTAATGCATATTTTTATCAAGAAATAAAGAGGAAAACTTCAAACTCTAACTCTGATGGAGTAGCTAGGCTCAATCTAAACTTCCTACCATAAACAATCACAAAAGTGGAAGCTATGTAAAACTGTATATGTATATAAATGTATATATAATATAAACATGTAGGCATATATATGTATATTCATATATACAATGTGAATATATAATATACTATATATATATATATATATATATGTATACAGAGGGAAAAATAGAAATACATACTATTTGAAGGAATAAAAACCAATCCCTTCCCAATTGTGATTGAAAGCATGAACCCTTCCATGCAGGAATCTATCAGCTCAAAAAAGTCAATTAACATAATTACACAGGTCCACATTAAGACACATTCTAATTAAACAAAAACAGCAAACCCCCCAAAGCACAAAGACACAACTCATCACACACAAGTAATCTTCAATGATATTAAGACAAATTTCTCATCAGAAACTAGATTCACTATTAGACAGCAAGGGCAACAAATTTAAAGTGTTAAAAGGACATATCTAAAACCCACCTTTCTAACAAATATACTTGCTCCAAATGTAAGAGATGAGCTAAGTACCTACCGATGGCTCAGGCCTATAATCCTAACTACTCAGGAAGGTGAATTGTGAGGGTGGTGGCTCAAAGCCACCCTGGAACTTGTCCCCTCAGGAGGAAGTTGTAGGACACAGCTGTCCTTGAGAAGGACAGAGGCCTTTGTGCAGTGCTACTGCTGGAAAAAGACATTGGATAAGGTGGCCATCAAGAATGGAGGCTATTAGCTAGTGTCTCCAGAGAAGCAATTTATAAGATTCAGTAGTCCTCTAGAAAATCAGAGGATTTTGACCACTGTCCTAGTGGTTTCAGAAATGCCACGAGAATGACCAGAGCAACCTCAATCCACATGGATTCCTTAGCAACAGTCTTTGAGGTCTAAGAGCTAAAGTGTCAATGCTGGCAGGCTGTGATTGGTCCGATATTTCTCTGACCTCACTGGCCCAGACTATGATTGGTCCATTCCTTCTATGACATCACTATGCCTGGTTGTGATTGCTCCATTGTGTGAGGTCATGAAGGATATATAGGAAACCACTGTGCTCCAACCTATGTCAGTTAACAGAACTTGGAGCTCTTGCTTGATGACCCGCTGGACTGAATCAAAGTTAAATGATTTTTTTGGTAGTGGGGACGGGCTGTTATTTGCATTTTGGTATTTCTTTTTACTCTTTCTGGGTCTTCCTTTATTTAATTTAATTTATTTAGATAGACTTGCTACCTGCCATTGTAGCAGAAGGATGGAAGTACAGAAAGAATCAATTTCAAGCTCCTTGAAGGAGGAGATCATCAAACAATACCAGAAGAAAGAACTCTTCGACACAGGTACCTACGGAAAAGTGAAGCTGGCCCATTTCCTCCTCACAGACAAGGTTGTGGCATTTAAAATACTCTGGAAGTGAGAGTCCTCATCATTGGATAAAGAATGAGATGGACATTTTTAAGAATATATGGCACAAACACATCATCAGGTTGTACCAGGTAATGGAGAAGGAAGAGTATGTGTATCTCATAATGGAACTGGCCACTAGGGGATACCTCCTGGGGTGGATCTGAAAATTCTTCCACCTATATGAGGATGAAGCCAGGAGGCTTGTCACACGTGTTGTAAGTGCTGTTCACTACTTAGACCAAACAAAATTATACACGAAGACCTTAAGTCCAACAATATCCTTTTGGACACCAAAGACAGTATCAAGGTCAGTGGATTTGATCTGAGCATCTGGCTCACCCTGGGGCAGTTGCTAATGAATGTATATGGTACAGTGCTATTCCATCCCTCTGAAATGTTCTTGGAAGAAATGATGGCCTGGTGCAGGTGTCTCACACCTGTAATTCTAGCTATTCAGGAGACCGAGATCTGAGGATCAGGGTTAAAAGCTCTACCCACTGAGCAGACTTGAACTTATACCAAAGACTAATTTGTGTAGGAAACGGCAGAGGATAGAGGTGGCTAGCAAAATAGCTACCATTCTTCTCAGAACAAGCTGCTGAATGTGGGCCCAGATGAATTGGTTTATAAAATGTGAGGTGTGCATAAATTATGACTCATCCACAAAAGGCTGCAATTAATATATGCCTGTCATGGATGGACACAAAATTATTTATGTGAAATATATTGACTAAAAAATTTCATAAGGGAAAAAGGGAAGATTAAAGGTTTCTGGGGCTGGGGGATGGTGGTTCACACCTGTAATCCTAACTACTCAGGAGGCTGAGATCTGAGGATCACAGTTGAAAGCCAGCCCGGGCAGGAAAGTATGTGAGACTATTATCTCCAATAAAACACTAGAAAACCGGAAGTGGCGCTGTAGCTCAAGCGGTAGAGAACTTGCCTTGAGCTGAAGAGCACAGAGACAGTGCCCAACCCAGAGGTCAAGCCCCATGACCGACCAAAAACAAAACAAAACAAAAGTTGCTGGTACAGGTCATTGTGTGGATTCCATCAGTATTGAAAAGAAAGTTCACAAGCAGAGGTAATGGCTAAAAAGTAGTGTAGATATGGGCTGGGAAGATGGCTCAGTGGTAGAGCACTTGCCTTGCATGCCTGAGGCCCTGGGTTCGATTCCTCAGCACCACATAAACAAAAAGAAAAAAGCCGGAAGTGGCGCTGTGGCTCATGTGGTAGAGTGCTAGCCTTGAGCTGAAGAGCTGAGGGACAGCGCTCAGGCCCAGAGTTCAGGCCCCACAACCGGACCCAAAAACACAACAACAACAACAAAAGTAGTGTGAGTATAATTAATGTCAATGAATTTTATACCCAGCAAGCATGAGGCCCTGTGTTCAAACCCCTGAACTTCCAAAAAAATGCTAAATCTTCCCTCTGTTACCTTCCTTAAGTAGTAGGTGCTCTTCTACTGTTATGATTGTATTGCTCAGAGCTTCTCTGGTGGATGTTTATTCACGCTTTTACACATAAAATCCATTATTTGAATATTGATGTTGACTTTTAAAGTGTAATTTGTGTATTAAAATAAGGGCAAAGCCTGTATTTCTAACTCAAGAGGCTAAAGCAGGAAGATGCCTATTCAGTCAAGGCTGCATAGAGAGGTCCTTCCTAAATCCCCATGCTAGTGCTGAAACTGGAGGGACAATTGTTTGTAAGTAATTACAAGTGAGAGATAAGTTTCTGATCATATTAGGTGTTGGTCATGTCAGTTTGGATTTAATATTTACATGAATTTTAAAATTTTTCCTTTTCCCCTTACTCTCAGTATGTCATTTTGAAACTTTGTAGTACATTTTTGTTTGCTGCACTTAAAAAACAGTTTTCCTTTGTATCATATTAAATATTATTTTTTCTGTATTACAATTTATTATTTATTTTTGACATTTTTTATGTTTTTTTCTCCATTTAGGGACTGACCACTGTCTCAGATTTTGCTCAGTTCTGTCAATTGAGCCACAGCTCAACTTCCAGCTTCTTTCTTTTTGAAGAGTCTCATGAGAACCCCAGTACTACTAAGGAGGCTGAAATCTAAGGATCTTGGTTGGAAGCCAGTCTGAGCAGCAAAGCCTGAGGGTTTTTATTATTATTTTGCCATTGGTTATGGGCCTGAAAACTAGGCTTTGGCGCTGTCCATCAGCATTCCAGCTTAAGGTTAGTGCTCTATCAACTGAGCTGCAGCAACATTTTCGGCTTTTCCTGCTTATGTGGTTCTGAGGAATCAAACCTAGGTCCTCATGTATTCAAGGCTAGCACCCTACCACTGAGCCAACTTCCCAGATGAAGTCTGAGATTCTTATCTCCAATTAATCACCAAAAAGCTGGGGGTTGTAGTACTCTAGACTTGAGTAAAACAGGGCAAGTTCAACCTCTAGTACTGGTAATTACATACACAAATCTCATGGACTTTCTTGGTAGTGCTAGCTTTGAACTGTGCCCAGGGTAGCTAGAATCTACAGGCATGAGCAACCAGCCTCTGACATTTTAATATATTTACTCGGCTCTTTTTTGACTTCAACCCCAATGCTTTTTAATTGTGGTCAGTAGATCTGATCTCTAGGCCTCATTGCTGTTTCTTACCTAATTTTAAAGAGGGTGGAGTTGAACCCTCAGCCTGAATGCTGTCTTTGAGCTCTTCAGCTTAAGGTGAATGCTCTACCACTTCAGCCACAGAGCCACTTCAGGTTTTCTGGTGGTTAATTGGAGATAAGTACTCATTACCTTTCCTTCGCATGTTTGTTTTGAACCATGATTTTCATATATCAAACGCCTGAATATCTAGGATTACAGGCTAGAGTCTCAGCGCCCTTATGTTTATTAGTTTTTTGACTCAAGGATTATGTTTCACAACTCAAACATAGCTCCACTCCTAACTTTTTGCTGGCTGATTGAACATAAGATTTTAATGTACTTTTCTGGATAGTCTAGCTTCAAACCATGATTCTCAGATTTCAGCTTCCTGAAGTGCTCTGATTATACACATGATTATACACAAATGGATTGTTCATTTAAAAGCGTTAATATGTCATTTTTTCCAATTTTTGTTTTTAAAATTTTCCTTGCTTGTTATTTTTGTTTATGTGCTAGTCCTGGGGCTACAAATCAGGACCTGGATACAATACCAGAGCTTTTTCTTCAAGACTAGTGGCTTACCACATGAGCCAAAATATAACTTGTGGCTACACTTGTTTTGTCTTGGTGCTTGAAATAAGGCCCTGAGTGCTGTCCTAGAAAGTGATTGCCCAGTTTGCCACTTGAGTCACAGCTCAACTCCAGTTTTTTTTTTTTTTAATTCTTGGTAGCTAATAGGAGATAAGAGTCTTATGCAAAGCCCAGAATTGATCAGTTTTCTGAAATCTGAGGATCATGGCTCAAAACCAACCAAGGCAGGAAAGTCCATGAGAATCTTAGCTCCCATTAATCAATGAAAAGTTGGGAGTGGTGGAGCTCTATCCTTGAACAAAACAGCACAAGTTCAAGCCATAGGACAGCACACTGATGCACACACAGAGAAAGCCCCATGGACTTTCTTGCATGGGCTAGCTTTGAACTATGATCCTCAGATTTCAGCCTCTCTTCATCTTTTCTTCTTTGAAAATTTTATTGGTCCTGTGGTTTGATCTCTAATCCTAGGGCCTATATCTTACCTTTTACACTCAAGGCTGATGCTTTTACAAACTCAGCCACAGCTCAAGGTTTTGTGCTGTGTAGATGAAGATGAGTCTCAAGCACATTCCTTCCCAGGCTGATTTGACATTGCAATCCTCAGAAGTCAGGCTCTTGTATAGTAAGGATTACACATACCCAGCAACATTTGGGTCATTTAAAAAGTTTAATATGTGCTTTCTTCCACCTTTTCTTATTTTCTTCATTTTTGCTTGTTCTAGGAGTAGAAATTGAAGCTCAGATGCTGTCTCAGTACATATATGGGACTAACCATAACATTTGGCTTTTGGGAGGAAGTTAACTGGAGAAAAGAGACTCATATAGAGGTAGGTCAGATTCGGGAAGCTGAAAATTGAGGAAAGTCCTTAACACTCTTTTCTCCAATTAATCACTAAAAATCTGAAAGTAAGTAGGTCATTGAAGAAAACAGTGCAAGTTCAAACACAAGGATTGGCACAGAGAGAGAGACAGAGAGATAGAGAGACAAAGAGATACAGAGGGAGAGAGAGAGAGAGAGAGATCTTATGAACTCATATAACTGAGCTGAGCTTTAAATAGTATCCTCAAATTTCAGCCTGAGTAGCTAGAATCACAGATATAAGCCACCAATGATTGGTTCATTGAAACCTCTGGTATTGCCTCTTTCTTCTCTTCTTCTATCCTTCTTTTCATTTATTTATTTTTGTGTTTGTTGGTCCTGGAGCTTGAACTCATGCAAGGCCTGGCCTGATACACGAGGCTGAAATTTGCCCATCATAGTTTGAAAGCACCCTGAGCAAGAAAGTCCATGAAACTCTTATTTCCATTCAATCAAAAAAAAATCCTATCTCCAGTGTGACTACCACACACAAAACAGTCTCCTGGAATTTCTTTTTTTTCCCCTTTTATTGTGAAAATACTGTAGAGAGGGGTTACAATTACATGGGCAAGGTAATGAGTATATTTCTTATCAAGAATTGTAGCCTCCTCCTTTGTTTCCTCTTCCCATCACTTCCCATCCTATCCCTACCCCCCACCCAATCGTCCCCTCTCCCCCTCCCCCCCCCCCCCCCGCACCAAAGTTGTAAAGTTCGTTTTCAACATAACGACTTGTACATCTCATTGTTGCAATGGGTCCAAGTGTATCCCTGTTTAAACGATTTGTTTTTCCCCTTCCCCTTCACAAATTATACCAACATCAAATACAGTGAAAGCAGGGGTTATACTGTGGGGGAGGGACATATAAAGCAACAAAGAAATAATCTCATAAATGTGTTAGAAACAATCGCATGAAAGAAAAAAAAAAACATTTGAATACATATTTAAGGGTTCATTTCCCTAACATCACCTTATCTGACCTTTTCTGCTTGACTCAGTACACAATGGAATTCTATGCCTCCATCAGAAAGAATGACATTGCCCCATTTGTTAGGAAATGGAAAGACTTGGAAAAAATTATATTCAGTGAAGTAAGCCAGGCCCAAAGAAACATAGGTCCCATGGTTTCCTGGAATTTCTTGACTGGGTTTGCCTTTACACTGGATCTTATATTTCAACCTTCTGCTTTTCTAGAATTACAGACATGAGCCAACAGTCCAAGGTTCTCTACTTCAATCATTTAATTCTCTTATTGTGATCCTTAGGCTGGATCTCTGAGCCAGGGCACTGTTTCATAGGTTTTTCCTCAGAGCTGGTGCTTTCCAACTACAAGCACATCCTCATTTCTGGATTTTGTTGCTGATTAGTTAGAGACTTAGGCACTTTCCTGCCCAGTTTGGCTATGAACAACAACCTTTAGATTTCAGCCTTCTGAATCACTAGGATTAAACACACCAACCAAAAATTCATGGATAATTTTGAAACTTTAATTGGATGTTCTCACACATTTTTTTCCCTAGCCTTGAGGCTTGAAATCAGGGCTTGGGCACTGTTCCTGAGCTTCTTTTACTGAAGGTAAGGACTCTATTACTTGAGCCACAGTGCCACTTCCAGCCTTTTCTGTTCATGAGGTACTGAGGAAACAGACCCAGGAATTCAAACATGCTAGGCAAGCACTCTATCACTAAGCCATAATTCCTGCCATTCTTACACCTTTTTATTTGTATTTTTATTTCCTTGTGTATGCTGGTCCTGGGTCTACAAATCAGCCCAGGTGCTATCCCCGAGGGGTTTACTCAAGACTAGCAAATTAAGACATGAGCCACCGCACAACTTGTGGCTATTTTTTGATGTTGTTTGGTTTTAAGTAGCTACTTAGAGTTGAGTATATGAATTCTCCTATCTGGGCTGGCTTTCAACTGTGAGCCTCAAATTTGAGCCTCCTGAGTAGCTACCATCACAGGTGTTTGCCACCTATGCTTGGCTCATTTTAAACTCTGAAATTGGCTCTTTCTTCTCCCACCCTCCTCCACAGTTATTTTATTCTTTGTATGTGTGTTGGCCCTGAAGCTAATATCAAGATCTGGGTGCTGTTTCAGAAATTATTTTCTCATTTCTGCCATTGGAGCCACAGATCAATCGCCAGTTTTTATTTTTCTTCCTTTTGGAAATGAGTCTCATATAAAGCCCAGAAAGACTCAGGAGGCTGAAATCTGAGTATCCCAGTTTGAAGCCAGCCTGAACAGGAAAGTCCATGTGATTCTTTTCATCAACTACTAAGATGCTGGGAGTGGTAGAGCTCCTACACAAATTCAAACCCTAGGTTGGCACAAAGAAAAAAGCCCCATGTCCTTTCCTGTTTGGACTGGCCTTTCAATACTATCTTCAAACTTCAGCCTCCTGAAAGCTAAAATTATAAGCATGAACCACCAGCGCCAGGCTTATTTTTAAATCTCAAATTGTCATTTCTTCTCTTCTTTCAGTTTTGTTTTTGGTCGACTTTGGGCTGAATTATAGACCAGGAATCCGTTTCCCAGATTTTCGCCAGATTTCAGTACTTTACAACTACTATCACACCTTAATTTCCAGCTTTTGCTGGGTAGTTGAAGATAAGAATTTCAATGACTTTCCTACCCAGGCTGGCTTTGAGTTTTGATCCTCATATTTCAACTTCTTCAGTAGCTGAGGATACACAAATAAACCAACAACCCATGGCTCATTTTGAAATGATAATTTTCTCTTTCTCTCATCTTTAATATTTTGTGCTCTTTTTTCTTTGTTTTTGTATACCACATGAACCAGAGCACAGCTAGTGTCATATTTTTGGTGACAAATGAGACATACGGGTCTCATGAATTCTCCTACCTGGGCTGGCCTTCAATGGTGATTCTCAGATTTCATCCTCCTGAGTTGCTGATAGAACATCGGTGAGGTACCAATGCTTGATTTATTTAAACCTTTGTCATTAGATCTTCCTTCTGTACTTCTAGCCTCTCTTTCTTTCTTTTTTTTTGTTTTGGTCCGGTTGTGGGGCCTGAACTCTGGGCCTGGGCGCTGTCCCTCAGATATTCAGCTCAAGGCTAGCGCTCTACCACTTGAGCAACAGCGCCACTCCCGGCTTTTTTTTCTTTTTGCATATGTGGTGCTGAGGAATCGAACCCAGGGCCTCATGCATGCAAGGCAAGTGCTCTACCACTGAGCCATCTTCCCAGCCCACTAGCCTCTCTTTCTTTAATCCTTCTGTGATTGTCATGGGGCTTGAACTCAGGTCCTGGTTGCTGTCCCAGAAACTGATTGCCCAATTCTGCCACTTGAGCAATAACTCAATTCCCAGGCATTTTTTTTCTTTTTGACAATCAATTGGAGATAAGAGTCTGAGGAAAGCCTACCATGAATCAAGCCAGGCTGAGAAGGAAAATCCATGAGACCATGACCTCTAATTAACCACTGAAAATCTTGGAGTGGTAGAGCTCTGTCCTTGAACAAATCAGCACAAGTTCAAGGAGGCACACACAAGCTGCAAGATGGCACCCAGATGCACACATACCAGAATGTCTCATGGATTTTCTTGCATGCATTAATTTTGAATTGTGGATCCTCAGATTTCAGTCTCTCTTCTTCCGCTCTCCTTTGTATTGATTGTTTGTTATTTGTAATTTTTAGTGGCCCTGCAGCTTGACCTCTGGCTCTGGGGACTGTTTCTTAGCTTTTTAACTGAAGGCTATTGTTTACCACCTCAGCTCCAGCTCAGGGCTTTGTGCTTGGAAGCTTGGATAAGTATCTCAAGCACGTTCCTACCCAGGATGACTTGATACCACAATCCTCAGATGTCAGGCTCTTGTGTAGTTAGGATTATCCACAGGACCAACAACCCTTGTGTCATTTTAAAACTTTAATATGTGCTTGCCACTTCCTTCTTTTGTTTACTTTTTATTTTTTGTATGTGTGTGCTGTTCCTGGGTCTACAAATCGGGGCTCATATTCTGTCCTAAATGTTTTTATTCAATGATATCCTCTATTACATGAGAAACATCATAACTTTTTGGCATTTTTTGGGGGGGGTTGATTAATTAGAGACAAGAGTCATGGACTCTCCTGCCAAGGCTGGCCATGAACCATCATCCTCAGATTTCAAGCTCTTGAATAGCTAGGAAAACATGTATGAGCCACTGATGCTTGATTGATTTTAGCCTTTGTCACTCGCTCTTCCTTGGTTACTTCTACTCTTCTTTCTTTCTTCTGTGCATGTCCTGGGGCTTGAACTCAGGGTCCGCGTGGAGTTCCAGAAAATATTTGCCCAGTTTGCCACTTAAGCCACAGCTCAACTTCCAGCTAAATAAGGTAGCTGAAATCTGAGGACCATGTTTCAAACCAGCTTGGACAGGAAAGTCCATGACACTCTTATTTCCAATTCACCACCCAAAAGCTGGGAATGCTAGGGCACTAGGTAAAGGATACTACAGAAACACACACATCACACATAGAAACACACACACACACACACACACACACACACACACACACACACACACAAACATTCACACATACACACACATACACACACAAAGTCTCTTGGACTTTGCTTTTTGGTTGGCTTTGAAACTTGATCCCAAGATTTTTGTAGCCAGGGATCAACTACAGCCATGATCAACAAACACCAGGCTTATATTTAAATTTACAATTGGCCTTTCTTCACTTCTCCTACAATTTTTTGCACTAAGAATTGAACTCTGGGTCAGCAGTTTTTTAAATTACCTTTTGCACCAAATACAGTGCTTTACATCTACAGTCATATCTGCACTTCCAGCTTTTGGCTGGGTAGTTGGGGTTAACAGTTTCATGTACTTTCCTGCCCAGTCTAGCTTTGAACCTAGAATGGATAGGAATACACACATGAACCAACTTAAACCTTAGTTTTCTTTTTCCCATCATTTTTTAAGTCATGGGGGTATTTGTTTGTTTGTTTGTTTTGAAATGTATGTCTAGGACTTCAACTCAGGGCCTAGGTTTTGTCCCAAAGTTTCTATTTGAGACTAGCACTCAACCGAATGAGCCAAAGTACAAATTGTAGCTTATTTTTGGTGGCAAATTAGATACATGTGTCTCATGGACTCTCCTGCCTGGGCTGACCATGAACCGTGAATCTTAGATTTAATTCTCCTGAGTACCTTGTACAACATGTGTGAGAAACCAATGTTTGATTCATTTCAACCTCTGTCACTGACTCTTCCTTTTGTAATTTTATCCTCTTTTTATTTCTTCTCTTTGTTCTCCAGCTTGAACTCAGGGTCTGGGCGCTGTCCCAGAAATTTTCCCAGTTCTGACAATTGAACCACAGCTAAACTCCAGGATTTTTTTTCTGTTTTGGTATTTAATTAGCAATGAATATAATGTAGAGCCAGACCAGATTTATGAGGCTGAAATATGAGATCAAACTTGGTGCGAGCCTGGGCAGGAAAGTACATGATATCTCCAATTATAACCACTAAAAAGCTGAGATTAGTAGAGCTTTGAGCAAAACAGTAAAAGTTCAAGCAACAGGACTCACACACAGACATACTTACACACACACAAGTCTTAGGTACTTTCCTACTCGGTTTGGCCTTTAAATATTATCCAAACGGGCTGGGATGGTGGCTCAGTGGTAGAGTGCTTGCCTTGCATGCCTGAGGCCCTGGGTTTGATTCCTCAGCACCATATAAGCAGAAAGAAAAAAGCCAGAAGTGGCGCTGTGTCTCAAGCGGTAGAGCGCTAGCCTTGAGCTGAAGAGCTGAGGGACAGCGTCCAGGCCCAGAGTTCAGGCCCCACAACTGGACCCAAAAATAAAAATAAATAAATAAATAAATATTATCCACACATTTTAGCCTTTTGAGTAAACAGAATTACAGTTATGAACCACCAGTGATGGGCTGATTGGCTCATTGCAGCCTCAGTTATTGGTTCTTATTTCTCTTCTAGTCTTCTTTGCATGTATTCATTTCATTTTTTGTGAGTGTGCTAGTGCTGGAGCCAGAACTCATGCAAGGCCTGGCCTGTTTCAGGAGGCTGAAATCTTACCATCATGGTTCAAAGCCAGACTGACCAGGAAAGTCTCAGATCCTTACCTCCAATTAACTGCTAAAAATCTGGGAGTACTACAATTCTAGCCCCAGGATGGCCCACAAGCAACTGTCTTCTGGATTTTCCTGCTAGAATTGGCCTTTACACTGGATACCCATATTTCTGCCTCCTGGAGAATTACAGGCATGAGTCACCAGCCCCAGATTCTCTTCTTATTGACATTTTTGTGATCCTGAGGCTGGATCTCTGAGCAAGGGCACTGTTTCATAGCTTTCTCACTCAAGCCTGGTTCTTTAAAACTCCACTGCAGATTCACTACTGTTTTTTTGTTTTGCTGGTGATTTGAAGATGAGAGACCAGAGCCCTCAGATTTAATCTATCTTAGTATGTAGGATTACACACAAAAAGAAGTGGCACTGTAGCTCAAGTGGTAGACCACTAGCCTTGAAATGAAGAGCTGAGGGACCAGCGCTCAGGCCCAGAGTTCAAGCCTTACAACCGACCAAAAAAAGAGGATTACACACAAAAACCAAAAACTCATGACTCATTTTGAAAATTTAATTGGATTTTCTTATACATTTTTTAATTTCTACTTTTTATTTCCATATGTATGCTGCTTGGAGCTATAAATCAGAGCCTAGGTATTGTCCCAGTTCCTTTTTTTTTTTTTTTTTGCCTGTCATAGAGCCTGAACTCTGGGCCTGGGCGCTGTCCCTCAGCTCTTCAGCTTGAGGCTAGAACCGAACCACTTGTGCTACTGCTCCACTTCTAGTTTTTCCTGCTTATGTGTTGGTGAGGCATTGAGCCCAGGGTCTCATGCATGCAAGGCAGGCACTCTCCCACTGAGTCACCTTCCCAGTCCCCTCCCAGTGCATTTTTAATACTAGCCCTCTAATATGTGAGCCACAGCACAATTCAAAGCGTTAAAAAAAAACTATAGTTGGCTAATTAGAGTAGAGTTCATAGACTCCCCTGCCTTGACTGGCCTTGAGTAGTGATCCTCAGATGTGAGACCCTTGAGTAAGTACAGTAACAAGTGTAAACTAACTCAATTTTGCTCATTTTAATCTCTGAAATCGGCTCTCCCTTTTCTTCTTCCACCTTTCTTTTCATTTATTTATTTTATTCTTGTTCGTGCTGGTCCTGGAGCTTGATCTCAAGGTGTGGGTGCTGTCCCAGAAATCATTGTCTCATTTCTGCTATTGGAGCCACATCTCAACCCCAGGTGTTTTTTCTTCTTCTTTTTGGTGGTTCATTGGAGATGTGTCTCATGCAAAGCACAGAATGTCTCAGGAAGCTGAAATCTGATTACCAGTTTGAAGTTAGCCTGCACAGAGAATTCCATGAGACTCTTTACCTCCAATTAGCTGGTAGTCATCCCACCGATTAGCTGAGAGTAATAGAACACCAGCCTTCAATAAAGTAGAACAAATTCAACCCCCATGACTGGCACACACAGAAAAAATGTCCCATGTACTTTCCTGCATGGGCTTGATTTTAAATGTTATTTTCTGATGAAGATGGCTGAGGAGAAGCTGGGGGCTAAACAAGCTCTCTCATAGAAAGCAATTTTAGTGTTCCAATAAACAGTCCTAAGCCAGAGAATCGCACCAATTGTGCCATCAAAGGACAGAGAGTTAGGCCAGAGAGGGAAAATCCAGGCAAGGAGACAGATATGAGCACTTTCCAGTGGCCATGGATGTGGCGGCAGCAGCAGCAGCCATAGCCACCATACCTGCAACACAGAGAGTCCGGGACTTAAGCACCAGACGGGGCAAGTGAGCGGTTTCTACTCAACACCAGCAAGAACTGACAAGGAGCACACATCTTCATCCTGAAGTTCGCAGACCAGAGATGAGCCAGGAACCAAGACTCTGGCATGAGTAGAAGCCTGACATCCTCACTCCTTCTCAGGGAGCAGAGGAGGGAAGGCCAACCCTTCCCACCCATTACCGGAGATCTCCATCTTGGATACTGACAAAGTGTGGCTGTGTAGCTAGCTCCAACTCAGGCCTTGGAAGAAAACAAGAGTCATTTAGCAGGTCACAGGAACCTAAGCTGACCTGCCAGGCTTAGCTCCTCCCTGGGAAAAGTCACCCAGCTTGAGCAGCCAGCCCCAGGAGTGGCTTTATTCACTGGGTAAACAGAGCCAGAGGCAGCCCCTCCCTACAGCAGCCTTGACAATCAATTGAAATTCAGTAAACATAAACCCTGAGAATGGCTCCAGGCTGGGCTCTGTGAGTTTCTCAGAAGCTAACTCCTCAGGAAAAATCTGCTGTTTGCTGAAAGGCCTCAACTTTACCCAGAACCTAGCCTTATCACAGCACCTCCAAATTAGAGGAAACAGCCATCTTCCTCTTTTGTGAAACTCAAAGTAGATCTCTGTCCCATTGAACTAGCCTGGGAGGAGGATCACAAAATCCTTGGTAAAGCAGAGCATTTTTCTGCTTGCTCAATCAAATTGACTAATGAAACCATACAAACCACAGGAAAATCAAACACCACAAGCCGACCAGATAATCCAACAAGAGACTGGTTATGAACACAAGGAAGATCCAGGATTGCCCCATTCCCCCAAAATATCAAATTCTCTTTTTTTGTACTTTTATAAAAAAAATATTTCTGAAACTTTTTTTAAATTTTAAACTTTCAAAATTTTTGTTTTCTATTAACTTTTTTTTCTTCCTCTTATAATTTTTATTTTGGGGTTATATGTGTGTGTGTTGTTTTCTTTTTAAAATTATTTTATTTTGTTCTTTTTTCTTTTTTTTATTGTGAACATACTGTACAGAGGGGTTTCAATTACATGGGCAAGATAATGAGTACAATTCCTATCAAGCTTTGTAGCCTACTCCTTCCTTTACCCTTCACATCCCTTCCCAGCCTCCCACCGCCCTCTCGCCCAATCCTCCCCCCATCACCCGCAACGAAGTTGTAAAGTTTGTTTTCGACATGACAACTTGTACTTCTCATTGATGCAATGGGTCCACATGTGTCCTTATTTAAACGACTTATTTTTCCCCTTCCCTTCCACAAATTATACCGACATCAAATACAGTGAAAGCAGGGGTTATACTGTGGGGGAGGGACATACAAAGCAACAAAGAAATAATCTTATAAATGCAATACAACCAAATGCATGAAAGAAAAAAAACATTTAAATACATATTTTAGGGTTCATTTTCCTAACTTCACCTTATATGACCTTTTCTGCTTGACTCATACATGTACTAGATATTGAAAATAAGGGAAACCATGGGACCTATGTTTCTTTGGGCTTGGCATACTTCACTGAATATAATTTTTTCCAAGTCTTTCCATTTCCTAACAAACGGGGCAATGTCATAGAATTCCATTGTGTATGCCACATTTTCTTGATCCATTCATGTACTGAGGGGCATCTGGGTTGGTTCCATATCTTAGCTATGGTAAATAATGCTGTAATAAACATAGTTGTGCTGGTAGCTTTAGAGTGGTCTTGTTTGTAAACTTTTGGGTAAATGCCCAAAAGTGGGATTGCTGGATCATAGGGGAGCTCTATTTGGAGTCTTTTGGAGAACCTCCATACTACTTTCCAAAGTGGTTGAACAAGTTTACACTCCCACCAACAATGAAGTAAGGTTCCCTACTGTCCACATTCCCTCCAACATCTGTTGTTATTAGAGTTCTTAATTTTTGCCATTCTAACTGGGGTGAGGTGGTATCTCAATGTTGTTTTGATTTGCATTTCTGTTATGGCTAGGGAGGTTGAGCATTCTACATGTGTTTATTGGCCATGCTTCTTTCTTCTTCAGAGAAGTTCCTCTAAGTCTTTAGCCCACTTATTTATTGGGCAGTTGTTTCTTTGAGGATTTGTTATTGGGGGATTTAATTTTTTGAATTGCAAGTATGGTTTACATAAGAGACACTTGTCGGTTGTATGGATAGCGAAGATCTTCCCAATCCGTGGGCTTTCTATTGATCTTACTAGCTATGTCCTTTGCCATGCGGAAGCTCTGCAACTTCATGCAATCCCATTTGTCCAAATTTATTTGCTTTGTTTTATTTCTGGGTCTCTATTAAGAAAATTTCGGCCTGCTCCAAGGAGACCTAGGGTTTCCCCTATTCCATCCTGTAATGTTTTCAGAATTTCTGCTTTGACTCCAAGGTCTTTGATCCATTTGGAGTTGATTCTGGTGGAAGGTGATAGATAAGGATCTAGCTTTGGTTTTCTACAAGTAGTTAACCAGTTTTGCCTGCAGCATTTACTGAAGAGGCTGTCTTTCTTCCATTCTATTTTTTGAGATCCCTTATCGAAGATTAGATGGCTATAAGTCTGTAGGTTTATTTCTGGGTTTTCAATTCTATCCCATTGGTCCTGAGGTCTGTTGTTTTGCCAGTGCCAAGCTGTTTTGATTACTATTGCTTTAGAGTAGAGTTTGAAATTTGGTATTGATATTCCTCCAGCAGCGTTCTTTCTGTTGAGGAGCGTTTTTGCTATTCGGGGTCTTTCATTGTTCCATATGAATTTTTGGATTGCCTCTTCTATTTCCTTGAAGAATGAGGTTTGAATTTTGATAGGTATTGCATTGAATTTGTAGATAGCTTTGGGAAGTATTGCCATTTTCACGATGTTAATCTTTCCAATCCAGAAGCATGGGAGTTTTGCCATTTTCTAAGTTCTGTTTGGATTTCCTTTTTCAAGTTTTTAAAGTTTTCATCATAGAGATCCTTCACTTATTTGGTATTTCGTACCCTGCTACTTTGCCAAAGTTTTGAATCAGCTTGAGTAATTTGAGAGTAGAGTCTATGGGATTCTTTAAATACAAGATCAAGTCACCTGCAAAGAGGGAGAGTTTCATTTCTTCTTTCCCTATTTGCATCCCCTTTATGTTTGCATCTTGTCTAATTGCTGTAGCTAGGCATTCTAATACTAGATTGAAGATAAGTGGAGAGAGTGGACATCCTTGTCTTGCTCCTGAGTTAAGAGGGACTGGCTTTAATTTTTCACCATTAAGTATAATGCTGGCTGTAGGTTTGTCATATACAGCCTTTACTGTATTGAGGAATGTCCCATGGATTCCTAATTTTCCCAAAATCTTCATCATAAAGGCGTGTTGAATCTTGTCAAATGCTTTTTCTGCATCTATTGAGATAATCATGTGGTTCTTATTCTTGCTCCTGTTGATGTGATGGATAATAATTGATTTTCGTATATTGAACCAGCTTTGCATCACTGAAATGAATCCTGTTTGATCATGGTGTATGATTTTTTGGATGAATTCTTGAAGTCGATTGGCCAAAATTTTGTTGAGAAGTTTTGCATCAATGTTCATCAAAGAAATGGGTCTATAGTTCTCTTTCTTTGATGAGTCCCTGCCCGGTTTTGGGATGAGGGTTATGATAGCTTCATAGAATGTGTTCAGTAGTGAACTTTCTCTTTGGATTTCATTGAAGATTTGGAGGAGTATTGCTGTGAGCTCTGCTTTGAAGTCCTTGTAGAATTCCGCTGTAAAACCATCTGGTCCTGGAAATTTCTTAGCTAGAAAGTCTCTTATTGCTGTTTCTATTTTAATGCTTGATATGGGCCTGTTAAAATGGTTTAACTCATCTTGGTTTAGTTTTGGCATGTCAATATTTGCTAGGAAAAGGTCCATTTCTGTCAAGTTCTCAAACTTATTAGCATAAAGTTTTGAGAAGTATTCCCTTAAAATGTTCTGAATCTTGGTTGTTTCCCTGGTGATGTTTCCATTCTCATCTATGAGTTTATTTATTTGGGTGTGTTCTCTTCTTTTTCTGATAAGATTTGCTAAAGGTCTGGAAATTTTGTTAATTTTTTCGAAGAACTAGCTCTTTGTTTTGTTGATTCTATCTATATTTTTTTTTTGGATTCTAATTCTTTTAATTCTGATTTAATATTAATTATTTCTTTCCATCTACTGGATTGGGGTTTATTTGCTGGTCTTTTTCAAGGAGGTTCAGATGTCTCATTAAATTGTTGGTTTCACATATCTCCAATATGTTGATGTAGGAACTCAGAGCTATAAACTTGCCTCTGAATACTGCCTTTGCTGTGTCCCAGAGGAGCTGGTTATTTGTGTGCTTATTTTTGTTGAATAGCATGAATATTTGAATTTCTTTTCTAATCTCTTCCATGACCCACTCGTAATTCAACAGAGTGTTGTTCAACCTCCATATGTTACCGGACTTTCTTTGGTGGCTTTTGCTGTTGAGTTCTAATTTTACTCCCTTGTGGTCAGAGAGAATGCAAGGTATAACTTCAATGTTTCTGAATTTGGACAAGTTTGCTTTGTGGCCTAAAATGTGGTCTATTTTAGAAAACGTTCCATGTGCTCCTGAGAAAAACGTGTATTCTGATGGTGCTGCGTGAAATATTCGATAGATGTCTCTTAAATCTAGTTGATGTATGCAGCTGTTTAGATCTGCGGTTTCTCTGTTGAGTTTTTCCGAATTGATCTATCTAGTGGGGAGAATGGTGTGTTAAAATCTCCTACAATTAATGTCTTTGGATCTATGTGGGATTTAAGGGAAAGTAGTGTTTCTTGGATAAATTTGGGTGCTCTGTTGCTTGGCAAATAAATATTTAGAATTGTAATATCCTCCTGAAGGAGAGATCCATTAATAAGTATGTAGCGACCTTCTTTATCTCTTCTAACTAATTTTAATTTGAAGTCTATTTTGTCTGATATTAGGATTGCAACTCCAGCTTGTATATGGGGGCCATTTGCTTGGGAGATTTTGTTCTAACCTTTCACATTGAAAATGTGTTTGTTTTTATGGGCAAAATTCCTGAAGGTAGCACAAAGTAGGATCGTGCTTTTTAATCAAGCTAGACAGTCTATGTCGCTTAATTGGAGAGTTAAGTCCGTTAATGTTAAGAGATAGGACTGAGTGGTATTTGGGAGTCCCTGGCATTTTATCTCCTTCTTGGGGGCTGCGTCAACTGGGTTCTTCCTATGGTTCTTGGATTCTCGGTTTGGGTGCAATTTCTTGGCCTCTATTTTTGTCTTGTTGGTTTTCTACGTGTAGGACATCTTTAAGAATCTTTTGTAGGACTGGTTTGGTAGAGATGTATTGTTTCAATTTTTCTTTGCTGTGGAAGGTATTTATTTGGTCTTCAGTTATGAAGGAGAGTTTAGCTGGGTACAGTATTCTTGCTTGATAGTTGTTTGTTTCTAAGGCATGGCATGCATCATTCCAGGTTCTTCTTGCTTTGATTGAATCTGCTTAGAAATCTGAGGTGATTCTAATTGGTTTCCATTTACAGGTGATTTATCTTTTCTCCTTGACAACTTTAAGGATCTGTTCCTTGGTCTAAATTGATCCTGTGTGGATTATAATGTGACGGTGGGATGTCTTATTCTGGTCTGGTCTATTTGGAGTTCTAACAGCTTCTTGTATCTGAATAGGCCTATCTTTTTACATGTTTGGGAAATTCTCTGACAGGGTCCTGTTAAACAAATTTCCTAGACCATTAACTTCTGTTTCTAGGTGCTCCTCTACACCCATTATCCTTAGATTAGGCCTTCTGATGGTGTCTTCCAAGTGTTGGATATTTCATATTTCATATTTCTTGGACTTGTCTTGGATGGTTGTATGTTCTTTCTCTATAATATCTAGGCTGTTTTCAATCCCCAAGTTTCGACCTTCTACATGGTCTAACCTGCTGTCAAGACTTTCTACTTTGGTTTTTATTTCTTTTCCTTCTAATTGGTCAGCTTTGATGGCTTCAAATTCTTTGTTGAAGCTTTGTTTTAAATCTTGTATGAACTTCTTTACTTTCTTAAGTTGGTGTTAAGTGTTTGTTCTCAAGTCACTTAGCTGATTTGTTATGGTTTCTTTGGACTTCCATTCCTGTTGTTGGGTTCCATTCAGCATTCCCTTTGTGGTCTCCTTGACTTCCATCAGCTCTTTGTTAATGGATCCCATGAATGCCTTTAGCGATCTTTGTGTGTTCTCATCCTGCTCTCTCAATTCCTGTATTACTTTTTGCTTAGCTTCCTTCCGTTCATGCCATTCCTGTAGTTCTCTTTGAGTGTTCTCAGCATGTGCACGCCATTCCTGCCTTTCTCTTGGAGTATTCTCAATCTGCTCAAGCAAATCCTGTATCAGTTTTTGAATAGCTTCCTCACGCTCATGATATTCCTGTGTAAACCTTTGGATTGCCTCCTCTCTCTCCCTATCACGCTCATGCAGAGTCCTTTGTAGGTTTTCAATCTTTTCATTTATCATGTTTGCCAGCAGTGTTTGTAGAGCTTTTTGGGAATTCTCCTCTGGATTATTCATTATCTGTTCTGTCCCCTGATTATCATGAGTGTGAGTTGAGATACCTGGACTTGCCATTTTTCTTGTGTTTTTTCAGGCTTACTCTGCCCATTTGGGATGAAAATAACACCAGTTTTGTGCTAGAGCACTAACTTAAGGCAAACATCAACCAAAGTCTGAATTTGCACAGTCCATAGTCTGCAGATACAATCTAGTTCAACAGATACATCTATTCAACATCAAACAACTATGTATTAATGGGCTATGAACCACAAAGAAGAATTTGGAAAACCAGAAATTATTAGGGTTAGGGAGAGATGTGGGTAAAAAATAGGAATAGAGTGATGTGGGAAGGGACAGGGAGAGTAAACTAAGTCCTAATCTCAAAGCAGGAAATAGGTTGGATAGTATGAAAGTAGAGACAGAGAAAAAAAGAAGAAAAAGAAAGGGAAAAAATAGAGACCAGAAAAAAGAGAAAAGTAAAAATTATTATGCAGAATCGAAAACAAACTATTCAGAGAAGAACATGAATATAATGAGAGAAGGGGAGGGATATAAAGAAGATGTGAAAATCTTAATAATAAAAATACTTAAAATATTATATAGGTATAAATTGGTAGTACTGCTATTAAGGAATTTAAGTCTCAGAGGTTTTGAATTGAGTAATAAATTTGTGGATTAGGTGTGTACAGAATGGGGGATAGGGTCTAATAGTCAACTATGGGTTTATCTGAGGATGTGCAGTACAACAATTAAGTCTCATAAAGAACAAAAGAGAAGAAAATGTGAAAAGCATAAGAGAGAAAGAAAAAAGATAAAAAGTTCAGTTGAACTAAACAAAAACAAAAAGAATTTTTTTTATAAAAAGAAAGAAAAAAAGTAAACGGCACACACACATGTACTCCTAAAATAAAAATTATGAGGGAAAAAAAGTTACTAGAAAACAATTTTTTTCAAAAAACGTAAAAATTTAAAAAAAAGTTTTAGAAAAGAAAAAAAAAATTATAAAAGGTATAAAGAAAAGAAGAAGAGAAGAAAAATTTCTTTGAATTTTTTGGGAGGGTTGGGAAAAATCCTGTATCTCCCATGTTTCCGTAACCAGTCTCTTGTTGGAGACTCTCTCTGCTTGTGGTCCTGTGGCTTGCCTGGTTTCTTAAGTCAGTTTGTTTGAACAGGCAGAAAAATGCTCTACTTTGCCCAGGATTTTGCAATCTTCCTCCCAGTTTATTCCAATGGGAGGGAGATCTGCTTTTAGTATCACAAAAGAGGGAGGTGGCTTTTTCCTCAAATTTGGAGATGCTGTGATGAGGCTAGTTTCTGGGTAGATTTGAGGCTTTTCAGCAAATAGTAGCTTTTCTCGGGGGCTAGTTAGTGAGAAACTCACAGAGCCCTGCCTGGAGCCATTCTCAGGATTTATTTTTACTGAATTTCAATTGATTATCAAGGCTGCTAAAGGGAGGAACAGCCTCTGGCTCTGATTACCCAGTGAAGAAAGCCACTCCTAGCACTGGCGCCGGAGCTTGGTGAATTTTCCCTGGTAGGAGCTGAGTCTGGCAGGTCTGTTTAGGTTCTTGTGACCTGCTAAATGACTCTAGTTTTCTTCCAAGGCCTGAGTTGGAGCTAGCAGCTCCGCTGAGCTTTGTTGGTATCCAAGATGGAGATCTCCAGTACTGGGGAGGGGAGGGATGGCCTTCCCTCCTCTGCTCCCTGAGAAGGAGTGAGGATGTCAGGTTTCTACTCACGCCAAGTCTTGGTTCCTGGGTTGTCTCTGGTCTGTGAACTGCATGGTGAAGATGTCCGCTCATTGTTGGTTCTTGCTGGTGTTGAGAAGAATCCGCTCGCCCACTGCATCTGGCTCCTTTGTACCAGACTCTCTGTGATTCAGGTATGGTGGGTTCAGTCACCAGCGCCACCACTGCTGTTGCAGTGGCTGCGGCTGCTGGCAAGAGCTCAGATCTGTCTCCCTGTCTGGATTTTCCCACTCTGGCACACTTGGTGTGATTCTCTGGCTTAGGACTGTTCACTGGAACTGAAAAACTGCTTTCTATGCGAGAGCTTGTTGTGCTTCCAGAATCTCCTCTGCCATCTTCCCGGAACTCTCTCTTTTTATCTTTTAAAATAAATTTTTTTGTTTAGTTCTAGTGACCATTTGATCCTTTATTTCTTTCCTACTCTTTCTTTTCACGTTTTATTCTCTTTCATTCTTTGCATGATAAATTGCTGTTCTCATCCTCATATATACCTGTAGTTGATTATTTGACTTTAGCCCCATTGTGTACACACTTAATCCAGAAATTTATTACTCAGTTTAAAACTGCTTAGACTTAACTTCCGTAATAGCAGTACTACCTCTTAATACCTATATAATATTTTTAGCATTTTTATATTTAAGTTTTCCATATCTCCATTCTATCCCTCCTGTTCTCTTATTCTATCTGCGTTCTTCTCTGAATATTATGTCTTAAAATTTGCATAATTTTTAAGTGTTGCACTTCTAAATTTTTAATGTTTGTTTTTCTGTTTTTTCTTGTCTTTTTCTTTCTCTTTCTTCTTTTTTTCTCTCTCTACTATCATTCTATCCAAGCTATTTCCCGCTTTGATATTAGGATTTGTTTGAATTAACTCTCCCACTGCCTTTCCACATCCCTCTATGCCTATTTTTACCCACATCTCTCCCTAAACTTAATAATTTCTGTTTTCCAACTTCTTCTTTGCTGTTCGTAGCCCATTAATACTTAGTTGTTTGATGTTGAATAGATATATATATTGAATTATATTGTATCTGCAGACTTTTGACTGTGCAACTACAGACTTTGGTTGATGCTTGCCTTAAAATAGTGTGCTAGCACAAAACTGGTTTATTTTCATCCCAAATGGGCAGAGCAATCTGGAAAAACACAAGAAAAATGGCAAGTCCAGGTATCTCGACTCCCACTAATAATAATCAGGGGACAAAAAAGATAATGAATAATCCATTGAAGAGTTCCCCAAAAGCTCTACAAATACTACTGGTAAACATGGTAGATTAAAAGATTGAAAATCTGCAAAGGACTCTCTGTAAGCGTGATAGGGAGAGAGAGGAGGCAAAACAAAGGATATCATGAGTGTGAGGAAGGTACTCAAAGATTGATACAGGAATTGCGAGAGTAGCTTGAGAACACTTAAAGAGAAATAAAGGAATTGAGTGAGCAGGATGGGATCAGTCAAAGAGAAAGTCATGAATGTCATGAGCAGGCTGAAAACACTCAAAGAGAACTGCAGGAACTGTGTGAATATGAAGAAGCTAATCAAAGAGTAATAGAGGAATTGAGAGAGGAGGATGAGAATACAGAAAGATCACTAAAGGCATTCAAGGAATCCATAAATAGAGAGCTCAAACAAGTCAGGGAGGCCACAAAAGGGAATGCTGAATGGAACCTAACAGAAGGAATAGGAGTCCAAGGAAACCATAACTAATCAACTAAGTGATTTGAGAATAAATGCTGACACCAAATTAAGGAAGTAAAGAAGTCCATACAAGATCTAAAACAAAGCTCCAACAAAGAATCTGAAGCCATCAAAGCCAACCAACTAGAAGGAAAAATAAAAAACAAAGTAGAAAGACTTGATAGTAGGTTAGACCATGCTGAAGATCGAATTTCAGGGATTGAAGTCAGCCTAGTTATTATAAAGAAAGAACATACAACCATCCAAGACAAATCCAAGAAATATGACAGAGCTATTCACTATTTGGAAGACAACATCAGAAGGCCTAATCTGAGGCTAATGGGTGTAGAGACAGAAGTTAATGGTCTAGGAAATCTGTTTAGCAGGATCCTAGCAGAGAACTTTCCAAACATGCACAAAGATAGGTCTATTCAGATACAAGAAGCTTTTAGAACACCAAATAGACGGGACCAGGATAGGACATGCCACCGTCACATTATAATATACACACGATCAATTCAGACCAAAGAAAAGTTCCTTAAAGCTGTCAAGGAGAAAAGCTCAATCACCGATAAAGGGAAACCAATTAGAATCACCTCAGATTCCTCAGCAGAAACAATTAATGCCAGAAGAGCCTAGAATGATGTATGCCATGCCCTAAAGACAAACAACTATCAACCAAGAATACTGTACCCAGATAAACTCTCCTTCAAAACCAACTAGATCACAATAAAGGCCAAGCAACCATACCCAAACTGAGAATCCAAGAACCATAGGAAGAACCAAGTTTCCACAGCCCCCAAGAAGGCGGATAAAATGGCAGCAACTCCCAAATACCTCAGTCCTATCTCTCAACATTAACGGACTTAACTCTCCAATTAAACGACATAGACTCTCTTCTTGGATTAAAAAGCAACATCCTTCTATTTGCTTCTTTCAGGAGTCACATCTTGCCCGTAAAAACAAACACATTTTCAATGTGAAAGGTTGAAACAAAATCTACCAAGCAAATGGCCCCATAACCAGGCGGGAGTTGCAATCCTAATACCAGATAAAATAGACTTCAAATTAAAATTAGTGAGAAAACATAAAGAAGGTCGCCACATACTCATTAAGGGATCTCTCCTTCAGGAGGATATTACAATTCTAAATATCTATTCGCCAAACAACGGAGCACCCAAATTTATCCAAGAAACACTACTTTCCCTCAAATCCCACATAGATCTAAAGACACAGGCCGAAATTTTCTTAATAGTGACCCAGAAGCACAACAAATCTAAGAAGGGTTGAACAAATGGGATTGCATGAAATTGCATAGCTTCTGCATGGCAAAGGACATAACTAGCAAGATCAGTAGGAATCCCACGGATTGGGAGAAGGTCTTCACTAGCCATATAACAGACAAGGGTCTCATATCTAAAATATACCTGCAACTCAAAAAATTAGACCCCCCAACGACAAACCTTCAAAGAAAAAACTGCCCAATAAATAATTGGGCTAAAGACATAAAGAGAAACTGCTCTGAATAGGAACGAAGGATGGCCAATAGACACATGAAGAAATGCTCAACCTCCCTAGCAATAAAAGAAATGCAAATTAAAACAGCATTGAGATACCACCTCACCGCAGTTAGAATGGCTAGAATCAAGAACTCTAATAACAACAGATGCTGGATGGCATGTGGACAGAAGGGAACCTTAATGCATTGTTGATGGGAGTATAAACTTGTACAACCACTTTGGGAAGTAGTATGGAGGTTCCTCAAAAGACTCCACATAGAGCTCCCCTATAACCCAGCAATCCCACTATGGGGCATTTAACCAAATGTTCACAAACAAAACTACAAGAAAGTTACCAACACAGCTATGTTTATTGCAGCCTTATTTACCATAGCTAAGATATGGAACCAACCCAGATGCCCCTCAGTAGATGAATGGATCAAGAAAATGTGTTATATATACACAATGGAATTCTATGCTTCCATCAGAAAGAATGACATTGCCCCATTTGTTAGGAAATGGAAAGACTTGGGAAAAATTATATTAAGTGAAGTAAGCCAGGCCCAAAGACACTTAGGTCCCATGGCTTCCCCTATTTGTAATAACTTGTTTAAGTCTGAGTCAAGCAGAAAAGGTCAGATAAGTTGATGTTAGGGAAATGAACCCTATGATATTTATTCAAATAATTTTTTTCTTTCATTCAATTGTTTCTAACACATTTATAAGATGATTTCTTTGTTGCTTTACATGTGCCTCCACCACTGTATAACCCCTGCTTTCACTGTATTTGATGTTATCATTTGTGGAGGGGAAGGGAAAAAACAAATCGTTTAAATAGGTGGACCCATTGCAACGAGACATACAAGTCATTATGTCAAAAACGAACTTTACAACTTTGGTGGGGGGGATGAGGGTTGGGTAGTGGGACAGGGGGAGAATGGGAGGGGAAGGGGAAACAAAGGAGGAGGCTACAATGCTTTATCAGAAATGTACTCATTGTCTTGCCCATGTAATTGTAACCCCTCTGTACAGTATTTTCACAATAAAAAAGTGGTCTAATTTGGAAAATGTTCCATGTAATGGTGAGAAAAAATGTATTCTGATGCTGCTGGGTGAAATATTCAGTAGTTTTCTGTTAAATCTAGCTGATCTAGGCAGTTCTTTTGATCTGCAGTTTCTCTGTTGAGTTTTTTCGAGTTGATCTATGTATTGTGGATAGTGGTCTTTTAAAGTCCCCAACAATTCTTATCTTTGGATCTATTTGAGATTTTGGGGAAAGCAGTATCTGTTGGATAAATTTCGGTGATCCATTGTTTGGCGAATAGTATTTATTATTGCAATATCCTCCTGAAAGAAAGATCTCTTAATTCGTATGTAGTGAACTTCTTTATCTCTTCTCACTAACTTTAATTTGAAGTCTATTTTATCTGATGTTATGATTGCAATTCCTCTCTGTTTATGTGGGCCATTTGCTTGGTAGATTTTGTTCCAGACTTTCATGTTCAAAGTGTATTTGTTTTTATGAGCAAGGTGTTATTCCTGAAGGCAGCAGATAGAAGGATGTTGCTTTTTAATCCAACTAGACAGTGTATGTCTCTTAATTGGAGAGTTAAATCCGTTAATATTGAGAGAAAGGACTGAGAAGTGTTTGGTAGTTTCTGCCATTTTATCCGCCTTCTTGGGGGCTGCCTCAACTTGGTTCTTCCTATGGTTTTTGGATTCTCAGTTTGGGTGCCATTTCTTTATCTTTATTGTGATCTTGTCCGTTCTGTCTGTTGCAACAATGAGAAGTACAAGTTGTCATGTGTAGGACATCTTTAAGTATCTTTTGTAGGACCGGTTTGGTGGAGATATATTTTTTTTCAGTTTTTCTTTTCTATGGAAGATTTTTATTTCACCTTCGGTTATGAAGGAGAATTTAGCTGTTTACAGTATTCTTGGTTCATACTTTGTCTTTAGGTCATGGCATGCATCATTCCAGGCTCTTCTTGCTTTAATTTACTCTGATGAAAAAAATGAAGTTATTCTAATTGTTTTCCCTTCATAGATGATTGATCTTTTCTCATTGACAGCTTTAAGGATCTTTTCCTTGGTATGAATTGATCTTGTGCATATTATAATGTGACGGTGGGATGTCCTGCTCTCGTCTGGTCTATTTGGGGCTCTAAACGTTTCTTGTGTCTGAATAGGCCTATCCTTTTGCATGTTTGGGAATTTCTCTGCTAGGATCCTGTTAAACAAATTTCCTAGACCATTATCTTCTGTTTCTAGGTGCTACTCTACACCCATTATTCTCAGATTAGGCCTTCTGATGGTGTCTTCCAATTGCTGAATATATCTATCATATTTCTGGATTTGTCATGGATAGTTGTACATTGTTTCTGTATAATATCTAGGCTGTCTTCATTTACCGAGATTCGATCTTCTGCATGGTCTAACCTACTGTCAAGACTTTCTTCTTTGTTTTTTATTCATTTTCCTTCTAATTGTTTGGTTTTGATTACTTCAAATTCTTTGTTGGAGCTTTGTTTTAGATCTTGAATGGACTTCTTTACTTCCTTAATTTGGTGTTCAGTTCTTATTCTCAAATCACTTAGTTGTTTGGTTATGGTTTCCTTATACTCCCAGTCCTTCTGTTGGGTTCCATTCAGCATTCCCTTTGTGGTCTCCCTGAATTCTTTCAACTGTCTGTTTATGGATTCCATGAATGCCTCTATTGAACTTTGTTTATTCTCGTCCCTCCCTTGCAATTCCAGTGTTACTCTTTGATTAGCTTCCTCATTTTCATGCAATTCCTGTAGTTCTCTTTGACTGTTCTCAGCTTGTTCACGCAATTCCTGACATTCTCTTTGTCTGTTTTCAGCCTGCTCATGCAATTCCTATAATTCTATGATGGTTCTCAGCCTGCTCACACAATTCCTTTATTTCTCTTTGAGTGTTCTCAACCTATTCATGCATTTCTGTATCAATCTTTGAGTAGCTTCCTCATGCTCATGAGATTACTGTATTGATCTTTGGTTTGCTTCCTCTCTCTCCCTATCATGTTCACACTGAATCCTTTGCAGGTTTTCTATCTGTTCATTCACCATGTTTCCAAGTAATATTTATTGAGCTTTTGGGGAACTCTCCTCTGGAATACTGGTTATCATGAGTGGGAGTTGAGATACCAGGACTTTCATTTTTCTTGTGTTTTTCTGGCTTGTTCTGCCCATTTGATATGAAAGTTTTCTGCTAGAATACTTTTTGAAGGCATACATCAACCAAAGTCCCGCAGTTGCACAGGCAAAAGGACACAGATATAATCTAGTTCAGCAGATACAATCTATTCAACATCAAACAACTATGGATTAATGGGCTAACAACAGCAAGGACGAATTTGGCAAACCAGAAATTATTATATTTAGGGACAAATGTGAGGAAAAATAGGATTAGAAGAATGTAGAGAGGTAAAAGGAGAGTGAATTTAACCAAGTTCTAATCTCAAAGAGGGAAATGGATTGGACAGAATAGTAGGAGAGAGAAAAAAGGACAAGAAAAAATGGGAAAAACAAATATTTAAGTTTAATAAATGAATCTTAAAAATTATCTAAGTTTAAGGTGATATTGAGAGAAGAAAAAGATACGATGAGAGGAGGGGAGGGATAGAAAGGAGACATGAAAAACTAAAAAATAAAAATTCTCAAAAATTATATAGGCCTAAAGAGATAATACTGCTATTACAGAATTTAAGGCTAAGAAGTTTTGCTTTGAGTAATAAAATTCATGATTAATGTGTATACAATGGGGGTAAGGTCTAATATTTGACAATGAGCATATATCTGAAGATGAGCAGAACAGCAAATAAGTCACACACAAAAACAAGGAAACAGAAGAAAAATGAAAAGAATGAAAAAGAAAAAAAAAAGATAAAAGGACCAAAAGGTCAGTAGAGATTTAAACAAAGCACACTCACACACACATACACCTAAAATAAAAATTAGGAGGGGAGAAAAAATTTAATAGAAAACAATTTTTTTTAAAAACTAAAAATTAAAAAAGGTACCAAAAAGAGGTTTTTTTTTTGCGGGGGGAGGGGGGGGAACTAGATGTGAAGATCCTGTATCTCCCTGTGTCTGTAACCAGTCTCTTGGTGGAGTCTTTAGTCTGCTTGTGGTGTTTGGTTTGCCTGTGGCTTGATTGGTTTCTTAAGTCAATTTGTTGGAGCAGGCAGAAAAATGATCAGGATTTTGTGATCCTCCTCCCAGTATAGTTCAATGAGAGGGAGATCTGCTTTGAGTTTCACAAAAGAGGGAGATGGCTGTTTCCTCTAATTTGAAGATGCTGTGATGAGGCTATGTTCTGGGTAGAATTGAGGCCTTTCAGCAAATTGCAGCTTTTCCCTGAGGGGTAACTTCTGAGACACTCACAGAGCCCAGCCTAGAGCCATTCTCGGGGTTTATGTTTACTCAATTTCACTTGATTGTCTAGGCTGCTGTAGGGAGGGGCAGCCTCTAGCTCTGTTTACCCAGTGAATAAAGTCACTCCCCTTGGGGCAGAGCTTTGTCTGCCTGGGCTGGGTGACTTTTCCCAGGGAGGAGCTGAGCCTGGCAGGTCAGGTCAGGTGCCTGAGACCTCCTAAATGACTCTTTTGTTTTTTTTTCCAAGGCCTGAGTTGGAGCTTGCTGCTCAGCTGGGCCTTTTCAATATAAAATATGGAGGTCTCCGGGGGTGAGGATGGTAAGGGTGGCCTTCCCTCCTCTGTTCCCTAAGAAGGAGTGAGTATGTCAGGATTCTACTCACGCTGGAGTCTTGGTTCCTGGGTTGTCTCTGGTCTGTGATAAGGAGGATGAAGATATCTGCTACTTATCAGTTCTTTCTGGTTTTAAGTAGAATCCAGTCACCTGCTGTGTCTGGCACCATTGTCCCAGACTCTGTGTTGTTCTTTTGGCGGCTAGGCTGCTGCCGTTGCCGCCACCACCACAACTGCAGCTAATGGCAAGTGCTCAGATCTGTCTCCTTGCCTGGATTTTCCCTCTCTGGCCAAACTGTACTGTGATGGCACACTTGGTCATTCTCTGACCTAGGACTCTTCAGTGGAACACTACAACTATTTTCTATGTGAGAGCTTGTTTAGCCTCTAGCTTCTCCTCCTCCATCCTCCCCTAAAGTAATCTGTTGTTGCTTTTTAAAAAACTGGTGACAGTTTCTCATGCCTGTAATCATAACAACTCAGGTGGCTGAGATCTGATAATCGAGGATTAATAACAGCCTGGGTAAGAAGGTCTGTGAGACTATTATCTCATTAACTGGTTACCAAGAAACTAAAAGGGCCCTGTGGGCCAAACTAGTAGAGTGATAGCCTTGAGCACAAGAGAATAGGGATTTCAATCAGGCCCTCAGTTCAAGCTTCTCATATTAAAAAATGTTAAAAACAATTTGCCATCATTTGTAATTTCAGCATCCTCAACTAGTGGTTTATTTAAAGCCAATTTGCATCTCAGTTTGCACGTATTTGGGTGGGGGAACTAAACTTATATAACATTTAAAAGAAAATAAATGAGCACAAGGGTACAGGTGGCTCACGCCTGTAATCCTACCTTCTCAGGAGGCTGAGAAATGAGGATGTTGGTTCAAAGCCAGTCTTGGGCAGAAAAGTTCCCATGAGACTGGTATTTCCAATTAACCACTAAAAAACAAGAAATGGCACTATGGTTTAATCTTGTATGGCAGAGTGCTACACTTGAGCAAAGAAGCTCTGGGACAGCACCCATGCCCTGTATTCAAGCCTATGTCTGAAGGAAAAAATAAAGATTTCAGGGCTGGGAAGGTGGCTAAGTGGTAGAGTGCTTGCCTTGCATGTATGAGCCTTTGGGTTCGATTTCTCAGTACCACATAAGCAGAAAAGCCAGAAGGGGCACTGTGGTTCAAGTGGTAAAGTGATATCCTTGAGGTGAAGAGCTGAGGGACAGTGCCCAGGCCCAGAGTTCAGGACCCATCATGGACAAAAAACAAACAAAAAAAAGAGTTCAAACAAACGATGTGCACAATAGACTATACACTAAAGATGAAAGATTAAATTAATACATTAATAATTAAAATGATGAACATTGTTCCAATTTTGTAGGTGGTGAATGTAGCAGAAAAAGTGATAAGATATAATGATTCATTTCTAACAACTCCTCCATTTTTCAAACTCATTTACTACTTTTAAACTAAAGAGGCACGTAAGTATCACTTTACAGAAAAACAAAACTGTACATGTATTTTAGCCTGAATTCCACATTTTATAATTTGCCTTTTAGTGAACAATCTATCTTTTCATATAAAATACTTGTGATACCTTTAATACTTCACATCTTTCCAGTATTTGGTTATATCAAAATTCCTCCCTTCCTTCTTTTCTTCCTTCCATTCCTTCATATTCTTTCCTCCTTTCAATCTTAGCAATTAAACTCAGGGCTTCATGAATTTTAGGTAGGTGCTCTACAAAGTGAGCCATACACCTGCTCTTTTCGCTTTAGTCACTTTTGTTTTTGTTGGTCATGTGGTTTGAACTCTGCACCTGTACACTGTCCTTGCACTCTTCAGCTCAAGGCGAGTGCTCTACTGTTTCAGCCACAGTGCCACTTCTAGTTTTCTAGTGGATTATTGAGATAGGAGTCTCACACACTTTCCTGCCTAGAGTTGCTTTGAACTGGGATCTTCAGATCTCAGCCTCCTGAGTAGCTAAGATTACAGGCATGAGCCACCTGTGCTCAGCGCTGCTGTAGCCATTTTTATGACAGGGTTTTCTGTTTATGACCAGGCCAGCATGGATCACAATCCCTCGATGACAGGGAGGGTTGTGTGTAGCAAGTCAGACACAGTGGGGAAACAACTTTCTCTGCCCATCACAGGGAGAATTTTGGAGGGTTGCATTAGAAATTTCTAGAAGTGGGTTGTGAGGAGAATTCTGCTTCCAGGAGTCTCTTCCCACTTCCCAGCATTCTAGTCCTGCCACAAAGGGTCTATGGTAGAAGGCTCAGGATGGAGAGGGCAGACTCTCATTTTCCTTGTCACCAATCTGTCCACAGCATCAATTGTTCCATCTTAACTATTTGGATGGACTTCTACCCTGATGATTTTTATGAGCACAAGAAACTTGACATCCTGAAAAAACTTACACAATATGACAAGCTCAACATGCCCTCTTCAGACTTGCTGTTCTGCTTACATATTCTTCTGGACCAGCTGGAGCAATGCATGACCCGTGAGACCAAGGAAAAGAGTAAATAGTCCTTGTTTAGATGCCTTAGAGCTTTTGAGTAGGGATGGAACCTAGGTCTCAAGGGATGGGCCTGCTTTGCCAAGAGCCCTTTGTACTACCCAGCATGGCAAAATGTTCTTTTATGGATGTTCTATGCTGGGTAATGTCTGTTCCCTTTTTAAAAGAACTTGGACATAACCACTCATTAGAAACACCCTACCTTCTCATCAGTGTTCAGCCCAAACTCAAGTTCTACAGCTTCTCCTACTAAATCCTCATAGAAGTTTAGTCACACTTTAACTTCTAGAGTCTACTCTAAGACTCCTGTACCTATTTACATTCTTATGTTTGTGTCACTGTAGAGAACTTCCTGCTGAACTCCAGATAAAGAACCCATCAGTGATGTCACTTATGGTGACTGATGGAGATTGGAAGCGAAAACTGGACTCCAGAAAGCATGAGAACATAGAGGCTTTTTGCAATGTGTAGAAAGGCCCAACTAGGTTTTGAGTCCTGTGGACATCCCACTGGTTCTGAACTCCACATGTGATATAGGTGTACCTGCACATACCACCAAGGAAGAAGATGATCCAGAATGTCTTCCATTGATGTTCACAATTCACCTAGATCACATCCAAACCAGTAAAAAATGTTTTGGTCCTGGAGTGCAGGGTAAATATGTGCTAATGGAAAATGACCCCAGTCTATGTTCAAGAAAACCAATAAGTTAGGTTCAAAGTCTAGATTCAGTTGAGGAAAGGGAATCTGTCCTCACAGAATATCCAGACCAATCTGTCCTTCTGCTGGGGATCCAATTTCCAATTGAGAAATAAGATCTGTCCCTCCCTAGACTCGGGAAGAAAATACTGCCTTTGATGAGGAAGTAGATCCTTTTGAGGACTCTGAGGCAGAATTTGTGTCTGAAGCCAACTTAGAAGACAATCCAGATTTAGAGATTGCTTCCGTCCTTATTTAGAAAATCGTTATATTTCTTTTTGGTCCTGATTGTTGTAAAATGATCATTCTAGTTATTTTTCTAACGTTATTAAAATGTCAGTGTTTATGTTATACAATTCATGAGCCTTAAATGTGTTTTTTTTTCAACCTACAATGTAAAGCACCATGCACATGTGTTCTGTGTGTGGGAAAACAGAGTGACAGTGGGATGATCAAGAGAGGCTACTGGATATAAAGGGAATGGTTAAATGCACAGGGAGTTGCAAGGAAGCCAGGCCATGCCTGCATGGGGTGATAAGGTGGCTACAAAAGATCTAGGACATACCAGATCAGATGACCTAGAAAGCTGTTCTGTCAATTGGGACAAATGCTACAATACTTATAGTGGTATGTGGGACTTTCTTCCAACAGTGAGTTCAATTCTATATACATATTCATTGTGCTTTGGGAAATATTGAAGAAAAATTTGGCTCCATTAACATAAAAATTCTACTTAGGGCTGAATATATTTGACAAAATACATAAGAAATATCGACACTGGAAAGTATAAGCCATCATCAATAGAAGAAAGAAGGCTTATATAGATTGACAAACACAAAATCAAGAAGCAATTAAATCAGTTATATGGAAATACATGTTACATTCATTACGTTTTATACAGTATATTATATGATATATAAGATCAAATATGATTTTTCATACTACAGGGGCTTTTAACTTTTTCAATCTTAAGTATTTTTTCACATAATATTAGTGTAAAATATTATTGGGGAAAGTGGTAATATAACTTTGATTATAATTATATGAATATATATTTTTGTGTTTCTAGATATAACACTGATTATAAATAGATGGATAAATATAAACATATATTTGTATATCTGTCTGTGAGGTGAATATAATGAAACAGGCTACACGATGTATAAAAAGGCAGTTATGAGTTAGTATATGAGACTCAGGCCTGTAATCCTAGTGATGTGGGAAGCTGGGTTCTGAGTTTTAGTTTCTCTTACCCCCATGCCACTAGATTTTCAGAGAAGACCTGGTCCCTCGAGTGTAGCCAAGCGACACGTATGCAGTAGGATCACACTCTGTGACCCCAGAGGAAAGTCAGTAGAAATCAGGACAAGCCTCTTATGCTATGACAGTCTACTCAGTTCCTGTGACAAGATGGCCATCTGTAGAACATCAGATGGAAAGTTGGCATTCCCTCCCAAAATGTTTTTGACTATCCTGAATTAAACCTTATTTCCCTTCCCAAGCTGCAAACACATAGAAATATGCCAAGGGCTCAAGAGAGATGGACAAAGACTTACAAATACATAAAATTATATACTTTTTTTGGGGTCCGGTTGTCAGCTTGAACTCTGGGCCTGGGTGCTATCCATCAGCTCTTCAGCTCAAGGCTAGCACTCTACCACTTGAGCCACAGGGCCACTTCCAGCTTATTTTCTTTTTGCTTATGTGGTTCTGAGGAATCGAACTCAGAGCCTCATGCATGCAAGGCAAGCACTCTACCACTAAGCCACCTTCCTAGCCCCAAAATTATATACTTTGTTTCAGTAATTCAATGACAAATCATCAAAGGCATATCTTGAATTTTCTTTTTTTAATGGAAATGGGAATATACACTGAGTGCATTAGGGAGTAGGTGATAGTTAGGATGCTGAGTTGTGGAATGGACTCCTGGGCATGGGAGACACTTGCCTTGGAGAACTTGTGTGGAGATGTGTCTCTGCACACAGTTTCACAAAACAATGCCCATAACTTGTATGATGTCAATAGCAGCAAATAGGTGTCAGGCACTGATCTTGCTCTGAGGTGGACTCAGCAACACAGAAAGGCACAAAGAATGAGAGGGAATGACTGCTAGCCACCAGACATCAGCTTCAAGTGCTGTCTTGACCAGAAGCTAAGATAAATTGAGCTGGAGAAGGCTGATCCCTATGCAAGGCTCCTGAGCACTAAGGACCAGGCACTATTATAGGTGTTGGAGAAACAAGTGAATGTGGCTCTCTCCTCATCAATTTCATGCTGAAAAGAAAACCAGAAATCATAATGATAATTTTTGTAAATCAGAGACATGACATTGGTAGTTTTGTGGCAACAACTTCACAGTGGTTATGTGAGGAGATATTCCTGAGGAGGAGATAGTTAACCTGAGAGCCATCATCCATGCAATTAACTAGAAGCAGGTACTCCAGGCAGTAAGAGCAGCAAGTACATCCCTCATTGATGGGAAAGGATGTAACTTGCTTCAGAAAAGGAAAACATCACTGATGTGCTTGCTCGTGAAGTAAGAATAAAAAGGTACAATGAAGAAAAAAAGATCAGACATGAAGATCTGAATAAATTATATAGATATTGAATGCTGCGAGTTACAAGAAGAAAAATTCTGATGTTATTCTAAATCTGACATAACCCACTGGAACCAAAATGCTCACATAGTACCTAGACACATCTGATTCACCTAGAGAACACTTTTAAAAAGTGATTCTAGCCAGGTTCTGGTGGCTCACAACTGGAATGCGAGCTACTCGGGAGGCTGATACCTGAGGATCACGTTTGAAGCAAGCCCAAAGAGGAAATTTGGAAAGACTCATCTCCAATTAACCACCAAAATTATGGACTTGAAGCTGTGGTTCAACTGGTAGAGCACTAGCCTTGAGAAAAAATTAAAGGACAGCACTCAGGCTCTAGGTTCAAATCCCTGGACTTCACAAAACAAAAAGTCAACAAATAAAATTTGGTGCTCAGTCGATCATCACTTAGCATTCTACTTCAATGTATTTAGTATGAGCCTAAGAAGTTACATCTTTAGCAAATGCTCTCCCCTCATATTCTGCTTCATTACCAGTATTCAAACCCCTGGCATTACCAAAGTCTCCTCCCAGTTAGCATAGCAGTCTACCACTGGGAATTAATAGATATATTTTTATTAATCATAATCTATCCACACACATCAAATGAGTAGTAGCCACATTCCACTATTCTGAATGTTTTTTCTCCCCCTTTGAGTTAATAAACCTTACCATTAAAAACTATAGAATACTTATTAAATTAAGTCAACAGTCATCATTCTTCCACCCAATCTTGTAACCTAATTTATGTGTTTTTTTTTTTTGTTTCTTTGATGTTGGTGCCCTGTATCTTGTATGTACATTTCTCTAGCTTTGGGAGGTGAAGGGGAAAAAACCAAATGCTTAACTAGGGATACAGTTTGACCCATTTTAACAATGAGATCAAGACACTATGTTCAAAAACGAACTTTACAATTTAGGCAGGGAGTGGGAAGGAGGGATGGAAAGGAGTAGTTGTGGAGGTGGAAGGGTAGGGATGGTAGGGGAAAAACAAAGGAGGAAGTATCAATGCTTGAGAGGAAATGAACTCATTACCTACCTTATGTAACTGCAATCCCTTTGTACATTATTTTTACAAAAAAAAAAACGTATTAAAAAAGATGAAAAGACCCAGAAATAAAACTACATACTTACAATCATCTGATATTCGACAAAAGAGTGAAAGATGTAATGTGGAAAAAACATAGTCTTGCCGGGTGACTGTGGCTCATGCCTTTAATCTAGCTAATCAGAAGGCTGAGATCTGAGAATGGTTGTTGAAAGCCAGCAGGGCCAGGGAAGTCGATGAGACTCTTAGCTCCAATAAACCACAAGAAAATGGGAAGTGGAACTGTGGTTCAAGTACTAGCCTGGAGATGAAATGCTGAGGGGTAGCTCCGAGGCCGAGAGTTCAAGCCCCATGACCGACACACACACAGACACAGACACAGACACACAGACACACAGACACACAGACACACACACACACACACACACACACACACACACACACACCACACATACACAGACATCATAGCCTCTTCAACTATTGGTGTTGGGAAAACTGGACATCAATAGGCAGAAAACTGGAAGTGGATCTCTGCTTGCACTAACATCAACTCAAAATGGATTAACTACATTAAAATCAGCCAAACTACTATAAGACAGAAAAAGGGTGACATTAGAACTTATAGGTACTGAGGTGGAAGCTGGGCAGCTGCACCCCGAGCACCGGTAGTTGCGCTCCAGATCCTGCAATCTCACACTGCATGCCTTGACCCAGTAACTGCTTACTCCAGTTGGCCCCTGCAATGGGCGCCATGCTTCCGGCGGCGCTTGGCGCTCAGGGCAGCTCTACTCACCACCCTGGCCCTGCTCCTCAGGCCACCGGTGACGAGGGTCCCATCTTGCAATGCGAGCACTGTGATGGGATCATGCTGGCCCAGTGCGAGCCTCTGCCTGCAGTGCCTGCGTGTGCCGAGCTGGTGCGCGAGCCAGGCTGTTGCAGCTGCCTGACATGTGCTCTGCGGGAGGGTCAGCCGTGAGGTGTCTACACAGAACTCTGCAGCTAGGGGCTCAGCTGCCAGCTGCCACCAACCGAGCCACGCCCACTGCAGGCGCTGCTGGATGGCCGCGGGTTCTGCGCCAATGCCAGCGTCCTGGCCGGCTGAGCGCCTACCTGCTGCTGCTGGCGCCCTCTGCCTCAGGAAATGCTAGTGAGTCAGAGGAGGACGTAGGCACGGGGAGCTTGGAGAGCCATGCCCCTCCCAGCACACATAGGGTGTGCTGGAACTCCAAGTTCCATTCCATTCACGTGAAGCTGGACACCATCAAGAAAGGTCACGCAAAGGACAGCCAGCACTACAAAGTCGACTATGAGTCCCAGAGCACGGACACCCAGACCTTCTCCTCGGAGTCCAAACTGGAGATAGAATATGGTCCCTTCCTTAGAGAGATGCAAGACACCCTGAATCACCTGAAGTTCCCCAATGTGCTGAGTCCCAGGGGTGTGCACATCCCCAACTGCGACAAGAAAGGATTTTATAAGAAGAAGCAGTGTCGCCCCTCCAAAGGCAGAAAGCGGGGCTTCTGTTGGTGCGTGGACAAGTATGGTCAGCCCCTCCCAGGCTTCGACAGCAAGGGCACGGACGACTTGCACTGCCTCGGCATGCATAGCCAGTAAACCCCACTGCATCAGTTAAATTGGAGCTCCAATACGCCTTACTTTACACAAAAGACTGCCACGGACAGAACAGTACCTGCCTACAGCCTCCACTTACATTACTTTTTGTGATGACCTGGTTTTTTGTGTGTTTTTTAAAGAAAACCAAAGTTTAGATAGAGACTTTAGAAATGTCTATTGTTCCTTTAAATGGTAAACTTGAGCATCTTTCCACTTTTCAGTAGTCAGAAAAGAAAATTAATTTCTCTGTTGCTTTCTGTAAAAATAACTGATACTCCTGCCCAAAGCAGCGGACTTGATCCCCTTCTAGAAACCTCTCCACATCTGCCCATTGGAACAGCTGACCTTCTGCCTCCCTCACTTCAGTGGCTATTGTAGAAGACACCTCCTCGTTGCCCTCCGCACTGCTCAGGCTTCATGGAGAACAGGAAGGTCAGAAACTCAAATCACCTGGACATCTCTACCATACACGAGACCCCTGGGCCTCCTGATACTATCTTTGATTCCAAGCCATGGACCTCTGGGCCACAAAGCTTCTTCATTATCTGCAAGTGACTTGATCTGCTTGGAAAATACTGGAGAGATTGAGGTGGAATATAACTGACCAAGAAAGTTCTATAAAACTGACCCAAAAAAGTTCTAGTACATTCTGGGAAACTTGTAAATGCAGATCTTCCTGACCTCCCTCCATTAGGCAGCTTTTCAAGGATGGAGCCCAGTGGAAGGCCCAGGGTGGCCTTGGCTGTGGTCCAGCAGGGCATAGGGGAGGCTGGGGGTGTACCCCACACCTCACAGGCCTCACCAGTAATGGAGTAATCGCTCTGGAGACAACAACAACAACAACAAAATGTTTTCTAATTTAACTCCTAGTTTGGGGTTGAGGATAATAAACTGTTTAAAGGCAAAAGTTTATTTTCACCCCTCATCTTTATTCTTGACCTAACAAAACAATGGTGTTTAATGTTATCTAAACAGAAAAGATGAACAGCTTGTTGAGAGAGCCTCATAGGGCACTGGGAACATGTAGAGAATACCTTGTGTTTGTTGAACTTGGAGTCCAACTCATACTTTATAATTCACACATGTATGCAGAGAGAGAGAGATATGTTCTCAATGGTTAACATTGTATAGAGCATAGCCCAACTATAATAGGATTCATACTAGATAATCCTAGATAGTGTTAATTACTAGAAGGTGTAACTATGGTTGTGATCAGGAGAGGACACTCAGTCCAGGCTGGGCTTTTCTCTCCCCAAGGCCAAACCCATGGCAGTGTTGGGTGTGTGGCGATTGTCCTGCCCTACACAGCAGAGAGCTCTCCTTAAGAACAAAAAGAGGTCTCAAGACAGTCTGCCTACCTATTACGAGCTTTCCTTTTTTTTTTAAATTATTTTTGGGGGAAAGTATTTTTGAAAAATTTTGTCTTGTGATGTATTTATAAAAGTAAATAAAGTTTTACCATCAAAATAATAATTAAAAAAATACTTATAGGTACTGGCAGGAACTTCCTGAATAGAATCCCAGGGGCATAACAGATAGGAAAGAAACCCAACAAATGGGACTACATCAAAGGAAAAAACCTACACAAGCTAGAGACATAGCCACTAAACTAAAAAGACAGCCAACAAATTGGGAAAAGATATTTACCTGCAATACATCAGACAAAGGGCTAATTTTCAATGTATACATGGATCTCAAGAAACTACCCCTCCCAAAACTAATAAACGAATCACCAAATGGGCAGAGGAGCTAAGGAGAGACTTCTCATAAGAAGAGGTAAGAATGGCAAAGAAACATATCAGGAAAGGTTCATCATCCCTGGCCATATAGAAAATATAAATCAAAGTAATTCTGAGATACCATCTTATCCAAATATCTTGAATTAGACAACAAATGTTGGTGGGGAAGTGGAGAAATTAGAAAATGGCAAGGACATTTGCACAACCATGTTCCTTGCTGCTCAATTCACAGTGACAAGAAATGTACACAACCCAGATGCCCCACAATAAATGAATGGAACCAATAATTATGCCATCTATATACAATGAAATTTTACAGAGCCATTAGAAAGGATAAAATAATGTCATTTGCAGGGAAATGGATGACACTAGAATAAATCGTGTTAAGAAAGTTTAGCCAACATCAAATTGACAAATGGTACCTGTTCCCCTGATATATGGAAGAGAGGTTTAAAACACCATGGGATATGATATACTGAACAGGATTCTAGACATCATTTACAGTAAGAACAGAAGAGGAAGCATTTGGCGAAAATCACAAAGTTATAATACCCAAGCACCTTTTCTACATAATACTATATATATATATATATATATATATATATATATATATATATAATATATAATATATATATATAATATATATATATATATATTATATATTATATATATATATATTGAATTGCAATGATAAGGAAACAAAGGAACTTTTCTTAATTTGTCTTTTCATTTTCTAATGAGTCTGTATTCTTCACCTAATATACAGGGAAGATGGGAGAAGGGCACAGAATTAGTGGGAAGTGGGTGAAAAAATGCAGCAGCAGAGCCCTCTGGCTCTACTGGACATTGATGAAAGTGAACCATGCAAGTCGAGGGTCAAGATGGGAGGGAGGGTATGGAAGAGAATGTGGGAACAGATGAGATTATGTAAAAGGAAGGAAATGTACTAGTTACCTGACATACAGAAAGGTAACCCTGCTCTATATAGCCGCTAAAACATTTTTTTTTTGAAGAAAAGTGTTCCCAAATGAGAACATATGAGAATAAGAAAATACAGAGCAGATAATTCTTTTTTATGTCCTTGGTACCTGATAGTTTCAATCAATAGCTATTGTCCTACCAACTGAGTCATACCTCTAAACCCAAAAGTCCTTACAATATTCAAATTTTTCATTGATTTCTTCATATTTTCTATTTTCTTTTTCATGTGTGTGTGTGTGTGTGTGTGTGTGTGTGTGTGTGTGTGTGTGTGTGTGTGTGTGTAAGAAATGGAGTGTGATCACAGGATCTAGGTGCTATCCCTGAGCTTCTTTTTTGCTCAAGAGTACACTCTACCACTTGAGACAAAGCTTCACTTCTGGATTTTCTTGAACAGTTTATGGGAGATAAAAGATTCACAGGGACGTTTTGGCACCACTAGATTCAAATCATCATCTTCAGGTCTCAGCCGCTGGAGTAGGTAGTATTATAGGCATGAGTCAAGGCTTCTGGCTTATGAATTGTTGTCCCTTTTTTAAAAAGATGGTGCCAGTGGCTCCTGCCTGTAATCGTAGCACCACAGGAAGCTGAGATCTGATAATTGAGGTTTAAAGACAACCTGGGTAAGAAAGTCTGTGAGACTATTATCTCATAAACTGGTTAGCAAGAAACCAGAAGGAGCACTGGCTCAAACTGGTAGAGTGATAGCCTTGAGCACAAAAAAACAAGGACTGCCCCCAGGCCCTGAGTTCAAGCCCCACATATAAAAATATGTAAAAAAAATTGCAATCACTTGTAATCTCAACATCTTCAATTGGTGGTGTATTTAAAGTTAATTTGCATCTCACTTCGTATGTATTTGAGGGGGAACTAAACATATAACATTTTTTTTAAAAAATGAGCAGCTGGGTTCAGGTGGCTCATGCCTGTAATCCTACCTTTTCAGGAGGCTGAGAAATGAATATGGTGGTTTAAAGACAACCTGGGCAGAAAAGTTCCCATGAGACTGCTATTTCCAATTAACCACTAAGTGGTTTAAACTGGTATGGTAGAGTACTAGCATTGAGCAAAGGAGTTCTGGGACAATATCCATGCCCTGTGTTCAAGTCCCATGTCTGAAGGACAAATAGAAATCAGGTCTGGGAAGTTGGCTCAGTGCTAGAGTGTTTGCCTTGCATGTGGAACCTTTGGGTTCAATTCCTCTGTACCACATAAGCAGAAAAAGCCAGAAGTGGCACTGTTGCTCAAGTGGTAGAGTGCAAGCCTTGAGGTGAAGAGCTACAGGACAGTGTCCAGGCCAGAGTTTAAGATCCATGATGGATAAAAAGCAAACAAACAAAAATAATTCAAACATTTAAATGATGTGCACAATAGACTATACACTAAAGATGAAAGATTAAATTAATGAATTAATAATTAAAGTGACCAACATTGTTTTGATTTTGTAAGTGGTGAATATAGCAGAAAAAGTGATAAGAAATAATGATTCATTTCTAAACACTCATATTGTTTTAAACTCATTTACTACTTTTAAACTAAAGGAGCACATCAGTATCATTTTACAAAAAAAAAACAAAAGTTGTACATGTATTTCAGCCTGAATTCCACATTTTATAATTTTCCTTTTAGTAAATAATCAGTATCTTTTCATATAAAATACCTGTAATCCCTTTATTTAATACTTATCATTCTAGTATTTAATTATATCATAATTCCTCCCTTACTTCTTTTCTTCACATCCTTTCCTCCTTTCTATACTAGCAGTTAAATTAAGGGCCTCATGCACTTAAGGTAGGTCCTCTAAAAGGTGAGCCACATGCCTGCTCTTTTTGCTTTAGTGACTTTTTTTTTTTTTGGTCATGTGGCTTGAACTCTGGGCCTGGAGACTGTCCTTGCACTCTTCAGCTCAAGGCAAGTGCTCTACTGTTTGAGCCACAGTGCCACTTCTGATTTTCTGGTGGTTTAATGGAAATAATAGTCTCACAGATTTTCCTGCCTAGACTGGATTTGAACTGTGATCTTCAGATCTCACGTCCTGAGCAGCTAAGATTACAGGCATGAGCCCCCGGCACCCAGCTCTGCTTTATACTTATTTTTTTGGGGGAGGGGCTGAACTCTGGGCCTGGCCACTGTCCCTCAGCTCTTCAGCTCAAGGCTAGCACTCTACCACTTGAGCCACAGTTCCACTTCCGGCTTTTTTTTATTCTGCTTATGTGGTGCTGAGGAATGGAACACAGGGCCTCATGCATGCAAGGCAAGCGCTCTACCACTGAGCCACCTTCCCAGCCCTGCTTTATCCATTTTTATGGCAGGGTTTTCTGTTTATGACCAGGCCAGCATGGTCTACAATCCTTTTTTCTACCTTTTCTGAGTAGATGAAATATAAAGCACAATGCATTGTGTTCAGATATTGATTGAGATCCAATATTGTGAATGTTTCCCTGGGCTAGCCTCAAATCATAATACTCTCTGTATCAGTCAAGACCTAATAGCTGGCATTACAACTATGAGCTACAATGTGTGGCTCAAATTTCTGACAACTAGAACATATGAACAAAGTTTTAATAATTTTAAATGTTGAATTTGAGGAAAATGAGTGCTTTTATTTGCCTAGTTTCAAATTTCACCAAAAAACACAAATATTAACTTTTGATTTCCTAGATTAAATAAGCAGATAAACTTTAAAAAGCAATTAACTATTTAAAGAAAATAGCTAGGACTGGAAAGGTGGCTCATTGGTAGAGCGCTTGCCTTGCATGCCTGAGGCCCTGGGTTCAATTCCTCAGCACCACATAAGCAAAAAGAAAAAAGCCAGAAGTGGCACTGTGGCTCAAGTGGCAGAGGGCTAGCCTTGAGCTGAAGGACTGAGGGACAGCGCCCACGCCCAGAGTTCAGGCCTTACTATTGGACACCCCCCCCCCAAAAAAAAAAGCTAAATAGTAATCATCCTTACCACTGTAACTTTGGACTTAACACCTTGTCAAACATTGTTTACATCATAGTTGGTTTTTATGGGCAGTATATTCCATAAACGGATCATGCCACCCCCAATGTCGATGGTCAAACAGCCTATATGCACAGGTGTGAAAGCAAGGCTGTAGGCCATCACACGATCCATGCTCTTATATCTGACTTGCTTTGGAAACAGGATTATTCTTCTATTCTACTTTCTACAAAGTTGCATGATTAGCAAGCATGATTTAGAATGAGAATGGCCTCATACTCCATGTTCCACGTAGGAGTCTTGCTTGCTGTATATCACTCCCATAAATCTACATACTGGACTTGGCTTTATTGTTTCAATGTTGTCTTATTTGTAGTCTTCTATATTGTATTGAACCCTTATACTTAAACTCAGAACTTCTTTCTTCTATTATTGCTATTGTTTCCCTTACTGTTAGCACATGTAAACTTGGGAAATAATGAACAGCACGTACACTCACAAAACGAATGTTCTGAGAACCTTCTTCCCATTTAAAATTTGCCTTAATTTACAGAGAACTTACAAAGTTTGAACTCAATGTACTCATGTATAATGTATTTATAAGCCATATAAATTTCATATTTTCTCTTTAATAAGTTGTCTCTGAAACACGTGTTACCTCAGGTCCAAAGGTGTCCTAGTGTTATTTCAGTGAAGCCAGAAAACATTCATTATACCTCAAGCAGCACCATCGATTGTTGCTGGAAGTAACTGTTACTGGATGAGGAAACTGACCCCAGGAGAGCAGTGGAACATAGAGGAATAACAAAGTCCAAATTACCTTGTGCTTTCCTTTTTACTGTACAAGAAAAGTATCCCAAGCCTTGAAGGAAACTCTATCCCTGGCTTTTCCGAGTGTGTTTTTTACTCATATAAAATTTTTCTGTAAACTTCTAGTTTTGAGAATATTACAAAAGGAAATAATGTACCATTTGAAGGCCAGCATAGAACAAAATGAAATAACGTTGTTTTAAAAGTGTTCTCCTGCAAAGGAACAAAGACATGAAGGTTTTAAAGTGTCTTATGGATGGATATTTCACCCCTGAGATGATTCTCTTGATGCAGGAGTCAGTTACCAATTCCTTTGGTCTGGTCCTGAGTTCCTCAGAGCATTAAGGATTCCAAAAAAGCAGGATCCAGTCAATATGATCAGCAAAAGAAGCCTCTTCTCTGATCAGTACAACTTTAAGGAGGGTCCCAAAGAAATATCTGGGATTTTTCTTTGCTTGTTTGTTTAGTTGGTGCTGGTTCTGGGTCTTGAACCCAGAGGCTGGATCCTGTCCCTGAACAGTTGTCTTTCCTGCCCACCTGCCCCCAAAGCTAGTACTCTACTGCTTGAGCCAAAACTCCACTTCTGGTTTTTTGGTGTTCAATTTGTGATGAGTTTGACACACTCTCCTGCCTGGTTTGGTTTGAATTAAGATAGTAAGAAAGCTAAGTGACATCAACTGTGTGGACTTCTCTTTTGAAACAAAAAATATTAGATGAAGTTTATTGTAAAGCTAGTATTTGACAATTTATAAAGGAAGAGAATATGTCTAGCAAAGAAGCCATAACTTAAATAACTCAGCAAAAGGAGGTGCACTGAATCATTTTGAAATTATTTTTTCTGCTTGGGAAGATTATTGATCTTTTCTTTCCTTTTGGGGAAACTTAAGGTAATATTTGCACTTTTTGTTGGTTGTGGGACTTGAACTCTGATCCTGGGTGCACTCCCTCAGCTCTTCAGCTCAAGTCGAGAGCTCTACCGCTTAAGCTATATCACCACTTCTGGGTTTCTGGCAGTTAATTGAAGATAAGGGTCTCATAGACATTCCTGACCAGGCTGGCTTTCAACCACAATCCTCTGGTCTCCTGAATAGCTAGGATTCCAGGCGTGATCCACCAGCACCCAACACATATTTGCGTTTATGTGCACTGAATGACACTATATAATGGAACACAATATATATATGGACACAATATATATTGGACAATATATAATGGACACAAATAATGGAAATTTGAATCGAATGATGGCATTGCAGCTTTTCAGGAAATTTGAGGTAACAATAAATATGTCCTCCTTTCCATGTTGTTTCATTAATCATTAACAACTCATGAGCTATGGGACCCTTACATTAGCATCCTCTGCCATCTGTGTAGGTGTATTTAGTATCAGGAAATGTTTATAGAGAAATATAGAAAGACAATTTTTAGAAAGCAAAGAAGATAAGGTATGAAGGAACAGCACAGAAGGAGATACATCTTTTACACAGAAATTAAGAAGTAGCCTAAGAGATATAGAATGCTAATGGTAATGAGAAATAAGACTAGTTGATAACTATTTGTTCAATAACCAAAAATGGTTCTCTAAAACAAATTCTGGTATATCTTAGTTACTGTCATTTATTCATTAACTCTGGAATTATACCTTCTCTTCTGTCACAACTGTTAATTTGCCTCTGCTGTTTTGGTGCCATAAATGACCAAAAATATTTCCAAATCTCATTTAGACTACCCTTCTCATTGTGATTAGCAGTGACCATTCACAAACCTGGAATCTTTGAATTTCCAGAATTAATCTTCACCTGACATCTAAGCACGTTCAAGCCAATAATTGCTGTGACCTAATGAACAAAACTTTTTTTTTTCAACACAATATACTAATATAAGTAACGTACATGAATTAGGGAATACTACTGTCAGGTGTCAGTATGGCAGGAGCAATTATATATACCAAGTATGGGTTCCTTATTTTGTATTTACTAACTAATATTTTTTTCCTAGTCAAGGGGCTTAAACTCAGCGCTAGGGAATAATTTCTGAATTTATTTATTATTTTTGCTCAATTCAATCACTCTACCACTTGAGGCACAGCACCACTTCCAGTGTTTTTCTGTTTAAGTGGTACTGAGGAATTGAACTCAGGGTTTCATGCATGCTAGGCAATCACCGTATCACGAAGCCACATTCCCAGAGCCCTAAATGACTTTCTTAAGTTGATATTATATTTTTATTCCATAACTATGTACCATAATATTGGCCTGGTGCTAGAAAATGATGTAGAATAGAATACAATAAAATAAATCCAGTAAGGCTAGATGGACAATGAATAACCCTCACAGTGTAGCAAGGGCACAGAAGGCTTACCTCATGGAGATGTATCAACACGATGAGTGAGACCACTCCTGACCCCCAGCCCACCTCCAGAACCAGAATGAGTAGGCCATCTTGTGTTCCAGCCACCTGGGGACATTGGGCCACCTCCTACAGCACCCATTCTACCAGTTCCAGTCCCGAGAGAGAGAGAGAGAGAGAGAGAGAGAGAGAGAGAGAGAGAGAGAGAGAACCAGAATTACAGTTAAATCCGGTGCCAGTGGCTTAGAACTCTAATCCTAACTAAACAGGAGGCTGAGATATGAGGATCATGGTTCATAGACAGCCCAGGCAGGAACATCTGTGAGAATCTTATCTCCAAAGAACCACCAGAAAAGTGCAAGGGGCACTGTGGGCTCAAGTGATAGAGTGCTAGCCTTGAGCTGAGGAGCTCGAGAATAGTGCCCAATCCTAGAGTTCAAGACCCATGACTGAAAAGAAGTGGACTTCCCACCACAAGAAGTGGACTGAATAACACCCATTGTCCTAGGGAGCATGGTAGAGAAGTCAGGCCGAGCTTCCTGTGAACTTGAGGTCCTAAGTAGGCCACCTGGCTTCTCTGTGCCTCAGTTTCCCCAACTGCAAAACTGAACAAAGTGAAGGATCTCCTTCCACATTGGGATAGGGTAATAATGAAAGAGAGTCATGTTTCAGTTCATAATTCCACACCTGTGGCACGATTAATAACAGGCCCCACCTGAGCCCTTACTGGTATCTTCCGGTCATATGCTCACAGAATTGCCAAAAACTTATCTGAAGGCTGCTCCCTCTCTGCCTAGCCATTCTTCAGAGATCTCTCTATATAAATACCTTGTTTCCTCACAACTGTCCTATGAGGAGACTGAGGTCCAATGGTTGAGGCCCTACCAATAGCTTCACGTGTGGTCAAGAATCCTCTGCTGTGGACTGAGTTTGGGATAATCCATCTAAACCAACGACTGTGCATGGTGCCACATGTCTACCATCCCAACTAGAGAGGACCAGGCCTGGTGGAGCATATCTTTCACAGCAGGACCGCGATCCAGCCCAGCCTGAGCATATATTTAGTTTCTATCTCAGAAATGCTCAAGACAGAAATGTGGCTCATCAGAGCCGGGGAGAGGAAGCAAGCATGGGGGTCATGGTGTCCCCAGGGGGGATGTTTGACCCGGGTTGCATTGGTGTTGGGGTGGCCACTCACCTGTGCTGCTGAGAGAATCTATTGGCAGCTGCTCCAAATGGGGCAGCAGCTATGGCAGCAGCATTGTGGACACATGAGCCCAGAGCAGATGACTAGGGGCAGAGACCAGGTCGGGGATTTAGGCCTGCTGGCAGCACGCCATTGCCTGAGGTTTGAAACCTGGCACCGCATGAAGGGAGGGAAGGGGCCGGGTGGGGGTGGGAGCATCAATTTCCTACTATACTCCAAAGTCACCTCGAGTCTCTTCCTCACCACTCAGTCACCTCTACCTTCCTCAACTACTGGTAGTGGTGTAAACTAACAGAGGGAATCCCAGTGCTACCTGGCAGCATGGAATGTGGGCGTGGCCATCATTCTTGTATCCCATTGGTCAGAAAGAAACATGAAAGAATCGGGGTGTGGCCAGAATCCTGTGAAGCAAGCAGAATGGGTGAGTGTCAACAGGCCATCGTGGGGCAATTTGAGCTGCCAGGATGTTCCCAGGACTTGAGAACGAGCCCCAGGGGTTAACAAAATAAAAAAAGATTGACATGCAGATGGCAGTATGCTAATAAATATATATATTTATAGAGTGCCAGAGATATCTATACATAATTCAGTTATTTAGACTATATTCCTACCAATTCCTGAGTATTCATTATGCATCCATGTAAGTAATGTTATTGTTTAAATCCTTAAAATATTAATGAAAGCACAGTGTCCTGAAATTATTGGGTTCCTCTAAGTAATAATATTCTTTTAATGCTTCATCAAAATTAAATAAAATCAACCAGCCTTCTGAAATGATGCTGTTTAATTTTATGGGATCACCATGCACCATGAACTCATTCAACTGTGACATTGAGAAAATTCCAGTGTTATTCCTTTGGATGGGAACCAGTTTCTTAGTATCTCCTGCCACTGGCTGGTGTCAAGAAAGGGGATTCGAAACGAGGGCCTATGATGCCACGTGGGCCTATAGCTTCCCTGATAGTCTGTCAGCCTTCAGCAAAGCAAGGTGAAGTACCCTTTGCAACAGTGTCATTCAGACCCAGAAGGGTCACTGCAAAGGAAGAAAACATAAAAGGCCACATTTTTTCTGTGCATTGATTTCCCTGAAAGACCTGGGGTTCTTGGATCACAGGAGCACCTGTGTGTCCAATGGCTTCACCCCAACCTAGGGTGATCGAAGCTGAGGTGGACTTGCCACTACCTGAGATCAAGCCCCATGCTGAGAAAAAATTAGCTCCCTGGCTTGCAATTCACACCGTTTATTCTTACAGGCTTTGGATTTGAACTCAGGATCTGGGTAAATCTGCAGCAATGTGGATAAAGGAGAAGATCATCTTACATGAAGATAAAAAAGTCAGTCCTGTTCACTAGTCCTTAATTCAAGACCCAGCCCTCGAAAACATGCTATTTATATATATTGTAAAGATAGGATTTATACTTACCTATAGATGTTCAGTCCATATATGTTTGGTGTGGTTGTTCTTGGTATCTTTTGTTTATTCATTTATTTATCATTGATTTTACTATGATGAAACCCATTGTGTTTATTATATTGATGACAACCTATCAGAGAACATCTAGATTTGAAAAAATGTTTTCCATGATGCCTGGCCCCCAAGATACTCAGAGAAAAGGAAAAAAAAAGTTTCACACGCTCCTTACTCCATGATTCACTTGTTGGTAGTGCTGGGATTTGAACTCAGGGCAAAGAAAAACCAATTGGTCTATCAGTCAAGGTGATCATATGAACCTGTGAGCAACTAAGGAGTGTGGCCAATCCCAGAATCTGACATTGATCCCCAGGGTGGTCGACTATAGTCAGAAATTCATAATTAAAACATAGGATCTATATTGACATACATGTGTGGTCAGCATCTTGTGTTCAGTGCAATTATTCTCCTTATTTTGTCTCTAATTCATGCAGGTATTGTGTACTTTAATAAGCATGGTGACAGGTATAACTGTACTGACATGGATGACAACCTGTTCCCATGTTTACAGAGTTGCCTATGCATTCTCCATCATATTTGAGACCCAGGAGAGGATAAAAGGTACAACAACTGGCTTCTGACATCAGGATGAATCAGTAGTCAGTGCTGGGATTTTAGCTCAGGTCTGGGTAACTCTGTTGTACTGTGGGAGAAGGGGAAGCTCACCATCTTTAAAGAGTAGAATGTCAGGCCTGGTGCAGGACCTGATTTGAAGCCCCAGCACTGGACAAAATAGCAAGCCCACCTTTTTTAAACATAGGATTTCTCTTTACCTGCAGGTGAGGTATGCATCTTGCATTCAGTGTAGTTATTCTTTCTATTTTGTGTCTTTTTCAAGGATGTATTGTGTATATTATTGCGTATGAGGTGACAGACATAACTGCTGACATGAATGACAACCTATTCACATGGCTAAGAGTTGCCTATGTAGCATTCTCCATCCTCAATGAGACCCAGGACATTCACAGGACAGGAAAACCTGTGCCACCATAGGCTTCTCACATCAGAATGAATCTTTGGTAGTGCAGGAATTTGAACTCAAAGCCTAGCAGGCCCTATTGGGAAATGGGTAATGGTGAGCACATCAGGCTAAGATCCACTAAGGAACTAGGCCATTCCTGGCACCTGAGATGGAACCCTCATGGGGCCAATATAGTCATAAATTCATAATTAAATAGAGGATCTATATTTCCAAGCATGGGTGGGTGGCATCTTGTGTTTGGTGTAGTCATTCTCTTTGTTTTGTGTCTTATTCATTGAGGTATTGTGTATTTCCTTGAGTATAGGATAACAAATATAACTGTGGTGAACTGGATGACAACCTATTCCCTTGAGTATAGAGTAGCGTATACATTCTCTTCCTAGCTGAGCCCCAGAACTTTCCCAGTACAGGAAAACAGGTGCAACGACTGGCTTCTCACATCAGGGTGAATTTTTGGCAGTGATGGGATTCGAACTTTGGGCCTAGGAGGCCCAACTGCCCAATGGGTCCACGTGATCACACCAGACTGTGAGCCACTAAGGAGCTGGGCCATTCCCAGGAACTGAGATCGAGCCCCAGGGAGGCCAAAATAGTCCTCAATGATCATTGAAACATGGGATGTATGTTCACATCCGTGTGTGGACTGCATCGTGCATTAAGTGTATTCTCTTTATTTTGTATGCTATTCATGGGTGTATTGTGTATATTCTTGAGTATATGATGACAGGTATAACTGGGCTGACATGGATAACAACTTATTCCCATGGCCACAGGGTGGTCCATGCATTCTCTGACCTAGTTGAGATCCAGGACTTGCACAGGAAAGAAAACAGGTGCAACGATTGACTTCTGACATCAAGATGAATCTTTTGGCAGGGCGGGGAATCTGAACTCGGGACCTAGCAGGACCAAGTGGGGAATGGGGTCATATGAGCACACCAGCCTTTGAGCCACGAAGGAACTAGGCTGTTCCAAGGAACTGCGATTGAGCCCCGCCCCCGAGGGGACAGCGGGGTGCACAACAGTCATCCATTCATAAGGTGAAGGTAGTATGCAAATAAGTACACATTTGTATAGAGTAGGAGAGATGGTAACCTGTGGTGGAATCCAATCTGTGTGACTACCGATTCTTGGATCTTTCCTGATGCCTCCATTTCATACTGTGATGATTATTGTCATGCTTCATCAACTGTTCTTTACAAATAATCGATACCCCATGAGTCTTGCCTATCATTTCCTACTTGCATCATGCACAAACTTCTCATTCAAGGTTGAGATCGATTACATTCCATGACTCATCCCAGGTCCAGAAATGAGTATCTCAGGATCTCCCACCATTTCCTCTGCATAGGGGGGCTGAATTCAAGCCTCAGGCCTGGAAAAGATATTCCTTATATACTTTTTTTTTTTTTTTGGTACACTCGTGCAACTGAACTCTGGGCCTGGGCGCTGTCCCTCAGCTCTTCACCTCAAGGCTAGCGCTCTACCACTTGAGCCACGGCTCCACTGCCGGCTTTTTTTTCTGCTTATGTGGTGCTGAGGAATCGAGCCCAGGGCCTCATGCATGCAAGGCAAGCGCTTTACCATTGAGCCACCTTCCCAGCCCTCCTTATGTATATTTTAAAGATAGGATTGATACATCTGTACAGATGTTCAGTCCATATTGTGTTTGGTGTGGTTATTTATTTAATTTCTTGTTTCATTCATTTATTTAGAATTTATTTTATTGACTCTGATGACACCTATACCATTTATTACATTGTTTACATCCTGTCACAAAACATCCAGATGTTAGATATGTTCTCCATCATGCCTGGCAGTGCCAGGATCTGAACTTAGTGCCTAGCAGGCCCAATTCATGATTGGGTGAGTTTGATCATGGCAGCCTCCAGTCAATGAAGATGTCGGGTGGTTCCCAGGCTCTGGCCAAAACAGCGATACATGGATAGGCAGACAGAGGTATACAAATAAAAATATATATTAGTAAATTGTTCCATACCTGTCTATCTATGATGGAATGACACCTACTATGTTCCTTCCAACTCTTAGGTATTTATTATACCGCAATTGAAGGAATATTATTCTTTTCATACTTAATAAACTATTAATTAAGCTCAATCAGCATTCTAGGATTATTGCATCCAATTTTAGCGTAGACCAACGTATAAATTACTCTTTCAATCAATATTCCTATGCATAGGAATGAGTCTCTTGTGATCTCCTGCAATTGATGTCAGGACTGCGATTTGAACCCAGGGCCTATGTTGACAGGTTGGACTATGGCTTCAATAATAGCCCACCAGCCACCAGCAATGGCAGGTTAAGTCCACATTGCAGCTTTGTCATTCAGACCCAGAATGGTCACTGTCCTAAGAAAAAAATCCTAATCCCCCAACTCTCTGCAGCTCACCACTTTTCGTGCTTTCCAAATTGTTTTTCTTCCTGAAAGCCCTCTAGGCCCAGGATCACAGGATCGGCTATGTGACCAGAGACTGCACCCCAGCAAAGGGTGATCCAAGCTGAAGTAGAATTTCCACGACCTGTGTTCAAGCCCCATGCTTGGCCAAAAAACTATATATATATATAAATTAATTATTTAAATAAATTTAAAAAATAAAGCTCCCTGGTTTGGAATTTCTGCCAGTTTTCTTTTCTAGCCTGGGATTTGAACTCAGAGTCTTGGTAAATCTGTAGCAATGTGAGTGAAGAGTTGCCATTACTTGAGTTCAAACTCCATGCCAACCAAAAATGAAAAACTAAGTCATTGACCTCGGCAGGGGGAGGTAGTTGTGGAGATGGGAGGAAAGGGATGGTAGGGGAAAAACACAGGAGGAGTAAACAATGCTCAATAGGAAATGTACTCATTACCTTGCTCCTGGAACTGTAACCCCTCTGTAGAACATTTTTACAATAAAAAATATACAAAAAAAGAGAAATAATGTAGTTCTCAGAGAAGCACTTTGAAGGGAAGGGAAGGATGTTTGAATAGCTGTACAAAACTCTATATTGCTTTTTTTAATATTCAGTATGGAACTGAGTAAACATAACTACTTCCATCAAAAAAATTAGGGAAACAAAGGAGGAGGCTACAATGCTTGATAAGAAATGTACTCATTATCTTGCCCATGTAATTGTTACTCCTCTGTACAGTATTTTCACAATAATAAAAAAAAATAGTACTCCTTTCCTGACATACGCAACCGTAACCCTTCTGTACATCATCTTTACAATAAGAATAGAAAAAAAGAGCTATTTATTGATGCTATTTGTTTCTTTGTGATTGAGCTCTGATAGACGTGACCATACTATAGCTGGCCTTGTGTTCTAATTGTGACAAGTCCTCTTCTTTTGGAATCAGTAATGCTGAAAACAAAGGCCGTCTTTCTTGCCTCCATGACACTGAATCTTCACCTTATTTATTAAAGGAGGATTATGTAACATTTAAAAAAAAATAAGTCACTCTCTGAGAACTGGGGCCAGTATTTCTGCCATTGCTAGGTTTTGAGCTCACCGTCGAGGTAACTTTTTGCACCATGGGTGAATGCGAAGCTCATTGTCCTTGAGGAAAATAAATCCAGGATAGTGTTCCCAGGGCCTGAATGATGGCCCTGCAATGGAAGAAATATTTCTATACATGTGTAATACATGATATATACATTTATATGGATGTTAATTTCATATTATGAATTTTATAATTGATTTTGTATATTATTTTTCTTTGATTCATTTATTTATGGTATTTAGTATTATTATACACATAATATTATATTTTGCACATCTATTATAAAATTATACACAATAATTTAGGGCATTGACTCATTTTAATTAACATTTTATTAAGTGTTGAAACATGATACATAATTAAATGGAAGCACTTGTCTCAGTCTTCACATGTTTAGAGTCTCTCCTAAGTATGAGCTTTCAGTTCAAGCCAAAGTCTGGCAAAAAAAAAATTGAGCCTGGTGAGATATATTATTCTTGAACTCAGAGGAGGGCCAAGGTTATAGGTAAGAGGTAGGATAGAGGGCAGGTGCTGGAGGCTCACCCCTGTAATCTACTCAGGAGGATAAAATCTGAAGATCCCAATTGCGAGCAGGAAAGTCAATATGAGACACTTTTCTCCAAGTAAACACCCCAAAAGACAGAAGTTGAGCTGTGGATCAAGTAGTAGAGTGCTTTCCTTGAGCACAAAACCTCAGGGATAGGATAACATCCAGGCCCTGAACTGAAACCCCAGGACTGGCACACACACACACACACACACACACACACACACACACACACACACACACATACACACACACACAGACACCAATATAGAGCATTTGCAAGTCAGCCTACACAAATTCCATTTCTAGCAACTCAATATTAAAAAAAAATAAAGATGGAGAAGGGAAGGAAAGACTTTCTCCAGGAAGTTTTATACCCAGTGCCAAAATTCCACAGTAGTTCGCATATGTGGGTACAAGACAGAGAGCCTCTGGAAGAAAGTAGAGCATGGGCAAAGGTCCTGAGGTGTGCTGTAGTGCAGGTGGTGTGAATGGTATGAAGGTTTTATGGCTTCAGAAAAGTCTGGCAGGATATTCAAGGCTGGGTCAGCGTTGATTTGAGTCACAGGGCAGAGGGTGGGGTCCCAGAATAGCGCCCAGGGGGAAGATTAGCTTTTCTTTTCGCCAGGGACCCAAAGCCATTTCCTGTGGCTTGAAACCTGTTTTCACAACTCCTGACCCTCAGGCCTCCTTTGCATGGAGGAGTCAGGGCAAACGCAGAGAAAAACTCTTGCTTTAGAAAAGCTTCTAGCCCAATGCCACCAGTGACTCAACCCCTGTAAATCCTAGCTACTCAGGAGACTCTGATATAGATCGAGGGTCAAGCCAGCTCAGGAGAGGAAAGTTAATGAGACTTTTCTTGCCAATTAACTACCAAAATCCAGAAATGGAGCTGTGGCTCAAGTGGTAAAGTGGTAACCTTGAAGGAAAAAGTTTAGAGACCAGAGCCCAGACCCTGAGTTCAAGCCCCAATACTAGCACAGGAAAATTAAAGAAAAGATTTCAGGAGCTCCTAGTCCACTGTGGTGTAAGGCCAGATCATCGAGGCACAGGTGGCTCAGCCTGTCCTCCTAGCTCCTCAGGAGGCTGAGATGTGAGGATTACCTTTCAAAGCCAGCCAAGGCAGGAAAGTCTGGGAGACTCAGATCTCCAAGGAACCTACAGAAAACCGGAAGTTGCTCTGTGGCTCAAGTGGTAAGGTGAAGAGCTGGGGGACAGAGCCCAGGCCCAGAGTTCAAGCCCCATGACCAACACCTGGCCTGCTTAGACCTTACTCTGTAGCTCTAGGCAGAGTTCTTTGCAGTGGGCCCCTGAGGGTCCCCTAATGTCTAGGTGTCCTACAAGTCTTGATAGAAGCCTGTCTGGAGGCCATTGCCTACAGAGCAGGCCACAGATTCAGAGAAGTATCAAGCCGTGGGGCATGAAGTTCATCAGAATGGCATCTGTCATGGGTGCAATGTGTATCAGAGCAGTAAGTCACTGTCTCAGACCACAGTTTGGGGCCAGGAGGGGCAGGAGCTGTAAGATGTCATACCAGATAATGTCTAGTCACACGAGTATCACAAGTGTGCAAATTTGTCAGTCAGACCTTGGGCAGGTGTTGAGTTGGGCTCATGAAAATTTTGTAGGCTCAGGAATTCACAGCCAACTGGCTGCTGCTTGTAGCAGTCACTATCCCAGGAGTTCGAGGGCTCAGTGCCCTGCTTTCCTCACCAGTGCTTGGGAAAGTGGGGGCAGATGAAGGTTTGCAATCATGGGCCGACAACCAAGGAGGAACCCTAGTGTCCTTCCCTTGATCCTGTAGCCCCATGTTGAGATCGAGGGGCAGGTTCCATGGAACTTACTGACATGGCCCAAACCCCTCAGCCCAAGAAGGACTTAGGGAGAAACCACTTGATCTGGCTTGAGAGTTTACTGTGACTATGACTCAGGACTGCCCTCCAGTTGTAGCTCAGCTCATCCAGGTCAAAACTAATGCCCCAGAACATTGAGGTACTATACCAGTCTCTCATCCCCCAGTTCCCTGGGCCTGGAATCTAAAGTATATGCCTCTGTATTCTGCGAATCCAGAATTGTCTAGAAGGACCTGAGAGGCCCAGCTGTTGCCAGAAGATAGATTTGCCTACGATAAGGTATGTTGACATTTCCTAGACATCGAACAATACATCCAAGCCACCTTGGCCTCACCTCTCATGTAGTCTCAGGTTATCCTTGTTTGGGAAGCCTTTAGTCAGCTATCAAGGTCGAGTTGGCCAGAGCCACTTGCAACCACCCTTCCCCCACACCACTACCAGCATGCTGGGAGTGGGAAATGCAGCCAGGGGCCCAGCTGAGAAAAAACAGGACAGAGCATGAGTCACCCTGGCCCCCAGAGGCAGGAAAGAACATATGCCAGCCTGCCCTGAGGACCCAGAATCCCCTGGATGAGGACAAAGATATGGACAGCCAGACTTGGGTCCCAAGGAAAAGCTGGAATATGCAGGTCTCTGGCAATTTGGGACTCATTGTAGACCATGATAGGGGACTAAAGACAAAGTTGCTATTGAGGAAGGGCACCATCCAAGGTCAGGAAGAGGCAGACAAGCAACCAGGAAGTGGGCAGAGAATGATGAGGGAAAAAGACACACACACAGAAACACACACACACACACACACACACACACACACACACACACACACACACACACACACACACACGGGTAGCCCAAGGTCTCAGCAGTCCCTGAGCAACTGAACATCCCATACTCCAAGAATATGACACTATCATCCTCAGACCAAATGTTGACAAAACTCAGCGCCTCTCACACATCTGGAATGGCTCATAAAACAGCATGGCATTTCCTACTGTACACAGCACTATGAAGAAAACTCAGCCACAGCATTTTGGTTGTCAGTCATGGGGTTTGAACTTTGGGCCTGCCTGCTATCCCTCAGCTCTTCAGCTGAAGGTGTGCGCTCTACCACTAGAGCCACAGCACCACTTCCAGTTTTCTGGTGCTTCCCTTGAGTTAACGTCTCACAGAGTTTCCTACCCAAGCTGGCTTTGAACAGTGATCTTCAGATCTCAACCTCCTGAGTAGCTAGGATGACAGTGGTGAGACACAGGCATTGCCCAGTTTCAGCCACTTTCTTACAACCAGGGGAAAGCCAAATTGTCAGGTCATAAAGCACACGCGTTCAGTATCCAAAGCCATTCTTCCTTGGTTGGAGAGAATATAATCGACAGTACCCTCCAACCTTACTCCCATTCACCCACTCCCTGCCTAAGATAGGCATCAAACCTCTGGAGTTCTTGGTGAGACAACGCCCAGCCTGATGTAACTTTACACTCGGGCAAATTTGGGGAGTTCTTAGAAATGGCTGTACACTGAGGCCAGAAACTGGTGTCCGAACCATAGCAACCCAAATCCTTCACCATTTCTGGCAATCAAGAGGTGTCTTTCTTTCTTGTTTTTTTGGGTGAGGGGCTTGAACTCAGGGCTTGGGTACTGTCTCTGATGATGAATTTGCTCAAGGCAGTGCTCTACCACTTGAGCCATGGCACCACTTCCGGTTGGAGATTGGAGATGAGAATCTCAAAGGAATTTCCTCCTTGTGCTGGGAAACAAAACCCTCTGGATCTCAGCCTCCCGAGTAGCCAGGATGACAGGCGTGAGCCATCAGCGCATGGCCTATGGTGTCTCATTCTTTACAATTCCCAACTAGTCTTCCTCTAGTCACTACCACCTATACCCTCCTCTACCTCCCTCAGGGACAGCAAAGGGAGGCTCAGAATCTGGGGAGGGCCATGGGCATTAAAGGGCCCCTTCACATCACTACCCCTTTCTAAGCTCCCATCCACTTCCTCTGGATGGCCTGGTTGTCTGGGGCATATCAGACCCACTAGGACTTCTTAGGCCTGCCCTGTATCCCCCGCCACATCCAAATGGTACCTGAGAATTTCTGGGGCAATCTGCTCCATGTTCCAGTGGAAGACGTTGGAAGGTTGCTGATAACTGGGTCCAGGGGTGCCTAAGGCAGAAGGAGTGTCCAGATCCTCTTTGTCAAAGAAGGAGACACAAAGCGTGGATGGATCTACTAAGAGCTACAGGGCACAGCCATCCACCTGTCACCCAGGTCCCTTGGAGTGCAGTTTTACATTGACAATGCTGGGGCTTGAACTTGGTGTCCAGGCGCTATCCCTGAGCTTCTTTTGCTTGATGTGAGCACTCTTCCACACAAGCCACAGTAACACTTCTGGCTTTTTCTGTGTATGTGGGACCTAGGACTCGAACCCAGGGTTTCCTGTGTGCTAGGTGAGCCCACTACTGCTAAGACAAAATCCCAACATTGGATAGCTGTTCTTCTGTGACCCCTGGGGCCTGTCTCCGACAGTCTTGCCCAGCTTTACTGAGTTTCTAACCAGCAGCCCTGGCCGGAAAAGAACATGCTCCGCTATGTTGTCCTTTATCTATGGCATCTTTTCTCTTTATGCTTCCTGTCATATCCTCCTTGTTAAGCAAGAACTCCTTTCAACTGCTACCTCTAAGAAACCCGCTCCAATCACCCTGGCAGAGGCGGATCTTCTCCAATCTGCAGGCTGTTGGACTTGTCATGCTCTGCCTTCCAGCAGGTGTGGGTTGAGAGTGCACAAAGGCGAAGGCCTAGCTTTCACCACCCAATTTCTGAAGGCTCTGATACACTACCCAGGAACCAGTACGGTATCACACTCTGTGAGAGGGCACTTGAGGCCCAGGCAGTCTGGGGGCAACAAATGGTGCCATTTCTTGTGTGGGCTTGAACTGAGGATCTGGGAGCTGTCTTTCTGAGTTTTCATGCTCAATCAAGGCTGCTACTCTACCATTTGAGCCACAGCTCCACGTCTGGATTTTTGGTGGTTCCATGCAGAGAAGAGTCTTATCAGCCTTCCAGCTTATGGCTGGCTTCGATCTTTGATCCTCAGATCTCTGCCTACCAAGGAGCCAGGATGTCAAGTGTGAGCCTGAGCCAGACAGGCTCCAGAACCTTTCCTTTGAGCTTCTGTTTATCTCGTGTTAACTAGCAAGCCCTTTTTAAAATAGTCATTTATATTGGATCAAGTTCCTCTCCTAGGTCAGTTAATCCAAGGAGATAAAGTATCTTTGGAAATCGCCAGTCAGAGTTGGCCTACGTGAGTGTGTGTGTGTGTGTGTGTGTGTGTGTATGTGTGTGTGTGTGTGTGTGTGAGAGAGAGAGAGAGAGAGAGAGAGAAAGAGTATGAGTTTCAGGGATACCTACCTCCAACTCTCTGGTGCTTCTTTCACCTAGTGGTGAGTACATCCAGGATCCCCACCCCAAGAAAAGTGGGGAGGGGAGGGTACTTAAGGTTACATCAAGTGGGATGATCTGAATTCTATCCTGCAACTGAAGACAGGGTGATAATAGAGAGAAGGAGAGCTTGAGAGAAACATCAAGGGAAGCCCCTTACCTTTGTCTACAAGTACCAGAAAGAAGAATGCATCCATCCTTTTTGGTAGTAAGATAACAAGTGCCCACTATTCATTTATTTTATTTTTTGTGAGTCCCAGGTCTTGGATTCAGGGACTCGGTGTCATCCCTGGGCTTCTTTTACTCAAGGTTGAGGCTATATCACTTGAGCCACAGCACCAAAGCTGGCATTTTTCAGGGGAGGAGGGAGTTGGTTTATGGCAGATATGAATCTCAGACTTGCTGCTGGGAAGGTAGCTCAGTGGCAGAGTGCTTGCCTTTCATTCCTGAGGCCCTGGGTTCGATTCCTCAGCACCACATAAGGAAAAAGAAAAAAAGCCAGAAGTGGCGCTGTGGCTCAAGTGGCAGAGTGCTAGCCTTGAGCTGAAGAGCTGAGGGACAGTGCCTAGGCCCAGAGTTCAGGACCCATGACTGGACCAAAAAAAAAAAAATCTCACAGACTCTCCTGCTTGGGCTGGCTCTGAGTTACGACCATCAGAACTCAGCCTCCCGAATAGCCAGGATGACAGGTGAGAGCCACTGGCACCTGACCACCACCATCCATTGATAGCTCTCTAGGGCCAGTGCTGGGCTACCTGCATTGCACCCTCCTTGTTGTGAGTGGGAAGCAGACCTGGGTGTGTTTGGTACTTCAACAGACTACCTACCTTTGAGCATTGTTTTGGCTCAGTCTGATGCCGGCTTCCTCCTTATTCAGAGCAATGACTTTGCGCTGTCACAGAACAAATGTCCCCCAAGAGGTGCTGGACCTGGGGTCTTTCCTCTGCACACTGACTCTATTCCCCAAAACGACACACTACAGCATCGTGAAGTAGACATAGAGTGAATTCAGTTTCTTCTAATCAGGGTCTGGCCAGATAGGTGGCAGTGAGGATCAGAGGCTTGGGATAGTGCTGTGCAGTTGGACAATGAGATGCCTGTTCATCCACTTTCCTTTACCTGTCTTAGCAGAGGGTAGTGGGGAAGGACTCACTGGACAGACTGACAATGAGTAACCATCACGGTCTACCCCAGGCACATAGGGGCTTACCAAAGGGAGCTAGTTCCACAGTCCAAGCGAGAATGACCCTGACACACAGCCTACCTCCAGAATGAGAGGGTCGCATTGAGACCCAGCCACATGGGGACACTGAGCCAACTCCTCCACGACAAATTCAACAAGTTACTGAGATAGAGGCAGAGAGAGAGAGAGAGAGAGAGAGAGAGAGAGAGAGAGAGACTTACACTTAAGCATGCTTCCGGTGGCACAGACCTACAATGGTAACTACACATTGAGATATGAGGATCATGGTTCAGAGCTGGCCCAGGCAGGAATGTCTGTAAGACGATTATCTCCAAAGAACCACCAGAAAACCAGAAGTGGTGTTATGGCTCAACTGGTTGAGCCCTAAACTTGATCTGAGCAGCTTGTGCACAGTGCCCAGGCCCAGAGTTCAAGCCCCATGACTGACAATAAGTGGACTTCCTACCACAAGAAATGGACTGAATAGCACCCATTGTCCTAGGGAGCATGGCCGAGAAGTGAGGCCAAGCTTCTGGTCACCAGGGGATCATGAGTAGGTCACCCAGCTTTTCCATGCCTCGTTTTCCCCAGCTGCAAAGCTGAACAGTGAAGGATCCCCTTCCTCATGGGGATAGGGTAAGGATGAGGAGAGCCATGTTTTCTTTCATAATCCCATACCTGTTGCATTATAAATAACAGGCCCCTTCTGAGTCCTTTCCAGGTATCTTCTTGTTATATGCTCACGGAATTGCCAAGAAACTTATCTGATGATCGTTGCCTCTATGCCTGGCTCTGCCCCAGAGTTCCCCTTGTATTGATCCCTTGTTTCCTCACAACTGTCCTGTGAGGAGACTGAGGACCAATGGTTCCAGGCCGAACCCCGAGCTTCAACTGTGGTCAAAAATCGGCTGCTGTGGACTAAGAGTTTTGGACAGTCATCTAAACCAATGACTGAGCATGGCGCTACATATCTACCATCCCAACTACAGAGGACCAGGCATGGTGACACCTGCCTGTCACAGGAGGACCATGATCCAGCCAAGCCTGAGCATATATGGAGTCTCTATCTCAGAGATGCCCAAGACAGAAAGGCTTAGCTCCCATGGAAGAAAACCTGATTGGAAAGCCTAAGCTCTTCATTTCAAACCCTCATATACCAAAAAGAATCTGAGGCCCGGTGCCAGAGGCTCATGCCTATAACCCTACCTACTCAGGAGGCTGAGATCTGAAGATCACTGGTCAAGATTTAAGTTAGGGTTGGCCTTGCCCATCAGACGTCATGATGAGATGACCCAGAGTCTGACCCATGCCAATAAGGTCCATACTAACAGGGCTCACAACCTTAATAAGTGCTGACCACACTCTCTGTCCCCTGGGGAGCCAACCCCTACGGGCCCCACCCCCAGGTCCTCCCGTGCTCCCTCTGCCACCAACCAGGCCCAAGTTAGTAGACAGTTCCGGGTATACAAAGATCCCTTGCTCTTATAATTTAAAGGTGCTGAGTCCCCTTCAAACACCTCACCCTTCCAAGCCCCCAGACCTCAGCCACAAAGTCCATGCACCCCCCAAGACAGCGGTTAGAAGTTACCAAAGGGTCCAGCACTCCTTGTAACAACCAACTTCTACACACACACACACACACACACACACACACACACACACACACACACAGAGCCATCATGGGTGGCTCCTGTCTGTCATCCTAGTTATTCAGGTGGCTGAGATCTGAGGATCACTGTTCAAAGCCAGCCACTGAGGAAAGTTTGTGAGGCTGCTATCTACACTGAACCACCAAATAGCCACAGGTGGAGCTATGGCTCAAGTGTTAGAGCTCTAGCTTTGAGCAAGATATCTCACGGACAGCACCTAGGCCTTGAATTCAAGGCCCAGTTCTTCTACCTCCAAACACACACAGACACAGACACAGACAGTCTGACAGTCACACACACACATACATACATACACACACACACACACACAAAGGATAGCCCAAGGATTTAGCAGTCCCTGAGAACAGAAACATGAACTCCCTCAATTAGGATCAGATTCCATGCCCTGGAAGGTGGCAGTATTGACATCAGACCCACGGTAGACAAACCATTGAGCCTCACACATATCTGGAATGTCTCATAGACCATCATGGCATTTCCTATCATACACACTGCTATGTGGAAAACTTAGTCACCTCTTTTTTTTGTTGTTGGTTAAGGGATTTGAACTCTGGGCCAAGGTGCTGTCCCTCAGCAATTCAGGTGAAGTTGATCACTCTCCCACTTGAGCCAAAGCAACACTTCCTGTTCTCTAGTGGTCTATCATCAAGTCTCACAAACTATTCTGCCCAAGCTGACTTGTAACCAAGGTTCTCACATCTCAGCCTTCTGAGTACCTAGGATGAGAGTTGTGAGCCACGCGTGGCTTCCTGCTTCAGCCACCTTCATATACACAGAGGAAACCCATGTCGTCAGGCCACAAACTTTTTGCAAACCTTCACTTCAGATTTTGATACCCAGCATCCAAATCTATCCTTCAATGGAGAAAATAAAGACACAACAATCTCACACCTGCACCCCTTCACCCACTCCCTGCTTGTCACAGGACACGTCCTCTTGAAGCTGTGGCTTCAAACTGGAGCAAATTTGGGGAGTTCTTACAAATATCTGTACAGTGAGGCCAGCACTTGGTCTCCCAAACACAGCACCCTCCCCACACCCCCACACCTCCACCATCATTTGCAGGCAAAGATGTCTTACTTTCTTTCTTTTTTATGTTGTGGGGCTTGAACTCGGCCTGGGTGCTGTCGCTGAGCTTTTCAGCTTAAGGCAAGCACTCAATTGCTTGAGCCACAGCACAGCTTCTGGTTTTCTGGCAATTACTTTTAGGTAAGAGACACAGGGTCTTTCCTGACCAGGCTAGCTTTGACCCGTGATCCTCAGATCTCACCTCCTGAGTACCTAGGATAAATGCCATGAGCTACTGGCTCCCAGCCAAACAAACTTTTCAATTCCTGTCATTCTCTCCCCTCAGGAGACTGAAATCTGAGGACTGCAGTTGGATGCCACTTAGCAGCAAAGCCCGTGAGAAGTATTTATCTCCAATTAAACACCCCAAAAAGCTGGAAGTGGAGCTGTGATTCAAATGGTAGTGTGGTATCTTGGAGCATAAAAGACAAGATCACGCCCTAATTTCAAGGTTTTTCTAGCATAGACCCACCCACAAAACGGAAGCAAGTGGGCCCACGGGAGCTCAAAGCTAACACATAATATTCAGGACTCCCAGAACAGACCCCATCCAGCTTTGATTCTCTAGATTCTATGTCCTACATCATGGCAGACTTAGATGGGACTGAACATGCACCAAGTTGGGACATTCAAGTACAATCTCATACTGAAGATCCCCTGACCTTATCAAAGACTCAGGATCTCTCGCTGTCCTGCCTGAACACTGGGCATTGAGGTAAGGTCTAGTTATCCAACCACATGATATGGGAACCAAAGGGATTCCTGGTCAAGGGACTGAGACTGGGGGGATCTAGGTCCCTCTTGGGGAGGTGAAAAGGGCTGCTCTATCCCAGAAATTTTCCTATGTTGTGAGTATTATCAAAGAAACAACCATTCTCAGACCACAGTGCCCCTGATTTTCCCACCAGCCTCTACCCAGCTCTGCCCCACCTTCATCCTGCCCTCTCTGAATCCCAGATCTGCCATCTATAATAAAGAGTGAGCCAGCCAAGAGACACACTTCCTGCCCTCATTCCCAGACTGTCCTTTGGCAGTGATATGCTTACCTCAGTCTTTGGAGAAGGAATGAACACCAGGAGTGGTATTGTCAGACTGAGCCCTGGAAAGTCCTAGACCCCAAGGATGTACTGCACAGGATTCCTGCAGTGAACCTCAGCCAGGTTGTCAATTATGAATCCAAGGCACCAGGACTTATATTTGCAGTGTGGCTGGATCAAAGGCTGTTAGTCTATGTTGTCAGGCGAGGTCATGTCTCCAATATCTTGACACACGTGACCTAGGATCATTCTCCCTCTTCAAATTCCTACTTATACTTTGACCACCCCCCCATGAAACTCTCTCACTCCAATACCTCCCTAGACCTTGGAAACTTTCTTCTTATCTGATCAGAAAATAAACTCGATGAGGCTGGGCATAATTGAAACCTGGTGACCCACTCTGAGCCCTAGGATCTACCCGAGGCTGGTTCCCTCTGTAGTCAGTGACCACACAGCTCCTGGATGGCATGAAGTTTCTGAGGGGTCAGTGGCTTGTTCCTACACACTGGCTTTAGGCTCTGAAACTGTCCTCACAGAGATTGTGAATAATTGGCTCCCTTTATCCAGGGACTCCAAACCAAGGCTTGCATGTTCTCCCTTTTTACTTCCTTCCTCTTTTTCTCCCTCTGTCCTTCTCTCCTCTCTCACTTTACCTTTTTGTGTCAGTTCTGGGCCTTGTACTAGGCGCCTAGGTGCTGTCCTTAAGCCTTTTCACTCAAGGCTAGCAGTCTATGTCTTGAGCCACACATCCACTTCAGGTGGTTTTTTTTTTTTTTTTTTTTGGTCGTTAATTGAAGGCAAGAGTCTTACAGGCTTTCCTGCCCGGGCCAAAAGCCTCAATCCTCTCATCTCAGCCTCCTAAGTAACTAGGATGACAGGCTTGAAACACTGGCATCCAGATCAATCCAAGGATTCTTCATGGGCTGTGGAACCAGTCCTGGAACTTTTCGTTGTCTATGACCCCCAAGAGCCTGGTGCACACTGTATTGGTTTGTTGGTTAAATAAATGACCATCTGTCTATGACAATACTACAGAAAATTCCCATCTGATCCAGGTAAGAATCCTCTGTGGGGGAGTGGGGACAAAGCCTGATGTAGCTCTCCAACAGTTCTCCCTCCTCCCTCTTACCCACTCCTGGTGCCACAACACTTAACTGTTTTGGCTCTGAGGGTGTGAGCCACTATGTACTCGCTACATTCCAGGGCCTCTGGGATGCCTATCTTCTCAAAGATCTCTGTCCAGCAGCTGACCAGCTCTGTGGCACTCAATTCCCCATGGAGGTGTGAATGAGTTTGCTGTGAGCTGAATGCCTGGTTCAAGGAGACTCCTGTACTCCCCCTGGGGCCAGCCAGGATCATCCACCACATCTGGCCTCTAAATTTCATGTTGGAGAGGAAGGATTCTTGAGGCAGCCTGGGTTCTCTGAATCTCCCAGAGTCCAGTACAGGTTCTGGGAATCATCTCTGGTTTTTGCTGGCATGCTGGGGATGGCAAGGTCACAATCTCTGCTCCCCACAATGTCCTCGAGTGGGGTCGTCACCCTAGAGAGATGCAACAGCTGCCAGGGAAAGGCAGTCAAGGCACAACGTTCAAAGCAGGAGACAATCTGGCTTGGGAACTCTGCCTGTGCCGCTTTGAACATCATTGTTTGATGGCTGAAATCATCCATCTACTTTGATCCATAATCCCAGGCATTAGTGGAAATTGCCAGCTTAAATTAAAAAAACCTGGAAAATGTGGTATTTAATTTGTCCCAATCAAACTTAAAGGTTTCCAAAGTCAGTGGTCCCCTTTTCCTTCCACACAGCCTATAGCAGTTTACAGAAACTGGCATTCAGCGAGCCCTAGGTAACTGCCACCTCTTGATACTGAGCGGGCTCCAGCAGAGGGAATGGACTTGCCTACCACTGCCCAGCTGGAAACAGCCCAGGCTGGAACACAGATTGGATTCTGCAGGACTCCAGGGAGAACTGACACTGGCACTACCCCAGGAGGGTATCCTCACCACCAGTGAGGGCCGGCATCCCTGTGCCAGGATTCCCACAGAGACCATTAATGCCCTAGATATGGTTCCCCTCATCCACTGTCATGGTGAACCATCTGCCATGTCACACCATACGCCAGTGCCCAAAACCTCATTGTCACAGCCCCTGCCTTATCATTTCCCTCATCTCGTTCCCTAATTATGTTGGGCAAACACATTCGCAACCCTTGAATTACCTCCAACTAAACACACAAGAGCAGAGTGTCTGGCTGGAAGAATGTGGCTGTGATCTCATTCGCCTCACCAAACTTCTGGCAGGGGATAGAAGGACAGGCTTCCACTCAAGTCCAGGGTTCACACAGTTCTTCTAGGGGAGGCCCACTCAGGCTCAGCAGCTACTGTGGGCTACAGGAAAGGGCGAAGAGAGAGGTGGAACGGGGAGGAAAGTAATGTCTACTGAAATCTTCCATAAAGGAGCCATGGAACTGTGAAGGAGAAGACAAAAATTGTGGCTGGGCTTGTACTTGGTATTGATGAATAAAAACAACAACAAATGCACACACACACACAGAGAAATAAAATGCGTTTGCTGTTTTTAGACATGGTGACTTATATATATTTTCATTGTTCTCATCTCTCTGCTCTCCCAACACACACACACACACACACACACACACACACACACACACACACACAAACACACACACACACACACACACACACCTCCAGAATGGTGACAGATGACTCTTCCATGTAGCACCTACAATTTGCCAACTCATCACTCACCTGAGGACAGTCAGACTGTACAAGGAGAAAGATTCTCTCTCTCTCTCTCTCTCTCTCTCTCTCACACACACACACACACACACAGAGTCATCACGCGTGGCTCCTGTCTGTCATCCTAGTTATTCAGGAGGTTGAAATCTGAGGATCACTGTTCAAAGCCAGCCACTCAGGAAAGTTTGTGAGGCTCCTATCTACACTGAACCACCAAATAACCACAGGTGGAGCTGTGGCTCAAGTGTCAGAACTCTAGCTTTGAGCAAGATATCTCAGGGACAGCATTTAGGCCTTGAGTTCAAGGCCCAGTTCTTCTACCTCCAAACACACACAGATAAAGACACAGGCACACACATACACACACACACACACACACACAGATAGCCCAAGGATTCAGCAGTCCCTGAGAACAGAAACATGAACTCCCTCAATTAGGATCACATCCCACCCCTGAGAAGGTGGCAGTACCGACATCAAACCCACGGTAGACAAAACATTGAGCCTCTCACATATCTGGAATGACTCATAGACCAGTATGGCATTTCCTACCATACACACTGCTATGCGAAAACTTAATCACCTCTTTTTTTTGTTATTGTTGGTTAAGGGGCTTCAACTCTGGGCTTTGGTGCTTGCCCTGAGCTCTTTAGCTTAATCAAGCACTCAATTGCTTGAGCCACAGAATTGCTTCTGGTTTTCTGGCAATTCCTCGGAGATAAGAGTCTCAAGGTCTTTCATAACCAGGCTGGCTTTGACCCATGATCCTCAGATCTCACCTCCTGAGTACCTAGGATAAAAGCCATGAGCTACTGGCTCCCAGCCAAACAAACTTTTCCATTCCAGTCATCCTCTCCCCTCAGGAGACTGAAATCTTAGGACTGCAGTTGGATGCCACTTAGCAGCAAAGCCCGTGAGAACACTTTATCTCCAATTAAACACCCCAAAAAGCTGGAAGTGGAGCTGTGATTCAAATGGTAGAGTGCTATCTTGGAGCATAAAAGATAAGATCCATGCCCTAGTTTCAAGCTTCTTCTAGCATAGACCCAACCAAGAAAGGGAAGCAGGTTGTCATATGGGAGCTCAAAGTTAACACATAATACTCAGGACTCCCAGAACAGACCCCATCCAGCTCTGATTCTCTAGATTCTATGTCCTACATCATGGCAAACTTTGATGGGACTGACCATGCACCAAGTTGGGACATTCAAGTACAATCTCATACTGAAGATCCCCTGACCTGATCAAAGACTCAGGATCTCTCACTGTCCTGCCTGAACACTTGGCAGTGAGGTAAGGTCTAGTTATCCAACCACATGATATGGGAACTAAATGGATTCCTGGTCAAGGGATGGAGACTGGGGAGATCTAGGTCTCTCTTGGGGAGGTGAAAAGGGCTGCTCTATCCCAGAAATGTTCCTATGCTGTGAGTATGATCAAAGAAACCGCCCTGCTCAGTGCCCAGTGCCTCTGGTTTTCCCACCAGCTTCTACCCAGCTCTGCCCCACCTTCATCCTGCCCTCTCTGAATCCCAGATCTGCCATCTAGACTAAAGATTGAGCCAGTCAAGAGATCCATTTCCTGCCCTCATTCCCAGGCTGTACTGTGGCAGTGGCATGCTTACCTCAGTCTTTGGTGGAGGAATGGACACCGGGGGTGGTATCATCAGTTTGAGACCTGGACAGTCCTAGTCCCCAAGGATGAATTGCAGAGGCATCCTGCAGTGAACGACAGCCAGGTTGTCAATGATGAGACCAAGGTGCCAGGACATTTAATAGAAGCGTGTCTGGATCAAATGCTGGTAGTCTATGTTGTCAGGTGAGGTCATGGCTCCAATTTCCTGACACACCTGACCTGGGTCCATCCTCCCTCTTGAAATTCCTGCTTATCCCTTGCCCCCCCGCCCCACGTTGAAACTCTCACCACCCTAGCCCTTGGAAACTTTCTTCTTATCTGACCAGAAAATAAACTCGATGAGGCTGGGCATAATTGAAACCTGGTGACCCACTCTGAGCCCTAGGTTCTACCCGAGGCTGGTTCCCTCTGTAGTCGGTGACCACACAGATCCTGGATGGCATGAAGGTGCTGAGGGGTCAGTGGCTTGGTCCTTCAGTTCTGAAACTGTCCCCACAGAGATTCTGAATAGTTGGCTCCCTTGACCCAGCGACTCCAAACCAAAGCTTGCATGTTCTCCCTTCTTCCTTTCTTTCCTCTTTTTCTCCTTGTCCTTCCCTCCTGTCTCTCTCTACTTTCTTTGTGTTAGTCCTGGGTCTTGTACTGGGACCATATGTGCTGTCCCTAAGCCTTTTTATTCAAGGCTAGCAGTGTACGGCTTGAGCCACACATCCACTTCTGACGTTTTGTTTTTGGTCATTAATTGAAGACAAGAGTCTTACAGGCTTTCCTGCCCGGGCCAAAAGCCTCAATCCTCTCATCTCAGCCTCCTAAATAGGATGACAGGCTTGAAGCGCTGGCATCCAGATCAATCCAAGGTTTCTTCATGGTCTGTGGAACCAGTCCTGGAACTTTTCATTGTCTGTGACCCCCCAGAGCCTGGTGCACACTGTAATGGTTTGTTGGATAAATAAATGAGCATCTGTCTATTACAATACTACAGAACAGTCCCATCTGATCCAGGTAAGAATCCTCTGTGGGGGAGTGGGGACAAAGCCTGATGTAGCTCTCCAACAGTTCTCCCTCCTCCCTCTTACCCCCTCCTGGTTCCACCACACTTAACTGTTTTGGCTCTGAAGATGTGAGCCACCATGTATGTACTCACTACATTCCAGGGCCTCTGGGATGCCTATCTTCTCAAAGATCTCTGTCCAGCAGCTGACCAGCTCTGTGGCACTCAATTTCCCATGGAGGTGTGAATGAGGTTGCTGTTAGCTGAATGCCTGACCCAAGGGGCCTCCTCTCCTCCCCCTGGGGCCAGTCAGGATTACCACATCTGGCCCCCAAGTTTCATGTTGCAGAGAAAATCTCCTCGATGTATCCCTGGTTTCTGAATCTCCCAGAGTCCAGTGCAGGTGCTGGGAATCGTCTCTGCTCACAGCTGGCAGGCTAAGGATGGTGAGGTCACAATCTCTGCTCCCCACGACATTTTTGGCTGTGGTGGTCACCCTAGAGAGAGCTGGAGGAGAATCAACAACTGCCGAAGAACGTCTGTCAAGGCATGAGGTTCATTACAGGAGACCATCTGGCTTGGGAACTCTTCCTGTGCTGCTTTGAATGTCATTTTTTGGAGGCTGAAATCGTCTGTCTAATTTGACCCATCATCCCAGGCGTTAGTGGAAATTGCCAGCTTCAAGAAAAAAACCTGGAAAACATTGCATTTCAGTTGTCCCAATCAAACGTGAAGGGTTCTAAATTCAGTGGTCTGCTTTTTCTTCTAGACAGCCTACAGCAGGTTATAGAAAGTGGCATTCATCAAATACAAGATCATGTCATCTGCAAACAGGGAGAGTTTTATTTCTTCTTTCCCTATTTGGATCCCCTTTATGTCTGCATCTTGTCTTATTGCTGTAGCTAGGCATTCTAATACTAGGTTGAAGAGAAGTGGGGAGAGTGAACATCGCCATGGTTTCCCTTATTTGCAATATCTAGTATATATATGAGTCAACCAGAAAAGGTCAGATAAGTTGATGTTAGGAAAATGAACCCTAAGATATGTATTTAAATGTTTTTTTTTCATTCATGCATTTGTTTCTAAAGCATTTATAAGATTATTTCTTTGTTGCTTTGTATGTCCCTCCCTCACAGTATAATCCCTGCTTTCACTATATTTGATGTCGGTATAATTTGTGGAGGGTAAGGGGGAAAACAAGTCGTTTAAATAAGGATATAGGTGGACCCGTTGCAACAATGAGAAGTACAAGTGGTCATGTTGAAAACGAACTTTACAACTTTGGTGGGGGGAGAGGATTAGGTGGGGGTGCGGGGGGAGGCTGGGAAGGGATGGGAAGGGTAAACAAAGGAGGAGGCTACAATGCTTGATAAGAAATGTACTTGCTATCTTGCCAATGTAATTGTAACCCCTCTGTACAGTATTTTCACAATAAAAAAAAAGAAAGTGGCATTCAGAGAGCCCAAGCTAACTGCCAGGGCAGTTAGCAAGCAGGCTCCAGCAGGGGGAGCACACTTGCTTACCACTGCCCAGCTGGAAATGGCCCAAGCTAGACACAGACTGGAGTCTGCAGGACTCCAAGGAGGACTGTCCACCAGTACATTGCCCCTGGAGGGAATCCATGCCACCAGAGGGGGCCTAGAATACCCTGCCCAGATGCCAATGGACACAGTCAATGCCCTGGGTAAGTTTCCCTCTCAGTCTCAGTCGTGGTGAACCATCTAACATTTCACAACATTCACCACTTCCCATACCCTCCTAGCCTCACAGCCCCTGCCCTATTCTCCCCTCCCCTCAATCTGTTCCTTAATTACGTTTGGCAGACACATTTCCAACCCTTGAATTAGCTCCAACTATACACACTAGAGCAGACTGTCTGGCTGGAAGAGTACGGCTGTGGTCACAGTTGCCTCATGAGCCTTCTGGCTGAAGACAGAAGAACAGGTGTCCACTCTGGTCTGTAGTTCACACAGGTCTCCTAGGGAAGACCCATACAGGCCCAGCAGCTACTGTGGGCTACAGGAAAGGGAGAAGAAAGAAGTGGAAAAGAATGTGTACTGAAACCTTCCCCAAAGGAGCCATGAAACGGTGAAAGAGAAATCAAATTATCGCTAGACTCTTACTTGGCATTGATGAAAAAAGAACAACACACACACACACATACACACAAATAAAAGGCTTTTGCTCTTTGTAGACATGGTGCCTTAAATATATTTTCATTGTACTCATCTCCCTGTTCTCCCAACACACACACGGAAACACACACACACACACACACACACACACACATACACACAAATAAAAGGCTTTTGCTCTTTGTAGACATGGTGCCTTAAATATATTTTCATTGTTCTCATCTCCCTGTTCTCCCAACACACACACAGAAACACACACACACACACACACACACACACACACACACACACACACACACAAATCCAGAACTGTGACAGAAGATTAGTCCATGCAGCACCTGTAATTTGCCAATGGATCACTCACCTGAGCACAGTCAGGCTGTATAAGGAGAAAGATGATCTGTCTGTCTGTCTGTCTGTCTGTCTGTCTGACTGTCTCTCTACCTTCCCCATCTCTCTCTCTCTCATGCTCCTTCTCTCTCTGTCATGCACACACACACTCACACACACAGACTCAGAGCAGTGACTCTCCTGAGTTTGTTGGTTCCTCCTTTTGGACAAGGTACAAGCTTGAGCACGGGGGTTGCCTGGTCAGAACAGGGGATCCAACCAAAGGGAGCACCACTCTAATAATGCAGAACAACCCTGCCTATCCCTTTCTCCAGGGCCAGACACTTTCCCTTGGGAACAACCAGCCTTGACTCCCCATTCACAAAAACCCTAGGCCAGGACACTTGGTGAAGGTGTCCAGAGATAGGTGGCTTCTCAGAGTCTGGGGTGAAAACAAGCAGAGGGTCATGGTGCCGCAGATGGTTGTCTGACCTGTGTTTGGGACAGTGTTGGGGAAACGGATGGGGTCTTAAAGGATACATACATGGATGGATTCCCTACTTCCAGCCTAGATGCTTCTGGGTGACTTGGTGGATTCTTGGGGGGGACGAGGAGACCAGATGGAAAGGGAGCACCAGCAGATGCTGGGAGAGCTGGGAAATGTGATCACACTGTGAGTACTGTTAACAGCTGGGATGGGGGGTAGGGCAGACAGGCTGGGTGTATGTGAGTCCGAGTGGGTATATACCTCTCAGATATTCATCTTCTGTATGACTCCAAGTGTCCTCACATACCTAGTGGGCTCTTCTGGGACCCTCTTCAGGTGAAAGGGTGACCGAGCACAGAAGACAAGGGCTCACACAACAAGGAGGGCCTACCTTCTGCATCCAACACCCACCACCCCCAGAAAAAAGAAAAAGACTCAAAAAGGCAGGTGTGGAGATGCTATTCCCCACCTCTGATTAAAGCCACCAGGTTCCCACCAGAGAGAGGAAGGATGTAGATGTGTGGCTGTGTGGCTCCCACTGCTCCAGGCCAGGTGCTCTGTGGCACCCCTCCTCACCCATTCCTGCATCTCCCTGTTTCCTGGGACATGGCCACTAGGGATGGGGGTGGGATCCCCAGGTCAACACACACCGCTACTCCTGACCCCTGGGGCACGTTTGTGAGAAGGCCATGGCAGACTGTGGGGTGGGGGAGGGTGGACTCGAGGAGGAGACAGGAAAGGGGAGTCAGGAGGTGCAGGTCCGGGTCAGTGGTTGGTTGGCCGGAGTGTTTCCAGGCTGTGGGCCCTCAGAGCCACCACACATGTGTACTAATGGGAGAAGCTGTAGGCGGTTGCTCCGGGTGCACATGGGCCCAGAGTCTTAGGACCAGGGGTGGCGGCCAATTCAGGGACGCAAGCCGGCCATGGGTGTGCCATCTCCTCTGGGCGACTGTGAGAGGCAGCTGGTCGGAGTCGAAAGTGCCATGTTTAAAATGCAATGCTGCTGGGAGGGGGGAGGAGCATCTGCGGGTTCATGGCAGGACTGCATGTGGCCTCTGCTCCTCTTCTTCAGCCTACACCACCCCCACCTCAGCCGCTCCTGTGCCCCCCTTGCGGGGATCTCAGTCTCAGGGCCACCATGGCCACCGTGCCTCGGCGTGGCTGCCCGTGGTGATACGCCTGCTGCGCCAGCTCCATGTGCTCTGTGCTCCCCACCAGAACCTGCAATATGATCAGCGAGGCTGCCAGCTGATGAAGCCACTTGCCCTTGTGTATACTCGCTCTTCTCTCTGCTCTCTCTCTGCTCCCACTCCTCTCCTGGGCTGTGTTGCCCCCGCCAGGCATGCCCACTGAAAGATTAAAAATTAGAGATACATTTTACAATTGCTCACTGCTGATTTTGCTTTTGTAAACTTGCTCGCCCTAGCACTAAACCCCCTCCCTTCTGGAAATAAGGAATTGAGTAAAGAGTCTTGGAGCCCAGATGCCGGCCCCTGGACAAGGTCTGTGGTCATAAATAAAGAACAAACAAGTAAATTCCCCAAGTGGTCAAATGGGACCTAAGAATGGGACCCAAGATAAGGACCCAAGATAAGGGCCCAAGATAAGGACCACCTGGCAAGTCCAGCAAACTAGGCCAAACGTTAATCAATCACAAGCCTGTAACTATGTAAACTCCCCCCCCCCAGGGTGACCGCTCCCCCTAGACTTGCCCTGAGCCACTGTTTTAAACTTCCCCGTGTAGTAAAAATGATTGCTGGAGTACATAGTGACTTTTAAACGGGCCAATCCTGGGGACACCTGGTGTTATATGCTAATCTTGTGGATTTTGCCTTTAAGAATGCCTGTAACCTCTTCTCCGGGCTCTCTCCTGTGCCGAGGCAGAGAGACGTTTGTGCAAACACTGAATAAACCCATGCTTGTTGCATCTACTGGTTTGGAGTCTTGGTTTCTGGGGCGCCCTCCCATTGAAGAAAATATCCCAGGAGTCTGGGGTCTTTCATTTGGTGCATTGGCCAGGAAGCCGGCGCCCCCAGGCCCCAAATTCCAGGACCGGTAGGAGGTAAGATAGAGCTTTTACATTTCGCATCTTCTGTGTTTGTTATCTCTGTTCTGTATTCTGCACTCTGGGATCCAAAGAAAAGTGCCTGTACAGGGTCTGTATTGAGGTCAGTGGGGGAGGCAGACGTGCCCTGAAACCCCTGGCCCGGCTCGGGCAGACATGCCCTTGAGGTTTGCTCGGGCAGACGTGCCCTTGAGGTTTGCTTGGGCCTACAGGCCGTTGAGGTTTGCTTGGGCCTACGGGCCCTTGAGGTTTGCTCGGGCCTACGTGCCCTTGAGGTTTGGGGGGGAAGAGGGAACGTGGAGTCTCTCTCCTTCCCGTGTAGAAGGAGGGGACGTGGAGTCTCTCTCCTTCCCGTGAACTGGAGGAAGGGGGAACGTGGAATCTCTCTCCTTCCCGGGGAGTTTAGCCGTGGTGGGCCACTCCCATCTGAAGTTGCTTTCTCTGTTTGCAGTCGTTCAACTGCCGTGCAGCACCTGTCTGGTTTCCTCTGTTTCTGTTTAGTGTTAATTGTCTCTGTTGACTGTTTTGTTGTCCTTAAAGGGATGGGGAAGCAACTAACAATCCCCTTAAGTCTGACTTTAGGTCACTGGAAGGAAGTTACAGCCCAATCCCAGATTGTCAGGTTTTAGGAACTTGCTTGTTTGTCAATTATGAAATTGCCACTGACCACCTGCGAGTGGCCCCAGTTAGATCTCAGCCTCGGGCCTTGGCTTGGGGGGTCTGAGCATGGGGGAGAACCTGTCAGTCTGAGGGGACGGCCGCTGGGGACTTCTTTCCCTTGCCCCAAGATGACTGGCAATTCTCCTCCACCTTGGAAGGCCCCTGGGTTAACGCTTGCAGGAATCTAAAAAAAAAGAAAGAAAGAAAGAAAAGAAAAAAATCCTCCGGAGGTGAGTAGGGGTGTTGAGTTCCTTGCTAAGTGAATGGTGGTGAGATGTCGTCCCATTCACTGAGACCTGATTTTGTCTTTGTGGCCACTTGTCTGTCTTGTTTACTTTGGTGTGTTTGTTTTATGTTTTCTGGGGTAGGGAAGTTCTGGGTGAGTGTGGCAGGCTCACTCAGCAGACTCTGGATTCAGCTTGCTGAGTGGGAGCAGCACAGAGTTCCGGTAGGGATAAACTGGGGCCCATTAGTCCCCAACTCAGCCTTCAGTTCTTGTCTCGTTCTGTTTTAGAATTGGTACCAGTTTAAATGTGGATCCTTGGTTTTTGTGTTTATCTGTGTTTTTGTTATTTTTTTAAACATCTCTGGGGGAATAAAAGTTCCAGCTGGGTTCAGTCACAGACCTGCTATGCCCACCCTCCCTGTGAGGCATGGAAGGTTACTGGGCTAGTTTGGTTCCCTTCAAGCCTCAGGCTGCATTTTCTCCTTGTGCAGGATGCCAGCAGGGAGGGTGTAAAAGGCTGTGTGCCTGGTTTGGACTTTTTCAGCTAGTCCTGACAATGTAACAATTTGTAAAGTGCTCTTGTCTAAAATTGGATTAAAAAAATTCTGGCCAGTTTAGTTTTAGGTGACCCCCACCCCCAGCCCTCCTCCAACAGAAGGGATTCAAAAGACTAATTAGTGACTTGCCTTGCTAGATAAGCAAGCTCTGGGAAAATAAAGCCCAACATAGGTACCTAGTTTAAAAAAAACACTATCTTAAATTTTTGTTTAAAAACTTTAGAAGGTGTACATACGACTGATTTTGATTTTTACGTGCTTTAAGATCTGTGTGAGTGTTTTGTGTGTGTCTGTGAACGTGTTCAAAGATAAGAATTGTCAGCATGCTGTAACAATTGGGTGAGTTTTAATTTAAAAATTCAAAAGGTTATGAGGTTTGGACATTACCAAAAATTTTAAAGAATCTTCACATTGTTTTAAATGGCTTTTTAAAGATTCTTTAACTTGCAAATTACAAAATCTGGTATTTTAAAATGCATAAGACTGTTTATACTGTAATCAAGTTATCTGGCTTAGCAAAAATGCATTGGCAGTTTGGGATTTAGTTCCCTTGGCTAAAATTTGGGGATAAATATTAGAAATTTAAATGTAAAGGTTAGTTTAACACTGTCAAAGACAGTACCTGTTTTGCTTAAAACTGTATTTCATTCAAGAACCAAGAGAAGAGATGGAGAAAAACTTAGAAGCCAAAAGAAGACCTATCTTTAGGGGTAAGGGGTGAACAAGTCGAAGTGCAGTTCAGCTGGTCATGCATGGTGGGACAGGCCCTAGGAGGAATCCACGCATGGTGAAAGAGGGCAAGCTGGCACAAATGCAGTTCATCTAACCCTAGAGTCGGATTGGGTGTGTGCCCATTCCATAGAAGGGGCTGAGTGGCCCATCTTTGTTCTCTCTTTTCCCTGCAGACAGACACTGAAAACATGATGGTTAAAATGAGTGATGTGATGATCTGATTAGTATTGCTAAAACTTCCCCTTGGATGTGTTAACATTAAAATTAGAAAGGCTTTAAAAAGAGAGTTAAAAGGTTATTTGTATAATGTGACTTGTTTTTAATGTTTTACAATTAAGATGTTTTTAAAAGTCATAAAGATGCTAAGTCTAGCTTTTTGATTCAGTTATGATGATTGTTATTTGTGTGTCTGTTTTAAAACAAGCAGTCAAGAGGCAATGAGTGACACTTGGCCTCAAGATTTCAAGGGATCTTTTCAAAATGAAAATAAAAACTAAAGTATACAATATTAAAAAAAAGATTAATAGGAGACTAAAAAAATAGGGAATGGATTTTTGGATATAAAATTTAAAAGTAAAGTTGTTTTTAACATTGGCTTCAATGTGCACAGAGGAAAAATTAGGATTACCAAAATAATTGCTATTCCAGTTTGCTCTTATAGCTTGTTTCTTAAGTTTCCAGCAAGCCCAGAGCAAAGCACAGAGGATTCTTACAAGTTTGTCAGATGTAACTTTAATAAGTTTCAGGTAAGAGCATGCTTAAAAGCTACTTCTATGTTGACCACCTTGTTGCTTTTAATTGGAGTAAAATGGCCTTTTATAAGATTCATTGATCTGGAACTGGTTCAAACCCAGCCTGGGCACAAAAAGGTCCCTGTGAGACTGTCACCTCTATTCAGCCAGCAGGGTACTAGCCCTGGACTAAAGAGTCAGGGGACAGTACTCAAGCCCCAAGCTCGAGACTCACAGTGGCAGAGTACTAGCCCTGGACTGAAGAGTTAGGGGACAGCATTCAAGCCCAGAGTCTGGGACTCAAAGTGGCAGAGTGCTAGCCTTGAGCTATAGAGCTGAGGGACAGTGCTCAGGCCCCAAGTTCAAGTCCAGCAACCAGCTAAAGGGAAATGCCAATGAGGCATTTATCCCAATGTGAAGAAGACACTCCTGGGACAAAAGCAATGGAGGAGCATCCAGAGGCAGTAAGCCACTGCTTGGATGGCAGAAATGTCAGATCCTAGAGTCATTTGTGTATGGCCCTTCAAAACTGGTCAGAGCCGGGAGGTCATAAGAAGAGTTTATAAGCATGCCTAATGTCTATGACTATCTACCTTGTGAGGGACAGGAACTTGCCAGTCCTCTGTGATAGTAAAAAGCTAATGTTATAAAACGTGGGGGATAGTTTAAATCTCAACCCCTTTATGTGCCAAAAGCTCTAATTGGCAGCTCTAATTGAGCTGACACTAGTTACATGAATTTCACCTGCTCAGGAAAAATACAGAGAATGTATTTCTATTGATATCTGTCTCAGGCATTGTTGGGATCATTAGAGATCACATTCCTAAGCCATCTAGGAAGATGCTTTTGCAAACCAGAGTGAAAAACAAGCTATACTGCTGTAGCCGGAGAAAAGGTCTGTGCAGTTGTCAAAAGTTAAATATTGTTCTTAATGACATCTAACCCTGATGGCCTCTTTGTAAAATAGGCTAAGGTTATAGGTTCCTGGCTAGGTAGGATTAACGTCCCTGAAGTCAGCTTGAAAAAGTTACAGAAGATGGACTTTCGCCCTTCTACCCCCAATTTAAGATCAAGGGTCCAGAGTCAGTTTTGGAGAAATGAGGCAAAATAGATAAAATAATTTTAAAAAAAGGCATAAAGAATAGTGTTAACTGTTGTAGGTGTTCAAGGTGTGGAAACTGCATCTGTCAGAGATGGCTACAAGACTAAGCCTTCTGAGCCTTCTGTGTCTATTTACAAAATATCTGGTTAGTAAAAAGTTGTGATTTTGGTAAATTGTCCTGGGCTATTGTTTAAAGATCTTAAAAACCAGCAGGATCAAAGCCTGCCATGCCTATGCAATGTATCCTTAACCAGTCTGTGTAGGAATTTACAGCCCAGCATGAGGTGTGACAGTCCTTTGGAGCCACTGAGAAACCCTGCTGCTGCTGCTGCTGCTGCTGCATTCAACTACGGCCTGAAAGCCACCTGGAGGAACTCCTGCCTGATTCCATCACCTGAGTCTGCTTCCTGGTTGACTGCTGCTAAATCTAAGATCTTGTGGGACATTCTTTTGGGTGATATCCAGAAACCCTCTCTTCCCACAGTGGATATTGGGGACAAGGATATCGCTGGCTTGCTTGTCTTAGGTACTTCAGTGCATAGTGACTAGAAATCCTCTCCATGGTCACAGCCTAGTTTGGCTCTGGTATGGTAATAACCTGAGTGTGTTATCAATGGAGGTAATACTCTTAGCCTTAAAATCTAGCAAGTTTCTGCATCACAGTGGTGCCTTAAGGCTGTTCTAAGATAAAGGTTCCACAAGCCAAAGGAAAATTGGGCAGTTTTAAACTCCAGCCACAAAGATGCTCAAGGAATTTAAAAAAAAGAGGGTAGTAAAGAAAGCCTTGGAAAAGGAATTGGGGAAATTTGAAAAGTAAGAACTGTCTTTAAGACAAACCTCAGAAAGTTTAAGTACGTAGCAGATGGTATGAGTATGTCTTAAAATTGGAGATTACAAGTAAAGCTAGTATAAAATTAAGTTAACTGTGATACACGGAGTCAGGACTGGTGGGAAAAAAAATGTAAGTGGCCCTGGTACTGTTAATTTTGTTACAATCGGACCTTGTATACTCAACAGACTGGTGTCTTTTCTAAAAGAAAAAGATCAGCGCAGTCCATTTATTAGTTCTGAGATCCAAATATCAAGCATTGAGAACAACTGACACCCCACAAGATAATATAGAGACACCCTAAATTTTAAGATTAAAGTTAGCCCAAAGAAAAAGGAGGGAATGAAAGATTAAAAATTAGAGATACATTTTACAATTGCTCACTGCTGATTTTGCTTTTGTAAACTTGCTCGCCCTAGCACAAACCTCCCTCCCTTCTGGAAATAAGGAATTGAGTAAAGAGTCTTGGATCCCAGATGCCTGTAACTGCTTCTCCGGGCTCTCTCCTGTGCTGAGGCAGAGAAACCATTTGCGCAAATGCTGAATAAACTCTTCTTGCTTATTGCATCTACTGGTTTGGAGTCTTGGTTTCTGGGGCGCCCTCCCGTTGAAGAAAATATCCCAGGAGTCTGGGGTCCTTCAACCACCCTGTTGCCCTACCCTGAGCCATGCCCTTGGCCACTGCTGCCATGGGAGTGTGCCTTGGGCCAGGCTCCCTCCTCCTCATGCCCCCTCCCCCTCTTCCCCTCGGGCCTGGCCCTCACCCCTGGCTGCAAGCCAAGCCCTGACTGGGACCAAAGGCATCCAGGCCATGGAAATTATAGCCTCACCTCAGCTCACCACTCCCTCTCAACCCCAGTACCTGCCCAGGGTATCAAATCTCCCCTTAGCCCCACGGCTGGAGGAGACTCTCTTCCATGCCCCTCCAATCCACACACCAAAAAGGTGGTACACGGTGACCCTTGTGTGTATGTTTGTGTATGTATGTTTGTTAGTGGTTATGTTTGTGTGTGTATGTTTGTTTGCGTGTGTTTGCATGTGTGTGATTATTGGGGATAACTACCTCTCAATGACTCACAACATAGTACCCTTTTAGATGAGTCAGCACACAGTACACTTCAAAAAACAGCACAAAGCACCCTGTGTAAAGGACTCAGCACACAGCTCCCTTTGAAGGACTTAGCATATAGTAAGTACCCTGTGTAGAGTACTCAGCAAACAGCATCCTTTGAAGGAGGGAGTCCATAGCCCACAAGGTAATGGACTAAGTGCATGGCATGCTTTGAAAAACTCAACGCTACCATTCTTTCCCAGGGACTCAGTGCATAGCACCCTGTGTTGAGATCACACACTGCCCCCTTTGAAGGGCTGAGTATGTAGCACACTGTGTAAAATAGTACACAGCACCCTTCAAAAAACTCAGCACATAGCACAATTTTGAAGGACTCAGCACATACTACCCTGTGGAAGGACTCAGCACATAGCACCATTTGAAGGACAGTACAGAGCACCCTGTGTAAAGGACTCGGCACAGAGCACTTGAAAAATTCACCTTATCCATCTCTTCTCAAGGGCTCAGCACACAGCAGTACCCTTTGGGATGAATTAGTACACTGCATCTTTTGAAGGACTCAGCATACAGTAGCTGTGTAATGGACACAGCGCACAGCACCCTTTGAAAAAACCACCAGGGCCCACTCTTCTCAGGGATTCAGCACATAGCACACTTTGGGATGACTCAGCAAACAGGACTTTTTGAGGACTCACACAAAACCCCCATGTCGGAAGGACCCAGCAAACAGACCTTGTGAAGGACTCAGCACATAGCTGTATGTCACAAGTTCAGCTTTCATTAGAATTAGGATGCTTTCTTCAGTATCACCATTCTTCAGAAACACTTGACAAATCCTACTAGTTCATATTTAGCTAAACTGGGGGAGGGTCAGCTGAGGGTCTTGAACTAAAAGCTTGGGGGTCCTGTCCCTGAGCTCTTTGGTTCAATGCTAGAGCTCTAGCACTTGTAGGCACACCTACAATTTTTTTTTGTTTATTCTTTGACAGTTCTTACAGTGATTAGGAAGGCCAACTTGGGGTATCCGTGAGAAAAGGCTCTTAGCTCAGCCTGGAGCTGACCTCTCCCTTCCTTGTGCCTCTGGGAGCCAGGCCTCCTGGAGCTCTCTTGGCCTAGGGTGGAACATACCTGCTCTGGCATCAGCACTCAGGGTGAGCAAAAGTCAGCTTGGCCCTGGTCACTTCCCCCAATTGAATTCTAGAGGACGATGACACGGGGCTGCATGTCCCGCGTCTAGCCACAAGGAGGCAGGAGTCACCCACCATAGGGATTGTACCTGTGAGTTATGTTTACTCTTACTGCCCTGGGGCCCCCGTCGTGCTATGAAGCCATCTTGGACAGGAAAATCCTTGAGACTCTTATATAAAATTAACCATCAAAAATCAAGTGGGGTTGTGGCTCAAGTGGCAGAACACTAGATTGAGCAAGAAAACTCAGGGATAGAGCCTAGGCCCTGAGTTCACACACACACACACACACACACTCACACACACACACCACATGCATGCAAAATCAGAGATTTCTACAGTGCAATCTTTGGGTATTCTCCACGTTTTCCCCACTAAGCCTCACGGGGGTTGACCTAGGTGTTGGATGCATACAAAACCACCTGGCATCTTTAATTTTGGGAAACAGTATGGCTAGAAGGTCAGCCTTCCCCATCCCAGCTACTTGATTGGGTTGTGGTCTATCCAGGCCCTTTGGGGCTCCTTATACAGACTCGCCAAGATTCCTTCAAAAGGCATCACATGCTGGGCACTCGTGGCTCATACCTGTCATCCTAGATACTCAGGAAGCTGAGATCTGGAGGATTATGGTGCCAAGCGAGCCTGGACAGGAAGGTGTGTGAGACTCTTATCCTCGATGAATTATCAGAAAAAAAGAAGTGTCGCTGTGGCTCAATTGGCAGAGTTCCAGACTTGAGAAAAATAGCTCAGGGACAGTGCTCACAACCAACAACAACAAGGAGAGGCATTGCATGTTGGCTTTGGGATTGATATGGGTCAAATATAATTGGAATTTTCAAGTGCTCCAAGACAAAGCAGTACCTCCTTTAGTCCTGTGTTACTCTATCTCATCTCACACTCTGGCCTTGGCCATGCTTTGGTTAGCATGACTCTGGCTTGACAGGAGGGCTCCAAGGAGGAAGATCTCAGAGCTATCATCCCCACCACATCCTTCTGCCCTGCTCGCTCTGTTGCTTCTGCTCTTTGCTACAGAGCATCTTCTTGGAATCCATACATGAGGTCATGGCCACCAACATTATGGTGAGTGTGAGTCTGGCCTAACTCAGAGCAGTCAGAGATGGAAGTTGGTCTGGGACTAGGAGCTTCTACCCTGTGTGTGGGCTGAGGCCAGGGCCTACATTTATTCATCCTGAGCATTGAAGAGGTAATGAGAAAGTGTAGAATCCACATTGAGTCAGTTAAGTTTGGAATCTGGGGGCCACTGTTCTTGGTACTCCTTTCTCGAGACTCCCCCGTCCCTCTCTCATCCCTCAATGGTAGAAGAGAAACTTCAATTAAGTGTGTCCAAGAGGGGGCAAGTGAGTATTTCTGTGTGAACCAGACTGTGCTTCATATTCATCCTAGCTCCTACTTCCTATTTTTCTGAGGAATGGCCATATGGGTTTGGGAGAGGGGGGGGAGGAATTATCCTAACTGAGAATGTGGCTCACTGCTAGATGGTCGCCTAGCATGACTGACACCCTGAGTTCAATTCCATATAGAAAAAGCTGGAAGGGGAGGTGGGGTTCAACTGGTAGAGTGCCACCCTTGACCAAAAGAGATCAGGGACAGTGGCTAGGCCCTGAGCTCAAGCCCCAGGACTGGAAGAACAAATCTTTGTTGGAGGCTTTTCTTCCCTTTGAAAACAATTTATTCTTTGTGATAAGCATAACATGAGCCTCTTCTCTAGCCACCAATGGGCCATTAGATGTCCCTTGAATTTGGACCGCTTCCTGGCAGCCTCTGCCCTACCTGGCCCATAGTTTACCCCCATCTTGTGGCAGATGGAGGCCTGAGAGAAGGCCACCTGCCACCTAATTCTGGTGGCTGCTGAGGCTTTTGAGAGTCAGCATGTCACATAGAGAGTTATCATCCACATCAGTCTACAGAAGAAAGGGAAGGAGTCCTCCTTGCCTGAGACCTCAAGCTGTAGGCGGCTCTGGATGTGAGGCATCTGCCACAGGATGTGCTCCATGGGGGAGTCATCTATGGGGTTGGAACCCCGACCTCTCCTCTGGCAGTTTCCAAGCTGACTTGAAGTTACAATTCTTCAAAACCTTTCTGCTCCTCCCTCATTTCGCCCACCCCAGAGCCTGAGGCATCTGAAGCAGTGGTGGTGGGGGCAGGAGCTCAGCCTGTGCTTGCTTCTGGAGCCGCTGTCCGTGCCTTCCCCTGCGAGGACCCACAGCAGTTCCTGCAGCTCTCTCTTCTTCTCCATCTTCTCCTGGGAGAGCCAGCACACATACTCGGCTTTCTCCTGACACAGCTCATCCAGGACAAACATCTGCTCTTTACATGCCATGAAGGACTCCTCGATGGTGCGGATGTGTGCCGACAGCTGGCTACATTGATGGTGGAGCTCATCCACTGGACTCTGGAAGTCCACCTCATCAGACAGGTCCTGGATGAAGCAGATTTTCTTCTCGGATGCACGTGTCCCACTTGCCATCCCCACGCCAGCTGTGATGGCAGCTCACAGTGTAGGGGGCCTGTGGCTCCAGCTCTGTCTGGCACTGAGCTGCAGGTGGGCTGGACACCTGCAGTAAGGCCGCTGCCCCTGCAGCAGAAGATTTCCCCTGTGGATCTCAGCCTCTGAGAGGGCTCGCAGATCCATGTCCCTCTAGGTCTGGGGCATGTCTCAATCCTCTGGGATGGTCATGTCGGGGGGAGTAACCTCCTTTCCTTTTCTTCCCCAGGACTCACACTTTCCACTTCCCCAGGGAAAGCCAGGAAGCTCAGCTGGACTTGGAGGCACTCCTCCTATGGTCTGGTCACTTCCAGGCACTTGAGAGTGTACCGCCACTTTGGGGGCACCACCTGGCCCCCCCAGTTGTTCGGGCCCTACACTTGCTTCAGCAGCTCCAGCAGCTGGGTCTGCCTCTGCAGGTGCTGCTTCAGGGCCTCCTTCTCAGAGTTCAGCCGCTCATTGGAGGTAATGTGCTGCTCACAGGTGTCTCTGAGCACCTGCAGCTGGGCCAGGGACTGATCCTGCTGCTCCTGCAGCTCCCATGATGCTTGGCCCTGTCTCTCTCTCTCTCTCTCCCTAACTCTTTCTCCCTCCCTCTCTCTCTCTCTCTCTATCTCTCTCTTTCTCTCTCCCTCTCTCAGCCACCTCTTTCCATTCCTCTATCTTCTCCTCTGAATGGTCTAGGTTTCCCACAGTTCTTTCTTCACCTGTTGCTCTGAGTCCAGGATGCTGGTGAGCGCCTCCTTCTCACCGCTCGCCTTGTGGAGAGTGTTCCACAGCAGGGCCAGCTCTTCCTTTGTCTATGGGTCACACACAAACACATGCACCTTGTGGGGTCTAGGGTATCTCCTGCAGATCCTTGGCCTTATCCTCCAGTCTCTCCAGTTGCTCCTGCTGCTCTGTGTTCTGGAGACAGAGCTTCTGGTTTTCCTGGACTTGGATGTGAAGTTGTTGCTCCAGTTTTTTCAATGCCATCTGTGTGCCGTAGGCCTAGGCCTGGAACTGCAGCTCCACCTGAGATGGTCCTGCGGGGGGCCATGGCTCTGTCAGCTTCGTTCTCAGTTCCCCCAGCTCATTATCCAGCACCTGCCTCGTCCTTCTCTCCTCCTCTATCATTTGGTTCACCTGCTCGTTCAGCCACTGAATCGCCTCTTTCCATGAGGACCTCTCAATGCTCAGGTCCTCTGTGAACGTGTCTCTCACCAGAATTGCTGAGGTCACCATCCAGCTCAGGTTGTCCCGTAGTCTCTTCAGTAACTCATGCGCCACCAGCACTAGTTGGAACTTGCAGATTCTGTTCTTCTGGTGCTGTTCTCTGTCCAGAGCACTTCCAGCTTCTCCTGCAACTCTGTGTTCACTTGCGGCAGGTCATCGAAACTTCTGGTCTTTTCCTCAAGCTGAAGGGTCACATCATTCAGCCGTTCAAAGAACATTTCAGTCTCCTTCTGTGCAGCAGTGTCCGTAGAAGCCACCATATGCAGCTCTGCTACACACCACTCTGCAGCCTGCAGGTGGCTGGTAAGAGCTTCGTGCTACCATTATTTATCATTGGCCACCTGCTTCACTTGGGCTGGTGCAGATTGTAAATCTCTTTCTGGTGAAACGAACCTCTGTATGGGTGACTTGTGGATCTCTACCTCTGTTTGTGGTGCTTTATGTAACTGGGCTATCTTCTCCCTTTCTTTCTCTAGTCGATCCTGCAGGTCTGTCTTCTCCTGCTTCAGTGGTGGAATCTTGGCACTGAGTGCCTGGTTTCTTCTTTTGCTGCAGTCCAGGGTGAGCACCACGTGTCACTAGCACATCTGCAGATCCTTGATGGTATCAGGACCCTTGAAACTATGGCCCCTGGTGGCTGTGCCTGTGTCCAAAGGCAGGGGAGGCCCACGGTCTGCATCACATTTGGCCAGACCCTCTGTTGAATCATGCTCCCCAGTGGTGTTTGTCTTGGGGATCCCTCCCTTTTCTGTGTTCTTTTTTTTCTCGAATGTTGCAGGTCTGATGGGAGGATTCCTTTGCTGCTGCTCTGGAAGTAGTTTCTTGCCTGTAGCTCTTTCATGGAGTCCTGTTGTTTCAGACATCTGACCACTGGGATGGGAAAGATGGGCTGGCCATGTTCCCAGGCTCTGGGAAATCCTCTATTCTCCCACTCACTGATTAGGATGTCAATTTTCTATTCTCCTCCAAAGTCTCCTCGAGTCTCCTGCTCACCACTCAGCCACCTCTACCTTCCTCAACTGCTGGTGGTAGTGTCAAACACCAAATGGAATCCTGGTGCTGAGCATCATGGAATGTGGGTGTGGCCACCATTCTTGTATCCCATTGGACAGAAAGAAACGTGAAAGAATGGGGGTGTGGCCAGAATCCTGTGATGCAGGCAGCATGGATGGATTCAAGATGACAGCGGCTCCCCCAGCCCCTTTCCAAGGGAACTTTGTCCAATCCAATTGGGGACAAGAGGGTGACCTGTTTTAGCTGGATGGCTGCACATATTGTTTTGTATGTCTGTTTGTTGCCAGTCCTGAACCTGAATTCAGGATCTGGGCACAGTCCATGAGCTGCTTTTGCTTAAGGCTAGCCCTCTACCACTGTAGCCATATGGCTCTACTTCTGGCCTTGCTGGCACTGAAGGTGGAAAGGAGTCTCAAGGACTTTCCTGCCTAGGGTGACTTTGACTATGATCCTCCTATCACAGCCTTGTAAGTATCAAGGAGGACTGCTGAGAGCCACTGGTGACTGCCTAATCACTGGTCTTGCTGATGTTCTTGGACAGACAGGTGAGTTCCCTATCCTCAGGTTTAAGTGGTGGGAGATGGAGCCTATAGTTCGAATCCTGGTCCTGCCATCTCCAAATGGGAGAAGATCCTAAATAACTCATTCGTATCCGTATGAATGCCAGTGGAATGTGATGTATGTCATGATTGAATGGGCCGTTCTTGAATGATTCTAGGATATAATTATACACAATTATATTATAAGACACTGATCAATTTTAATTAATACTTCACGAATCATTTAAACAATCACATTCATTAAATGGAGGCATAATGATATACCTAAGAATTGGGCATCACATAGTATAGAAATGCCATTTTTCTGCCAAGACATTCTTTAGTTAATTGGTATATACCATTTTCTGAATGTAGTTTGGTATATGAAACTAGGATATATTATACCTGACCTGATAATCAATTATTCAGTTTTTATCAGAAATGCTTATATCCAAATGTAGAGGGTAATCCAAATTATGTATATTTGAAGACAATGCTTGGTTAGTCCTCTTCTCACATTACCCATTCCCTTCTTGAGAAAAATACACATTGTAAGGAAATGCTTAGAATGATTTGGAGAAATTGGTTGACTTCAAACCAGTGAGTTACTCTATGCTGAATTTTGTTTACTTTATATCCAGAAAAGCTGAATTCTTGCTTTATCATCTTCCTTAGGCTTTATACTCAGATTTAATCTCTGATAGGTGACAAATAAAGATATAAATATTTTTTAACAGTAGCAAAATTCAAGCTGAGGAATCTAGGTACAATGATACTCATGCAGATAGGCCTCATCAGTCATGAGACCATGATATCAAAATGTTAAACAATGCTTACTGGTGTCATGCTTATGAGATTTTGTGTATTATAAACAGTGGTTATTAGAATTTTTTGTAATCAACATCATTTCATGGGATAGGAACTGAAGTGAGACAATATACTCAGAACAAAATTTAACGAGGCATCCAAAATTAGTTACTAAGATATACATCATGTAACACAATGTTTTAAAAATGCAAGCTAAAGGAAATAATTAATGAAAAAAATAAACATTTACAATAAATACAGAATCAGTATGACTGATTTTACTTTTACCCCAGTTGCAATATGGCTTACATGATGATTTTTCTGGTTATATGTTTAGTTAGGTCTTGATATTTAGTTGGAGAAGTTCTTTCATATATTCATATGTCAGATCGAAGAGGAAATGAATTCCTTGCCAGAGTTAAAACCCATAATAATTTTACAGATGTAAACTGATACTTTGCCAAAGTTTCAAATCCGCACGAGTAACTTGGGAGCTTTTTTGGATCTAAATAAATAGATATGCAATTTTGTCAGTACTAGAAAGATTTTGACCAACATTTATTAAACTACTATTTTAAAGAAACTACTTCTCTCTTTTCATGAGATTTTTAATTTCATTCATATCATGAGTTGATGTTTTCCTTTAGATAAGCTACATTCAGTCTTCTACAAAGTGTAATTTGGAGTAGTTTAAAATTATGTACACTCATGTAAAATACTCAGATTCTACTATTTGCATATTTTTTCTTGTTAAGTTAGTAGAAATTAGTTCTCAATACGGATACTTTTGGAGTTATTCATTACATTTCTGAATTTTTTAAGTATGTCATGATTTTGTTATTTTATTCTTTTAAATATGTGCAGATCTCACTCCGCATACAGTCACAATTGTTTTATACAATTTGATCCATTCAAGGGATTTGCTATATTAAGTTCATCTAGATGAATTTAATTACAAATTAACACAACCGTATTTCTGAGACACAGTTATCTTTATGGCTCTACGCCATGTTAACATGTGTTTGAAGTTTTTGTGCTTAAAAAAAAAACTGGGCACAACATGCTTTTGTTCCTGGGGGAGTTCTACTTTGTTAGTTGTTTTTCCAGTTGTGACTTCAACATATGTGTCCATTTTATTTCAATTGTTTTGTGTCTATATTTTGTTTCGTATAGCAGAAAGTACAAAAAGAATCAATGATTTAGAACTTTTCCAAATAGAATTCTAAGATAGACACTTGAAATTTTGTGACAACTGGGAATAGGCAGGTCTTCATACAGAGACATTGTTTGACATGATTTGAATTCTTCGTCCTTGCCGGGCACTGGTGGCTCACGCCTGTAATCCTAGCTACTCAGGAAAATCAAGGAGATCTGAGGATCACAGTTCAAAGCCAGCTCAGGCAGCAAAATCTGTGAGGCGCTTATCTCCAATAAACCACTAGAAAACCAAAAGTAGAGCTGGGGCTCAAGCGGTAGAGCACTCACCTTGAGCTGAAAAGCACAGGGACAAGGCTCTAGCCCAGAATTCAAGCCTCATGACTGACAAAAAAAAAATGATTGAATTCTTCCTCTTCTTGCCTCACTATTTCCAATAGTATTACTACAAAGTCATAAGTGGAAAGAAAATAATTTTCTCTGTATGAATTCAGAATTTTTGTTTCAATTGGGACACACTACACATTCATACTTCATTTTAACTTGAAAATCTTCTTTCCTTCGTTTAAAATCACAGATGTGAATTTATAATGCTAAAATAGCAGCTACTAATTTATCTGAAATGATCCAAACTATTTTAACTTCATATTACATGTAATATAGAGTGTAATAATAATAGTAAGTAATGTAGTATGTAATAATTGACGTTGGGGAAAGTCAATAACTGTGGATTTTTGTGAGATACTGAGTAATAGTAAAATTATGTATGATTCGATTAAAAAATTCACAGTTTCATCTAAAAATAAATCATACTTATAAACTAATGCTGAAAAAGTAAGATTGTTTATTGGAAAAAGAGAGGAGTTTCAATAAGCTTACTTTTTAAAAATTTTCTTAGATCTGGACTTTGTTGGCTCATGCCTGTAATCTTAGCTACCCAAAAGTCTGAGATCTGGGGATAGTGGTTCAAATTCAGCCTGGGCAGAAAAGTCTGTGAGACTCTTATCTCCAATATATTTCTTGAAAACTAGAAACGGCACTGTAGCTGAAGAGATACAGTGGTATCTTTCAGCCGAAGAGAGGAGGGACAGTGCCCAGGCCCAGAGTTAGAGTCCTACGACTGACAAAACAAGATTGACATGAATTTTACTTTATTAGTTTATGATTTTTTATTGTGAAAATACAAACAGGGGGTTTACAATTACATGAACAAGGTAATGAGTACATTTCTTTTCAAGCATTTTTGCCTCCTTGTTTCTCCTTCCCATTCCTTCATATCTCCCCTTCTACCACCCCACCAACCCCTCCGCACCAAAATTGTAAAGTTCATTTTCGACATAATATCTTGTACATGTCATTGTGGTAATTAGTCCACCTGTATAACAATTTGTTTTCCCCTTGCCATCCCCAAATTATACCATCAAAAACAGTGAAAACAGGGATTATACCGTGGGGGAGGGACATAAAAATCAACAAATAAATCATGTCATAATTATGGCAGAAACAATAGCAAGAACAGAAAACAATTTGAGTCCTTATCTTAGGATTCATTTCTCCTAACATCAACTTCTCTGACAGTTTCTGTTTGTCTCAGACATATACTAGTTATTGCCAATAAGGGAAACCATGTCACTTACGTTTCTTTGGGCCTGGATTACTTCACTTAATATAATTTTTTCCAAGACTTTCCATTTCCTAACAAATGGGGCAATGTCATTCTTTCTGATGGACTCATAGAATTCCATTGTGTATATAAACCACATTTTCTTGGTCCATTCATCTACTGAGGAGCATCTGGGTAGGGACTGTATCTGAGCTATGGTAAATAATGCTGCAATAAACATAGTTTTGTTGGTAGCTTTAGTATGGTATTGTTTGTAATCATTTGGTTAAATGCCCAAAAGTGTGAGTGCTGGGTCATCGGGGAGCTCTATGTAGTCTTTTGAGGAAGCTCCATATTGCTTTCCAAAGTGGTTGAACAAGTATACAGTCCCACCAATATCCCCACCAGCTTCTGTTGTTATTAGAGTTCTTGATTATAGACATTCTAACTAGGGTGAGGTGGTATCTCAATGCTGTTTTGATCTGCATTTCTTTTATGGCTAAGGAGTTTGAGCATTTCTTCGTGTGTCTATTCCTTATCCTTATTTCCTCTTCATGGAAGTTTCCCTGTAAGTCATTAGCCCACTTATTTATTGGGGAGTTCTTTCTTTGAGGATTTGTTGTTGGGGGATATAATTTTTTGAGTTCCAGGTATATTTTAGATATAAGACCCTTGTCTGTTGTATGGCTAGTGAAGATCCTCTCCGAATCTGTGGGCTTTCTATTGATCTTGCTAGCTTTATCCTTTGCCAGGCAGAAGCTCTGCAATTTCATGAAATCCCATTTGTCCAACCTTTCTTTGACTTTTGGTGTTTCTGGGTCTTTATTAAGAAAATTTCGGTCTGTGCCAAGGAGACCTAGGGTTTCTCATATTCCATCCTGTAATGTTTTCAGGGTGTCTGCTTTGACTCGAGGTCTTTGTTCCATTTGGAGTTGATTCTGGTGCAGGGTGATATATAAGGATCTAGCTTTAGTATTCTACAAGTGATTAACCAATTTTGCCAGCACCATTTACTGAACAGGCTCTCTTTCTTCCATGCTGTTTGTTTTTTAGTTACCTTATCGAAGATTAGGTGGCTATAGGTCTGTAGGTTCATTTCTGTGTTTTCAATTCTATTTCATTGGTCCTGAGGTCTGTTCTTGTGCCAATACCAAGCTGTTTTGATTACTATGGCTTTGTAGTAGAGTTTGGAATTTGGTAGTGATATTCCTCCAGCACTGTTCTTTCTGTTAAGGATCATTTTTGCTATTCAGGGTCTTCTATTGTTCTGTATGAATTTTTGGATTGCCTCTTCTGTTTGCTTGAAGAATGAGTTTGGAATATTGATAGGTATCACATTGAATTGGTAGATAGCATTGGGAAGTATTGCAATTAGCACGATGTTGATGCTTCCAATCCAGGAGCATGGGAGGTTTTTCCACTTTTTAAGTTCCGTTTTGACTTCCTTTTTCAGGTTTTTAAAGTTTTCATCATAAAGGTCCTTCACTCCTTTAAGTTAATTCCTAGGTATTTCATTTTTTGTGGGGCTATTATGAATGGAGTTGCTTTCCTGATTTCATCCACACTTCTCACTGTTGGCCTGCAGAAAAGCCATTGATTTTTGAGAGTTAATTTTATACTATGCTTCTTTGCCAAAGTTTTGAATCAGCATGAGTAATTTGGGAGTGGAGTCTCTGGGATTTTTTAAATACAAGACCATGTCTTCTGCAAAGAGGGAGTCTTTTACATCATCTTTCCGTATTTGGATCCCTTTTATGTTTGTATCGTGTCTTATTACTGTAGGTAGGCATTCTAATACTAAATTGAAGAGAAGTGGGGAGAGTGGACATCCTTGTCTCGTTCCTGAGTTAAGAGGAAATACCTTTCGTTTTTCACCATTATAATGCTGGAAGTAGGTTTGTCATATACAGCCTTTATTGTATTGAGGTATGTTCTCTGGGTTCATAGTTTTTCCAGAGTCTTCATCATAAAGGGGTGTTGGATCTTGTGAAATTCTTTTTCTGTATCTATTGATATATCCATGGGGTTCTCATCATTGCTCTTGATGATGTGATGAATTATATTAACTGATTTGCATATATTGAACCAGCTTTGCATCCTGTTTGATCATGGTGTGTGATTTTTAGGATGAATTTTTGAAGGCCAAAATTTTGTTGAGAAGATTTGCATCAATGTTAATCAAAGAAATGGGTCTATAGTTCTCTTTCTTTGATGAGTCCCTGCCTGGTTTGGGATAACGGTTATGTTGGCATCATAGAATGAATTTGGTAGTGAACTTACTCTCAATTTTTTTGAATAGTTGGAGGAGGATTGGTGTGAGCCCTGCTTTGAATGCCTTGTACAATTCCACTGTAAATCCACCTGGTCCTGGGCTTTTCTTAGATATGAGGTCTCTTATTGCTGTTTCCATTTCTATGCTTGATATGGACATGTTAAGTTGATTTAAATCATTTTGGTTGAGTTTCAGCATGTCCATTTCTGCCAGGTCTCAAACTTATTAGCATAAAGTTTTGAGAAATATTCCATTATAATGTTCTGATGGTGATGTTCCCATTCTCATCTCTGAGTTTGTTAATGTGGGTGTGTTCACTTCTTTTTCTGATAAGATTTGCTAAGGGTCTGTCAATTTTGCTAATTTTTTCGAAGAACCAACTCTTTGTTTTGTTGATTATTTTTATGGTGTTTTTGGATGATAATTTAGTTAATTCTAATTTAATTTTAATTATTTATTTCTGTCTACTGGATTGGGGTTTATTTTGCTGATCTTTCTGAAGGAGGTTCAGATGTCTTATTAAATTGTTGGTTTCAGATCTCTCTAACTTGTTGATGTAAGAATTCAGAGCTATAAACTTGCCTCGGAGTACTGCCTTTGCTGTGTCCCAGAGGAGCTGGTAATTTGTGTATTCATTTTTGTTGAATAACATTAACATTTGCATTTCCTTTCTAATCTCTTCCATGACCCACTGGTGATTCAGCAGTGTGTTGTTCAGCTTCCATGTGTTACAGGACTGTCTTTGGGCGCTTTTCATGTTGAGTTCTAATTTTATTCGCTTAGATGCCATTTCTTGGCCATTGTCTTGTTAGTTTTCTATGTGTAGGATATCTTTAAGTACCTTTGTAGGTCTGGTTTTGTGGAGATATATTGTTCAATTTTTCTTTGCTATGAACAATTTTTATTTGATCTTCAGTTATGAAGGAGAGTTTAGCTGGGTACACTGTTCTTTGTTGTGGTTTTTCTTTAGGGCATGGCATACATCATTCCAGGCTCTTCTTGCTTTCATCATATCTGCTGAGAAATCTGAGGATATTCTAATTGGTTTCCCTGTATAGGTGATTGGTCTTTTCTCCTTGACAGCTTTAAGGATCTTTTCCTTGGTCTGAATTGATCTTGTGTGGATTATAATATGACGGTGACATGTCCTATTCTGTTCTGGTCTATTTGGGCTTCTGAAAGCATCTTTTATCTGAGTAGGCCATAGGCCTATCTTTTTGCATGTTTGGGAAGTTCTCTGCTAGGATTCTGTTAAATAAATTTTCTAGACAATTAACTTCTGTCTCTAGGTGCTCCTCTATATCCATTATCCTCAGATTAGGCCTTCTGATGGTGTCTTCCAAATATAGAATAGACCTATCATATTTCTTGGATTTATCTTGGATATTTGTATGTTATTTCTCTATAATATCTAGGCTGTCTTCAGTCCCTGAGATTTGATCTTCTGCCTGGTCTAACCTGTCAAGAATTTCTATTTGTTTTTAATTTCTTTTCCTTTTATCTGGTCGGCTTTGATAGCTTCAAATTCCCTGATGGAGCTTTGGTTTAGATCTTGTATGAGCTTTACTTCCTTAATTTGGTGTTCAGTGTTTATTCTCAGATCACTTAGCTGATTGGTTATGGTTTCCTTGGACTCCCATTCCTTCTGGCAGGCTCTATTCTGCATTCCCTTTGTGGTCTCCCTGAATTGTTCCAGCTGTCTCTTTATAGATTTTTTGAATGCCTCTATTTCTCTCTGTCTATTCTGATCACGCTCTCACAATTCCTGTATTACTCTTTGATTAGTTTCCTCAAATTAAAGCAATTCCTGTAATTCTCTATGACGGTTCTCAGCCTGCTTATGCAATTCCTGTATTAATCTTTAAGTAGCTTCCTAATGCTCACAAGATTCCTGTAATACTATTTGGATTGCCTCCTCTTGGTCCCTATCACGCTCACACTGAGACCTTTGCAAATTTTCAATCATTTCATTCACCATGTTTACCAGTAGTGTTTGTAGAGCTGTTGGCGGAACTATTAATTATTATTACTATCATTAACTATTATTATTATTATCATTAACTATTCTCTCACATGATTATCATTAGTGGAAGTTCAGATACCTGGACTTGCCATTTTTCTTGTGTTTTTCCGGGTTGTTCTGCCCATTTGGTATGAAATTAACAGCAATTTTGTGCTTGAACACTATTTTAAGGTAAGCATCAGCTAGAGTCCTTCAGTTGCACAACCAAAATGGCTGCAGATACAATCTAGTTCAATAGATACAATCTATTCTAAATCAAACAACCATGGATTAATGAGTTAAGAACAACGAGGAAGGATTTGGCAAACCAGAAATTATTAGCTTCAGGGAGAAATGCGGGGAAAAATAGGACTAGAGGGATGTGAATAGGTAAAATGAGACTAAATGTAATCAATTCCTAATCTCTGAGAGGGAAATGGATTGGACAGAATCATAGGAGAGAAATTTTTTAAAAAAAGAAAAAAATGGAAAAATTAAATTTAAATTTAGGAAATGAAACACTTAAAAATTATGTAAGTTTAAAGAAATGATATTGAGAGAAGAAAAGGATAGAATGAGAGGAGGGGACGGATAGAAAGGAAACGTGAAAACTATAAAATAAAAATTTTAAAATTAGTTACTTGAAAATTATGTAGGTATAAAGAGATAATACTGCTATTATAAAAGTTAAGCCTAACAGGTTGTGAACTGAGTAATAAATTTCTGGCTTAAGTATGTACATAATGGAGGAGAAGGCCTACCAATTGATGACAGGTATGTATCTGGAGTTGAGCAGAACAGCAATTAAGTCATGCAAAAAATAAAGAAAGAGAAAAAATGAAAATAATAAAAAAGGACCAAAAGGTCAAAGAGATTAAACACACACACACACATACACACACCCACACACACACACACACACACACACACACATACACCAAAAATAAAAATTATGAGAAAATAAAGATAAACAGAAAACACTTAAAAAATAAAAATTAAAAAAATGTTTAAAAAAAGAGTTCTTTAGTTTTGGGTGTTTTTTTTGGAGGCGGAATGGGAAGAGCCTGTATCTGCCCTGTATCTATAACCAGTGTCTTGGTGGAGTCTCTGGTCTGCTTGTGGTGTTTGGTTTTCCTATGGCTTGATTGGTTTCTTAAATCAGTTTGGTCAGGCAGAAAATGCCCTGTGTTAGGCAGGGTTTTGTGATCCTCCTCCCAGGCTAGTTCAGTGAGAGGGAGATCTTTGAGTATCACAAAAGTGGGAGATGGCTGTTTCCTCTAGTTTGGAGATGCAGTGATGAGGCTAGGTTCTGGGTAGGGTTGAAGCCTTTCATCAAACAGTAGCTTTTCCCTAAGGGGCTAGCTCCTGAGACACTCACAGAACCCAGCTTGGAGCCATTCTCAGGGTTTATGTTTACTTAATTTCAATTGTTGTCTAGGCTTCTGTATGGTGGGGCAGCCTCTGGCTCTGTCTACCCAGTGAAGAAAGTCTCTTCCCCGAGGACAAATTTCACTCTGCCTGGGCAGAGTGACTTTCCCTTGGTGGAACTGAGCCTGGCAGGACACTTCTAGTTCCTGTGACCTGCAAAATGACTCTCTTGTTTTTCTCCAAGGCCTGAGTCGGAGTTATCTGCTCAACCGGGCCTTTGTCAGTATCAAAGATGGAGACCTCCAGTAGTGGTGAGGGGAGGGGCGGCCTTCCCACATCTGCTCCATGAGAAGGAGTGAGGAAGTCAGGGTTCTACTCACACCAGATTCTTTGTTCCTGGACCCTCTCTGGTCTGAAAACTGCAGGACGAAGATATCTGCTCCTTCTCAGTTCTTGCTGGTGTTGAGTAGAATCTGCTAGTCTACTGTGTCTGGCTCCTTTGTCCTGGACTCTCTGTTGTAGGTATGGTGTCTATGGCCACCGCCACTGCCACCCCAGCCCTTGCAGCCGTGACTACTGGCAAGTGCTCAGATCTCTTTCCTTGCCTGGATATTCCCTCTCTGGCCATCCTCTTTGTACGGTGATGGCACACTTGGGTGTGATTCTCTAGCCTAGGACTGTTCACAGGAACACTAAAACTGCTTTCTATGCGAGCACTTATTTTGAATCCAACCTCTCCTCAGCAATCTTCTTCTGAAATCCCTTAACACATTATTATGACATGATATTGTGACATAACATTGACATTGTAATATCACTGTGCCATTCTGTTTTCACAAACCTATTATGACATCAACATGTTAGAAAAGTCATGGGTTTTAGGACTTCTAGCTCCTTCCTTGAATTCTTGTCCTCATTGTAAACTAGTAGCAATTGAAATCAGACATGTGATTGTAATATTACAAACTAGTAGTGACATCACTATTCCATGGGTGACCTCATTACCAACGTGATATCACAAAGCTATTGCAGCATCACATTGCCATTGTGACATCACAATCACATTGTGACATTTCAATCGGTTATGACCTCTTAGCACCTTTGAAAAATCATATGGCCTTTGTGACATCAAAGTTAAGTTGTTTACCCATATAATCATTGTGGTCTAACAATTAAGATCAATTATACCATTATATTACAAACCCTTGGAGGCAGGATCACCAGTGTGACATCATTAACCAGTCCTTTCCTCATAACTTTGACATGAGGCCCTTGTGATACATAGGCCTTTGTGATCTCATAATGTTTTTGACTTCATATTTCAGGTATGATGTGTGATATTAGAAATGCACTCTACCATGAAAATTATGTCATCACTGTCAGATATCATGAGCATTGTGTTACATTGTGATATCACATACCTGTTGGGAGTTCATCACATTTGGGTCAATGCATGAATTTGTAGATCTCACATTCCCATTCTGAATTCATATTCTCATTGGGAGTTAATGAAAATTGAAGTCCAGCATGCCATTGTGACATCAACAACCCAATTGTGACATCATAAACCTATTATGACCTCATCACCATTATGGAATCACCAACTAATTATTACATCAAAATATTATTATGACTTGATATTGTGACATCATATTGCCATCATTGTCCCATTCAGATTTGCAAACTGATTATGAGCTCATAAATTTTACAAATTTCATGGCCTTTGAGACTACTAACGTGAACTAGTATACGTATGATGCATAAAACACAAGACAATCCAATGAGGCACATTGAAAATAACTTTATTTACACTCGAAATGTGCCTTCATTTACCTTGTCCTGGGCTGTACACTCAGTGACAAGCCAACCCAAACACCAAATCTCAGACCTCCAATGGGCAGTCACTCATAGTTAATTGGTCTGCAAAGCACCAACTCCCCAAATTATCATCTCCAAAGTTCCAAACTTCAATAGGAAAGGCTTTGTCCTTTTGCCTTACTCCCTCCTTCTTTATAGACATTCCTTCATTTCCCTTTTTCCCTTGCATCACTTCCTTTTGCTCTTTAGGCCTCTCCACTTTCCACAGGCCTACACTCCTCTGGCCTGGTGGCCAATTGGCATACTTTCCCTCCTATTCTCCCTTAAATTCCTCTTCTCCCAAATCTTTCCCCTCCTACTGTCTCACCACTTCCTTTCTTGATTTTCTCCAATTCCATTTCTCTGACCATGCAGCGTATACATAGGTTGAACCCCTCCATCACTCCAGTGGGTCTCCTGCCTAACAGTATTCAACCATCACTTCACAAACTGCCCATTCCCCAATCACTTCTTCACAGCTAATCATGTGAAGATGACATCCTACCCCTTCCAACAAGATACTCTGGCCCTTTGGTAGTATGTCCCATGCACTCCAGTGGGCCAGGATATAGGGCCTCATTGATAGTGCTGCTGATTATTAGGGCCCCGCTGCTTTACACACCCCCCACTGGTTTTCATGTCCAATCAAATCCTTGATTCCTTCTTACCAGATCCTAAAAATTCCCTTCTCTCCACCCAATGAACAGGCTTAAAATGCAAATTTAATAGAAAACAAGTAAATTATAGAAACACACTAGTTAGCAGTAGTTAACAGTAAGTCTTATCCTTAAGGGATCATCTGGGTGTTTCTGAACAGTTCATCTTGCAGCCTTCTCTGTATATTGGTCCTAGCACGACCAAGTATGGTCCTTGCCGCTTTGGTCCTAACTCAGGAGCATGATAAATTTTTACCCACACTAGCTGTCCAGGCAAGAAAGAGTGGGTGAAGTTGTTTTTTTTTTTTTTTTTTTGTATCTCCATTTCTTAGTTTACTTCACTTACTTGAGGTCTAGCTTTTGGAATTATTGCTGAAGGAGACTTGCTATAGAATAAACTACATTACTCTCGCCAAAGAAATTTGCCTTCCAATTGGATTTAATTTCTTATTTTATATTTGAACTTATCAGTTGCCATCCCTGTTTATTTTTTAAATTCCTTGTATTATTATTTTTAAGTAGTTGTAGAAAGAAGTTCCCATTCTACAAAACAGTATATGAATACAAGGTGTCTGACAACATTGTCACCCATCCCCCATAACCCTTCCCTTCTCACACGTTTTTGTCAAAATTGAAATAGGTGATTACATATATTTCATAATATTGTGGAATTGTGATACTTAAAGTCACAAACACATTTTAACCTTGACAAGGCAAATTATCGTTATCATGGTCTAAAATTTGTTAATCCTATGAGCTTTGAAAATCCAAATTATTTTTCCCAACTCAAGTGATGTTTACATTTTTTCCCTTTTGCTTAGTGTAAGCTATTCCCTCTTTCCCTCTCATTCCTCCCTTCCCATCATTGTGTTTGGGTTACTTAGATATTTTTCTTCTATGTCCATTGCAGCTGATGGACTACTTTGTTGTATGTTGTTCCATTTCCCACTTTTTCTGTTCCTCCTCCTGGCTTCCCTCCATTGCGTGCATATTTCTACCATCTACATAATTAAGAACATGGAGTCATTAACGGTGATACAACAAAAAGAGTGTCTGTCCTTTGTTTCTCGATCCTGTTTACTTTGTCATACCTTTTTGCATTTTGGCTTTAGAATCCACATATCAGGTAGATCCTGTGCCATTTGTCTCTTTGTTCTTGGCTTACCTCACTCAAATAAATTGGTCTAGTCCCATCCATTTCCCTACAAATGCCATCATTTTGTCCTGTCTAATGGCTGCATAGTATTCCATTGTATATAGGTACCACAATTTTTTGATCCACTTATCAGTAGTGACTCATCTGGGTTGTTTCCAAATTTTGGCTATTGTGGACAGTGCTGCAATAATCATAAAGGAGTGTGTGTCTTTGTATACTGGTTCCTGTTGTTCTGAGTAGATGCCTAGGAGTGGTATGGCCAGTTCATAGGACAGGTCGATATTTAGCTTTCTGAGGTACCTCCATACTTCTTTCCAAGTGGTTGTATTAGTATACATTCCTACCAGCAATGCAGTAATGCTTCTCTTTCTTTGCATTCCTTCCAGCATTTGTCATTGGCTGAATTTAGGATGTGGGCCATTCTGACTGGGGTAAGGTGGTATCTCAGAGTTGTTTTTATTTGCATTTCCTTTACAGCTAGGTATGATGGACATTTCCTCATGTGTTTCTTTGCCGTTTTTACCTCTTCTTCTGAGAAGTCTCTCTTTAGCTCCCTTGACCATTTCAAAATTGGTTTGTTAGGTTTGTAAAGGGTTAGTTTCTCGAGTTTACCGTACATAATTGATATTAGAGCCTTGTCTGATATATTGCTGGTAAATATTTTTCCCAATTATTTGGCTTTCTTTCTAGATTGGTTGCTATTATTTATTTGTGCAGAAGCTTTATTTTAAGGTAGTCCCATTTATCAAGTCATTCTCCAATTTGTTGTGACCCTGGGAATCTGTTCTGGAAGTTCCTGCATTTGCCTATAATTCCAAGTCTCTCTCATACTCGGTCCTGCAATAGTTTCAGAGTTTCGGGCTTGATGTTAAGATCTTTAATCCATTTTGCGTTTATGTTAGTGTATGGTGATAGGCTAGGGTCCACTTTTAGTTTTCTGCATGTGGCCAGTTTTCCCAGCACCAGTAGTTGAAGAGGTTATGATTCTTCCACCGTATGTCTTTGTCTCCTTTGTCAAATATCAACTAACTGTACCTATGTGGCTATATTTCTGGGTCCTCTAACCTGTCTCACTGATTTTTGGGTCTCTTTTTGTGCCGGTACCAAGCTGTCTTTGTGATTATGGCTCTATAATAGAGCTTGAAGTCCTGTATCATGATCCCTCCTGCATCCTTTCTTTTGCCTATAATTGTTTTGGCTGTGCTAGGTCTTTTGTTGTTTCATATGAACTTTTAGAATATTTTCTCTATTTCAGTAAAGCAAGTCATTGGAATTTTAATGGGAATTGCATTGAATATGTTTATTAATTTTGGCAGTATGGCCATTTTCACCAAAATTAATTCTGCCTATCCAGGAACATGGGAAGTCATTCCATTTCCTGGTATCCTCTAAGATTCCTTTTTTTAGGCTTTTATAGTTTTCATGAAATAGACCCTTTACATCTTTGGTTAGGTTAATTCCTAAATACTTTTTTTTGAGGTTATTGTGAATGAGGTTGTTCCCTTGATATACATTTCTATTTGTACTTTGTTGGTTTACAGAAAGCCGACTGATTTTTGTGGGTTAATTTTGAATCCTGGTATTTGCCAATTTGGTTTATAAGCTCTAAGTGTTTGGGGATGGAGCTTTAGGGATCGTTAACTTATAAAATAATGCCATCTGCAAAAAGAGAGAGTTTATATTCTTCATCTCCTATGTGGATCCCTTCAATGCATTTTTCTTGCCTTATTACTTTGGCTAAAAATTCCAGAACTATATTGAAGAGGAGTGGAGAGAGTGGGCATCCTTGCCTTGTTCCTGTTTTTAAGGGAATTGGTTGTAGTTTTTCCCTATAAAGCATAATATTGGCTTTTGATATGCCATGTAATGCTTTTATTGTCTTATGAAATGTTCCTTTTATTCCTATTTTTTCCAGAAATTTTAACATGAATGAGTGCTGAATTTTATCAAAATCCTTTTCCAAATCAATGGAGATAATCATGTGATTCTTGACCTTGGATCAATTTTACATTTTACAATGTAATCCAATTGATTGGATCAATTGGATTGATCCAAACCAATGGATTGATCAATATTACATTTATTGACTTACATATGTTAAATCATCCCTGCATCTCTGGGATGAAGCCTACTTGGTCATAATGTATGATTTTTTTATATGTTTCTGGATTCTTTTGGCTGCAATTTTTGGTAATTAATTGGCAAGAAGAGTCTCATTAACTTTCCTCTCCTGAAATGGCTTGACCCTCGATCTATATCTCAGTCTCCTGAGTAGCTAGGATTTACAGGGGTTGAGCCACTGGTGGCATTGGGCTAGAAGCTTTTCTAAAGCAAGAGGTTTTCCTTGCGTTTGCCCTGACTCCTCCATGCAAAGGCGTCATGAGAGAAAGGAGTTGTGAAAACAGGTTTCCAAACAGAGGAAATGGCTTTGGGTCCCTGGCGAAAAGAAAAGCTATTCTTCCCCTTGGACGCTATTCTGGGACCCCACCCTCTGCCTTGTGACTCATTTAAACGTTGACCTAGCCTTGAATATCCTGCCAGACTTTTCTGAAGCGATAAAACCTTCATACCATTCACACGACCTATATTACAACACACCTCAGGACCTTTGTCCATGCTATACTTTGTGCCTGAGGCTCTCTGCCTTGTACCCCATATTAGAACTACTGTGGAATCTTGGCACAGGGTATATCACTTCCTGGAGCAAGTCTTTCCTTCCTTTCTCCATCTTTTTTTTTTTTTTTAATATTGAGTTCCTAGAGATGGAATTTGTGCAGGCTGATTGGCAAATGCTCTATATTGGGGTGTGTGTGTGTGTGTGTGTGTGTGTGTGTGTGTGTGTGTGTGTGTGTGTGTATGTGTTTGTGTGTGTGTGTGTGCCAATCCTGGGGTTTGAATTCAGGGCCTGGATGCTATCGTATCCCTGAGGTTTTGTGCTCCAGGCTAGCACTGTACTACTTGAACCACAGCTCTTCTTCTGGCTTTTTGGAATTTTAATTGGAGCAAATTTTCTTAAATTGACTTTCCTGCTTGCAATTAGGATCCTTATATCTCTTCCTCCTGAGTAGCTTACAGGGGTGAGCCACCAGCACTGCCCTCTACCCTACCTCTTACCTATAACCTCGGCCCTCCTCTGAGTCCCAGAAGAATATGTCTCACCAGGCTCAATTTTTTTTGTCAGTCTTGGTGCTTGAACTCAAAGCTCATACTTGGGAGGGACTCTAAACATGTGAAGACTGTGAAAAATGTTTCCATTTAATTATGTATCATGTTTCAACACTTAATACAATGTTAATGAAAAATGAGTCAATGTCCTAAATTATTGTGTACAATTTTATAATAGATGTGCAAAATATAATATTATGTGTATAATAATACTAAATACAAAAATCAATAAATGAATGAAAGAAAAATCAAATACAAAATCAATAATAAAATTCATAATATGAAATTAACATACATATATAAGTATATATCATGTATTACACATGTATAGAAACATTTCTTCCATTGCAGGGCCATCATTCAGGCCCTGGGAACTCTATCCTGAATTTCTTTTCCTCAAGGACAATGAGCTTCGCATTCACCCATGGTACAAAAGAGTTACCTGGACGGTGAGCTCAAAAAGTAGCAATGGCAGAAATACTGGCCCCAGTTCCAAGAAAGTGACTTAATTTTTTTAGTGGAAGCAGTTATGATTACTCAGTTCCATACTGAACATTAAAAAAAGCAGTGTAGAGTTTTGTACAGCTATTCAAACATCCTTCCCTTACCTCCAAAGTGCTTCTCTGAGAACTACATTGTTTTTCTTTTTTTTGTATGTTTTTATTGTAAAAATGTTCTACAGAGGGGTTACAGTTCCAGGAGCAAGGTAATGAGTACATTCCCTCTTAAGCATTGTTTACTCCTCCTGTGTTTTCCCCCTACCATCCCTTCCCTCCCATCCCCACAACTACCTCCCCCTACTCAGAGGTCAGTGACTTATTTTTTCATTTTTGATTGGCATGGGGTTTGAACTCAAGTAATGGGAACTCTTCGCTCACATTTCTACAGAGTTACCAAGACCCTGAGTTCAATTCCCAGGCTAGAAACGAAAACTTGCAGAAAATCCAAACCAGGGAGCTTTATTTTTTTTTAATTTAGTTAAATAATTGTACACACACACACACACACATATATATATGTGTGTGTGTGTGTGTGTATATATATCTATATATCTATATAATATATATCTATATTATATATATCTATATATCTACATCCATACCTATATCTATATGTATTGATTTTGGCCAAGCATGGGTCTTGAACACATGTCATGGTGAATCTCACCTTGAATCTCCCTTGGCTGGGGTGCATTCTCTGGACCCATAGCCGATCCTGGGATCCTGGGCCAAGAGGGCTTTCAGGAAGAAAAAATGGTTGGAAAGCACAAAAAGTGGCAAACTGTAGAGAGCTGGGATTTTATGAATTTTTTCTTTGGACAGTGACCATCCTGGGTCTGAAAGACAAAGCTGCAAAGTGGACCTGACCTGCCATTGCTGGTGGCTGGCTGGCTATCAATGAAGCCATAGGCCAACCTGTCAACATAGGCCCTGGGTTGAAATCGCAGTTCTGACATCAATCGCAGGAGATCACAAGAGACTATTCCTATGTATATGAATACTGATTGAAAGAGTAGTTTATACATCGGTCTTCTCTAAAGTTGGATGCAGTAATCCTAGAATGATGATTGAGCTTAATTAATAGTTTATTAAGCATGAAAAGAACAATATTCCTTCAATGGCGGTTTAATAAATACCTAAGAGTTGGTAGGAACATAGTGGGTGTCAATCTATCATACATAGATGGCTATGGAACTCTTTACAAATATATATATATATATTTATTTGTATACCTCCGTCTGCCTATCCATGTATCGCTGTTTTGGCCAAACCTGGGGGTCAATCTCAGAGACTGGGAACCACCTGATATCTTCATTGGCGAGAGGCTGCCAAGCTCAATCATGAATTGGGCCTGTTAGGCACTAAGTTCAGATCCTGGCATTGACAGGCATGATGGAGAACACATCTAACATCTAGAGGTTATGTGACAGGATGTAAACAATGTAATAAATGGTATAGATGTCATCAGAGTCAATAAAATAATTTCTAAATAAATGAATGACACAAGAAATAAAATAAATAACCACACCAAACACAATATGGACTGAACATCTGTAAGGAAGTATAAATACTATCTTTAAAATATCTATAAGGAGGGCTGGGAAGGTGGCACAGTGGTAGAGCTCTTGCCTTGCATGCATGAGGCCCTAGGCTCGATTCCTCAGCACCACATAAGCAGAAAAATAAGCCAACAGTGGTGCTGTGGCTCAAGTGGTAGAGCGCTAACCTTGAGATGATGAGCTGAGGGACAGCACCCAGGCCCAGAGTTTAGGCCCGCAAGTGGACCCCAAAAAATTATATAAGGAGTATCTTTTCCAAGCCTGAGGCTTGAATTCAGTCCCCCTATGCGGAGGGAATGGCGGGAGATCCTGAGGTACTCATTTCTGGCCTGGGAAGAGTCATGGAATGTGATCAATCTCATCCTTGAATGAATAGTTTTTGCATGGTGCAGGTAGGAAATGATAGGCAAGACTTATGGGGTATCGATTATTTGTAAAGAAGTTGATGAAGCATGACTATAATCATCATAGTCATGAAATGGACGCATCAGGAAAGAACCAAGAATCAGTAGTCACGCAGATTGGATTCTACAACAGGTTACCATCTCTCCTACTCTATACAAATATGTACTTATTTGCGTACTTCCTTCAGTTTATGAATAGATGACTGTTGTGCTCCCCGCTGTCCCCTCGGGGGGAGGGGGGACCCAATCGCAGTTTCCAAAGGATGGTGTGCTCATGTGGACCCATTCGCCACTTAGTCCTGCTAGGCACCGAGTTCAGATTCCCCGCCCTGCCAAAAGATTCATCTTGATGTCAGAAGTCAAACATTGCACCTGTTTTCTTTCCTGTGCAAGTCCTGGATCTCAGCTAGGATGGACATTGCTTGGGCCACCCTATGGCCATGGGAATAAGTTGTTATTCATGTCAGCCCAGTTATACCTGTCATCATATTCTCAAAAAAATACACAATACACCCATGAATAGCATAAAAAAATAAAGAGAATAACTACACTCAATGCATGATGCAGTCCACATATGGATGTGAATATACATCCCATGTTTCAATGATCATTGAGGACTATTTTGGCCTCCCTGGGTCTCGATCTCAGTTCCTGGGAATGACCCAGCTCCTTAGTGGCTCACAGTCTGGTGTGATCACGTAGACCCATTGGGCAGTTGGGCTTCCTAGGCCCACAGTTCGAATCCCAGCACTGCCAAAAAAATCACCCTGATGTAAGAAGCCAGTCGTTGCACATGTTTTCCTACACTGTGCAAGTTCTGGGGCTCAGCTAGGAAGGAGAATGTATACACAACTCTATACTCATGGGAATAGGTTGTCATCCAGTTCTCCACAGTTATATCTGTCATCCTATACTCAAGGAAGTACACAATACATCAATGAATAAAACACAAAACAAAGAGAATGACTACACCACACGCAAGATGCAGCCCACCCATGTTTGGAAATATATATCCACTATTTAATTATGAATTTATTACTATATTGGCCCCCACCAGGGCTTCATCTCAGGTCCCAGGAATGGCCTAGTTCCTTAGAGGCTCACACCCTGGTGTGCTCACTTTGACCCATTCACCAATTGGGCCTGCTAGGCTTTGAATTCAAACTCCTGCACTACCAAAAGATTCATTCTGATGTGAGAAGCCTATGGTGGCACAGGTTTTCCTGTCCTGTGAATGTCCTGGGTTTCATTGAGGATGGAGAATGCTATATTGGCAACTCTTAGCCATGGGAAAAGGTTGTCATCCATGTCAGCACAGTTATATCTGTCACCCCATACGCAATAAAATACACAATACATCCATGACACAAAATAGAAAGAATAACTACACTGAATGCAAGATGCATACCACACCTGTAGGTAAAGAGAAATCCTATGTTTTAAAAATGTGGGCTTTTTATTTTGTCCAGTGCTGGGGCTTCAAATCAGGCCCTGCACCAGGCCTGACATTCTACTCTTCAAAGATGGTGAGCTTCCCCTTCTCCCAAGTGCAACAGAGTTACCCAGACCTGAGCTAAAATCCCAGCACTGACAAAAGATTCATACTGATGTCAGAAGACAGTCTTTGTGCCTTTCATCCTCTCCTGTGAAAGTCCTGGGTCTCAAATACAATAGAGAATGCATAGACAACACTGTAACCTTGGGAATAGTTTGTCATCCATATCAGCACTGTTATATCTGTCAACATACTTATTAAAATACACAATATCTCCATGGATTAGAGACAAAATAAGGAGAATAATTGCACTGAACACAAGATGCTGTCTACACATGTATGTCAATTTAGATCTTATGTTTAAATTATGAATTTCTGACTATAGTGGACCACCCTGGGGATCAATGTCAGATTCTTGGGATGGCCACATTCCTTAGTTGCTCACAAGTTCGTATGATCACCTTGACTGATTGGCCAATTGGATTTGCTCTGCCCTGTTTTCAGATCCCAGAACTACCAACAAGTGGATCGTGGAGTAAGAAGGAGAGTGTGAAACTTTTTTTCCTTTTCTCTGAGAATGTTGGGGGTCAGGCATGATGGAGAACATTTCTACAAATCTAGGTGTTCTGTCATAGGTCATCATCAATGTAATAAACAGAATGTGTAAATAAATGAATAAAACAAAAGATACAAGGTACAACCACACCAAACATGTATGGACTGAACTTCTATAGGTAAGTATAAATCCTATCTTTACAATATATAGAAATAGTATGTTTCCAAGGCTGGGTCTTGAATTCAGGACTAGTGAACAGGCCTGACTTTTTTATGTTCATGAAAGGTGATCTTCCCTTTTATCCACATTGCTGCAGATTTACCCAGATCCTGAGTTCAAATCCAAAGCCTGTAAGAATAAACTGTGTGAATTGCAAGCCAGGGAGCTAATTTTCTTTTCTCAGCATGGGGCTTGAACTCAGGTTGTGGCAATTCTGACTCCGCTTAGATCACCCTAAGATGGTGTGCAGCCACTGGACACACAGATGATTCTGGGATCCTACACCCCCACGTGTTGTAGGAAAAACAATGCACAGAAAAAATGTGGCCTTTTATGTATTCTTCCTTTGCATAGTGACCCTTCTGGGTCTGAATGACACTGTTGCAAAGGGTACTTCACCTTGCATTGCTGAAGGCTGGCAAACTATCAGGGAAGCCATAGGCCCACGAGGCAACATAAGCCCTCATTTTGAATCCCCGTACTGACACCAACCAATGGCAGGAGGTACAAAGAAACTGGTTCCCATCCAAAGGAATAACACTGGAATTTTGTCAATGTCACAGTTGAATGAGTTGATCGTAAATGATGATCCTATAAAATTAAACAGCATCATTTCAGAAGGCTTGTTGATTTTATTTAATATTTATGAAGCATTAAAAGAATATTCTTACTTACAGGAACACAATAATTTCAGGACACTGAGTGCTTTCATTAATATTTTAAGGATGAAAACAATAACATTAATTACATGGACACATAATAAATACCCAGGAATTGGTAGGAATATAGTCTATATAACTGAATAATGTATAGACATCTCTGGCACTCTATAAACATATATGTATATATATATATATATAAGCATACTTCCATCTGCATGTCAATCTGTTCTTCTTTGGTTAACCCCTGGGGCTCGTTCTCAGGTCCTGGGAACAACCTGTCACCTCAATTTCCCCCAGGATGGCATGTTTGCATTCACCCATTCATGAATTTGGCCTTGTAGGCCATGAGTTCAGATGTCAGTGCTCCCAAACAATGAATCGTGGAGTAAGAAGCTGATGGTGACACATGGTTTCCTTTTCTGTGAATCTTCTGTGTGTCAGGTATGAAGTGGAATACATATGTAGACTTATATCCTATGTAGTCAATGTTCTATGTGTTATAATAGTCAATACAATAAATGGTCAATGCATGAATAAAACAAAAAATAAAATAACTACACTGAATGCAATATGGAGTCAATGTATATATAAAAATATAAAACATATATGTAAATTGTACATGAATAGGGGGTTTTCTAGTGCTGGTGATCAATTTCAGGTCTAAGGAACAGACTTGAATTTCTTAACTTTAAGGAGGCAAGCTTCCTCTTCCCACACAGTGCAACAGAGTTACCCAGATTATGAGTTCCAATCCCAGTCCTGGTAGAAAAAAACATCACCTTCATAGTATTTGAGGTCCAATTCTTAGGTATTTCATTATGCCTCCATTTGATGAAAGTGATTGCTTAAATGTTTAATAAAATATTAACTAAAATCAATCAGTGTCGTGTAATATAATTGTGTATAATTTTATCCTAGAATCATTCAAGAACTGTTCATTCAATCATGACTTACATCACATTCCGTTGGTAATCATATGGACAGGAAGAATTTTCTTAGGATCTCCTACCATTTGGAGGTGGCATGACCAAGATTCAAATTGTGGGCTCCAGCTCCCGCCACTTCAACCAGAGGATAGGGAACTGACCAGTCTGTCCAAGAATGTCAACAAGACCAATGATTAGGCAGGCACCAGTCGCTCTCAGCAGTCCTCCTTGATACTTACAAGGCTGTGATAGGAGGATACTGGTCAAATTCACCCTAAGCAGGAAAATTCTTGAGAACCCTGTCCAACTTCAGTGCCAACAAAGCCAGAAGCCTTGTGGCTCTAGTGTAGAAGACCAGCCTTGAGCAAAAGCAGCTCATGAACTGTGCCCAGATCCTGAGTTCAAAGTCTGAGACTGACAACAAACAGAACTACACAACAATCTGAGTAGCCATCCAGTTAAAGCAGGTTACCCTCTTGTCTCCAACTGAATTGGACAGAATTCCCTGGGAAAAGGGCTGGGAGAATCACTGTCATCTTGACTCCGCCCATGCTGCTTGCTTCACAGGATTGTGGGCAAACCCCCATTCTTTCATGCTTCTTTCTGACCAATGGGATACAAGAATGGTGGCCACGCCCACATTCCATGCTGCCAGGTACCACTGGGATTCCCTATGTTAGTTTACACCACTACCAGCAGTTGAGGAAGATAGAGATTGCTGAGAGGTGAGGAAGGGACTCGAGGCCACCTGGCCCCTCCCCTCCCTTCACACAGTGCCAGGTTTCAAACCACAAGCAATGTCGTGCTGCCAGCCGGCCTAAATCATCGACCTGGTCCTTGCCACTAGTCTTCTGCTCTGGGCCCATATGTCCACAATGCTGCTGCCATCGAGGCTGGCACAATTGGAGCAGCTGTCAACAGCTTCTCCCAGCAGCACAGGTGAGTTTCCGCCCCAACAACAACCTACCCTGGGTCACACACCCCTCTGGGGGCACCATGACCCCCCCTGCTTGTTTCCTCTTCCCGGCTCTGATGAGCCACCTTTCTGTCTTGAGGATTTCTAAGATAGAAACTAAAAATATGCTCTGGCTGGGCTGGATCGCAGTCCTCCTGTGAAAGGTATGCTCCACCAGGCCTGGTCCTCTGTAGTTGGGATGGTAGACATGTGGTATCATGCTCAGTCATCGGTTTAGATAGATTATCCCAAACTCAGTCCATAGCAGCGGATTCTTGACCACACATGAAGCTCTTGGTAGGGCCTCAACCATTGGACCTCAGTCTCCTCACAGGACAGTAGTGAGGAAACAAGGGCTTTATACAGAGCGATCTCTGGAAAATGGCTAGACAGAGAGGGAGCAGCCTTCAGATAAGTTTTTGGCAATTCTGTGAGCATATGACAGGAAGATACCAGAAAGGGCTCAGGTGGGGCCTGTTATTAATCATGCAACAGGTGTGGGATTATGAACCGAAATATAGCTCTCTTTCATTATTACCCTATCCCAATGAGGAAGGGGATCCTTCACTTTGTTCAGTTTTGCATCTGGGGAAACCGAGGCACAGAGAAACCACGTGACCTAATTATGACCTCAAGTTCACAGGAAGCTTGGCCTGACTTCTCTACCAAGCTCCCTAGGACAATGGGTGCTATTCAGTCCACTTCTTGTGGTGGGAAGTCCACTTCTTTTCAGTCGTGGGTCTTGAACTCTAGGATTGGGCACTGTTCCGGAGCTCCTCAGCTCAAGGCTAGCACTTTATAACTTGAGCCCAGCGTGCCACTTCCCGTTTTCTGGTGGTTCTTAGGAGATAAGATTCTCAAAGACATTCCTGCCTGAGCTGTCTATGAACAATGAGCCTCATATCTCAGCCTCCAGTGTAGTTAGGATTAGAGTTTTATGCCACTGATTCTCTCTCTCTCTCTCTCTCTCTCTCTCTCTCTCTCTCTCTCTGTCACTGTAACTCTCAGGAACTGGTAGAATGGGTGCTGTAGGAGGTGGGCCAACCTCCCCAGGTTGCTGGAACCCAAGATGGCCCACTCATTCTGGAGGTGGTCTGTGGGTCAGGAGCTGTCTCATTCAGCATATTGATACATCTCCATAAGATAAGCCCTCTGTGCCCTTGCAAGACTGTGAGGGTTATTCATTTTCCATCTAGCCTTACTGGATTTATTGTATTCTTTTCTACATTATTTTCTAGCACCTGGCCAATATTATGGTACATAGTTACTGAATGAAAATATAATGTCAAAATAAGAAAGTCATTTAGGGATCTAGGAATGTGGCTTCATGATATGGTGATTGCCTAGCATGCATAAAAGCCTGAATTCAATTCCTCAGTACCACTTAAAAAGAAAAACACTGGAAATGGTGCTGTGCCTCAAGTGGTACAGTGATATCCTTGAGAAAAAAGCAAAAAAAAAAAAAAACCAAAACAAAACAAAACCAAAAAACATTCAATTAGTAAATGCAAAATAAAAAACCCATACTTGGAATATATAATTGCTCCTGTCATACTGACACCTGACAATAGTCCCTAATTCATGTACTTTTACTTGTATTAGGATATTGTGTTGAAACAAAGTTTTGTTCATTAGGTCACAGCAATTAATGTCATGAATGTGCTTACATGTCAGGTGAAGATTAATTCTGGAAATTCAAAGATTCCAGGTTTTTGAATGGTCACTGCCAATCACAATGAGAAGGGTAGTCTAAGTGAGATTTGGAAATCTTTTTGGTTATTCATGGCCCCAAAACGGCAGAGGCAAATTAACAGTTGTGACAGAAGAGAAGGAATAACTCCAAAGTTAAGTAATAAGTGATAGTAACTAAGTTATACCAGAAACTTTTTTAGAGAACCATTTTTGGTTATTGAACAAATAGTTATCAACTAGTCTTATACCTCATTACCTTTATCATTCTAAATCTCTTAGGCTACTTCTTAATCTCTGTGTAATAAATGTATGTCCTTCTGTGCTGTTTTATCTTACCTTAACTTCTTTGCTTTTAAAAAATCTCAGTCTTTCTATATTTCTCTATGAACATTTCCTGATATTAAATAAACCTACACAGATGGCAGAGAATGATTATTGAGGGTCCCATAGCTCATGAGTTATTAATGAAACAACGTGGAAAAGGAGGACATATTTATTGTTACCTCAAATTTTCTGAAAAGCTCCAATGCCATCATTTGATTCAAATTTCCATTATTTGTCTACATAGTGTCATTCAGTGCACATAAACGCAAATATGAGCTGCGTGCTGGTGGATCACACCTGGAATCCTAGCTATTCAGGAGACCAGAGGATTATGGTTCAAAGCTAGCCTGTTCAGGAATGTCCATGAGACTCTTATCTTCCATTAACCACCAGAAACCCGGAAGTGGTGCTGTAGCTTAAGCAGTAGAGCACTCAACTTGAGCTGAAGAGTTGAGGGAGTGTGCCCAGGATCAGATTTCAGGCCCCACAACCAACAAAAAATGCAAATATTACCTTAAGTTTTCCCAAAAAGAAGGACAAGATCAATAATCATCTCAAGGAGAAAAAATAATTTCAAAATGATTCAGTGCACCTACTTATGCTGAGTTATTTAAGTTATGGCTTCTTTGCTAGATATATTCTCTTCCTTTATAAATAGTCAAATATTAGCTTTACAATAAGCTTCATCTAATATTTGTTTCAAAAGAGAAGTCTATACAGTTGATGTCACTTAGCTTTCTTACTTTCTTAATTCAAAGCCAAACCAGGCAGGAGAGTCTGGCAAACTCCTATCACAAATTGAACACCAAAAAACCAGAAGTGGAGTTTTGGCTCAAGCAGTAGAGTACTAGCTTTGGGGGCAGGTGGGCAGGAAAGACAACTGTTCAGGGACAGGATCCACCCTCTGGGTTCAAGACCCAGAACGAGCACAAACCAAACAAACAAGCAAACAAAAATCCCAGATAGTTCTTTGGGACCCTCCTTAAAGGTGTACTGGTCAGAGAAGAGGCTTCTTTTGCTGATCATATTGACTGGATCCTGCTTTTTTGGAATCCTTATTGCTCTGGAGAACTCAGTACCAGAACAAAGGAATTGATAACTGACTCCTGCATCAAGAGAATCATCTCAGGGGTGAAATATCCATCCATAAGACACTTTAAAACCTCCATGTCTTTGTTCCTTTAGAGGAGAACACTTTTAAAACAACGTTACTTCCTTTTGTTCTATGCTGGCCCTCAAATGGTACATTATTTCTTTTTATAACACTATGAACTAGAAGTTTACAGAAAAAATTTATATGAGTAAAGAACAGACTCGAAAAAGCCGGGGACAGAGTTTCCTTCAAGCCTTGGGATACTTTTCTTGTACAGTAAAAAGGAAAGCACAAGGTAACTTGAACTTTGTTTTTCCTCTATGTTCCATTCCTCTCTTCGGGTCAGTTTCCACATCCAGTAACATTTACTTCCAGTAACAATCGATGGTGCTGCTTGAAGTTTAATGAATGTTTTCTGGCTTCACTGCAATAACACTAGAACACCTATGGACCTGAGGTAACACGTGTTTCAGAGACAACTTAGTAAAGAGAAAACATGAAATTTATATTGCTTATAAATACATTATACATGAGTACATTGAGTTCAAACTTTGTAAGTTCTCTGTAAATTAAGGCGAATTTTAAATGAGAAGAAGGTTTTCAGAACATTCTTTTTGTGAGTGTACGTGCTGTTCATTATTTCCCAAGTGTACATGAGCTAACAGTAAGGGAAACAATAGCAATAATAGGAGAAAGAGAAGTTCTGTGTTTAAGTGTAAGGGTTCAATACACTATAGAAGATTCTACAAATAAGACAACATTGAAACAATAAGGCCAAGTCCAGTATGTAGATTTATGGGAGTGATATACAGAAAGCAAGACACCTACGTGGAACAAGAAGTATGAGGCCACTCCCATTCTAAATCATGCTTGCTAATCATGCAACTTTGTAGAAAGTAAAATGGAAGAATAATTCTGTTTCCAATGCAAGTCGGATATAAGAGCATGGATTTAGCTGGAAAAATGTCCATCTTGTGAGAGCAGGGGTTATGCTAGCAATGAACTGGTGGCTAAGATCACATTTCTTTTTTTTCTTTAAAACACACACACATACACACAGACACACAGACACAGACACACACACACACACACACACACATACATATATATATATACATATATATACATATATATACATATATATATACATATATATACATATATATATATATATACATACATACATATATATATATTTGTTGGCGGTGGTCTTGGCACTTTAACTCTGGGCCTGTGAGCTGTGTCTCTGCTATTCTGCTCAAGATAATGCTCTACCACTTAATCCACAGTGCCATTTCCACTTTTCTTTTAGTTTATTCGAGAAAAGAGTCTCTGGACTTTCCTACCTGGGCTGGCTTTGAACCTCAATCCTCATATCTCAGCATGAAGATATGTAATGTGTCTGTTCATCTATCTTTATAAGAATTCTTTAGTTAGGGGCTGGAGAGGTGGCTCAGTGGTAGAGCGCTTGCCTCACATGCATGAGGCCCTTGGTTCGATTCCTCAGCACCACTTAAGCAAAAAAGAAAAAAGCCGAAATTGGCGCGGTGACTCAAGTGGTAGAGTGCTATCCTTGAGATGAAGAGCTGAGGGACAGAGCCCAAGGACAGTGTTCAGACGCCATGACCAGACCCCCCACCAAAACAAAAAGAAAAAGAATTCTTGAGATAAAAATCTGGGCTACAGCTTAGACGTTACCCTCACAAAAATGTTTGTAGTTTAAAAGTTGATACTCCTGGAGAAATAAAACCTAAGAATTTGAAGGAGTCTGGGAAGTTCAATTTGCATCCAGCCTGGGCATAACACTCTTTGCAACAGTATATAAAATTAAGCAGTCCAAATCTGGATTGGAAGAATGGCTCAAGTGATGGAATACCAGTCATGAGCAAGATTGCTGAATAAGAGCTTGAGGCTTTTGCATATATACATACAAACATACACATACACCCAGAGGCACTTATATGTGCACACACAAATACACAAATGAAACAACTCTCAGAATGTATAGAAAAGTTAGAAAACAATAAATATATGTCCTGAATAAGACTAGAATCAAGTGGTAATTTTTAATATTAGAAAGTCCGCAAATGAACTTCCTTCAAATAAGTTTGAGAATATTACATTGGTAGGGATCAGAGATAGTAAGAGAGTCAATAATCATTATTAAAGGGATAGGATACATGGAGGAATGAATCAGAGATCCCGCAGGGGTGTCTGAAAATGTTCATATCCTGTATCAAATGTTAGAACATCTTTGAAAATTGTAGATAAAGTCAAAGTAGTCATTCTGGTGTATAATATCACTGGAGAAGTTCAGAATTGGTAGTCTGTATCTAGATTAAATAAAACAAGAAACTATTGCAGGACAATGTGATACAAGCCTAGAATTCTAGCACTGAGATTAAGACAGGAGATTAGAGAATGGAATTACATAGTTATACCTTCCCTGGACCAAGGTGTAAAATTTTGTCTTAGTAAAACAAAACAAACAAGAAAGGAATACGTAGTTGGACGGTTGGGCTAATTTTGTCATTATGTTTTGAGAAGTCATATTTCCTGTTGAAATGAAACTCATACTTAATCCTCACTTGTGTTTTAAATTTTCTCTTCATTACAGAACATTCCTAGATGCAAAATGACTCATGATTCCCATCCAAAATTTGAAAAAGTAAGTTATCATCATTATATTGTATCCCAAAACAATGATGAAGAATTACAAAAGCTTAAGCCTGGAAAAATAGCAAAGTTGGTCGAATGTAGGATTTTGAAGATCTTGCTAAATTAGAATTTAGATTTAAAATAAATATTTTGGTTTTGTTTGTAATTTTATATTCTATAGGATTCTACAAAATTCTTTTTAAGTAGAGTGTTTAATTGACATTCACAAATGATTTTGCATTCTATGTGCCTAGAATATTCTTTCAAGAGAGTTATAATTAGAGCTTAGTTAATAGATGATTCCAACAGTTCATGTATAAAATGATAATGTGAAAGTTGTAGACAGAGTTGTCAACAAATTGATGATATTAATTTATAAATTTAGAATAAGAGCAATTTTTGGAGTCTTTGGTATAACATGTTATGAAGAGAATAATCGTGTGACATCTTCTTTCTTCTACCTGTATGTAACACAGGAAGCAATTTCCTTAATTATTTGCTCCTGTATACACTGAGAAAAATGTTAGGTTTGGAGTTTGTTTTTATTTTTGATTTTGTTTTATTGGTTTGTCCTAGGATTTTTAATCTGGGCCTAGACACTGTCTCTGTGTCTGTTTATGCTCAAGTCTCGTGCCCTACCACTTCAATCTCAGTGCCACTTGCGTCTGGCTTTTGCTGAGAAGTTTATTGGAGATAAGAATCTGGGGAATCTTCCTGCCTGGGTGGGCTTTCAAGTCTAATCTTCCAATTTTAGCATCCAGAATTTATATGATAGCTAAAAAAGTATAAATATAAATAATATTTGCAAGTGTTCCGATCTCAAGAATACCAGTGGGGGGAAAATGATGCAACCCAGTTTATTGTGGTGTTCTTACCAGAACATGTATGGCATCACATTAGCAGAGTTGTATTTTTTCATAATAGAGATAAGCTATTCATGATATGAATTAAGGGAAGTTTGAGGTGCACCATAAAAGTTGGAAAATTTTGGGCTAGGATGACTCTATATCATAAATATTGGTATTGGTGGTCATAAAAATAATAGCTTATTGTGATAAACAATTGCTTACTCTTGAAGAATTAATTATTACAGATGCTACATAGTTTTATCCTTTACCAGAATGTGGTTATTTTTCTGTTGACTCTCAATCTGTAACACCCCATTGGAAAATGCATCTATTGCAGAATTACATAACATGCAAGCCGGTATTGTTTTGAATCTCTCAGGTATGGAATCTTCCGAATTTGAAAATGAGTAGATACTAGTCATTGGAATGTTGACGAACACATATATTCTGTCTTCTTAACAACTTATTCACTTTTACAAGTTATTGGTTTCCATAGAATTAAACTGTTTCTGCTTTTAGTATGAGAAAGTACTATATTCTTTTTTCAAAATATTGGTAAGTATATTGTGAAAATATTGTCTAGTCGGAGAGCATTAAAGTTGATGATCCTCTAATTAAAAAGGGGTAATTAATTCAAATGAGACACCAAATAGTATGTGTACTATACCAATACAGTGAAATTTGATTTCAGGCAGGTTATTTTTTAAATTTAATTTTATTGTCAAAGTGATGTACAGTGGGGTTACAGTAATTTTAAGTTAGTGAATACATAACTTGTCAAACTTGTTACCCCCTCCCGCATTTTCTTCAGTTTTCCTTCACCCCAATAGCCCTCACAAGTTGCAATGTACATTTCCAACATATTGTCTTCTGAGTATTGATATTGCATTGGTTTGCCTTTGTCATCTGTCTCACCATTTTGTTGTTCCTCTTCCCTTCCCTAATTAAGGTAAATATATACCCAATACACAGGCTACCAAAATCAAATACAGCAGGGAATAAAGCATAGGGGAAAAACCCAAAAGAAAATAGAAATCACATAGTACATTAAAAACAACAACCGCAAATAACACTTCCTATTTCCATATCTTGGAGTTCATTTTGCTTAGCATCAGCTTATAAGGTTAAGTATATGCATAACAAAGACACTGGAAAATAATAGTTTCATGGACACTATATCATGAAAACAACATGTTAACTGTTTTTGATGATAAAAGAGGAGTTAGGATTGATGAATTCACGGTTCCAATAAAGGAATTTCAAAAGAGTTTTAAAATTATGACAGGTGGGGCTGGGAAGGTGGCACAGTGGTCGAGCGCTTGCCTTGCATGCCTGAGGCCCTGGGTTCACTTGCTCAGCACCACATAAGCAAAAAGAAAAAAAGCCGGAAGTGGCGCTGTGGCTCAGGTGGTAGAGTGCTAGCCTTGTGCTGAAGAGCTGAGGGACAGCGTCCAGGCCCAGAGTTCACCCCACGAATGGACCCCCCAAAAAATTATGACAGGTAAATTTTAATTTGTTCAAACTTTTTATCAACTTAGCCTATTATGAAAATTTAAAATTGCTTGGGAAAATAGGCTTTCATGCAAAGTAATCAATGGAGACTTAGCTGAGAAGGAGCAAAGTGGGTGAAGATGGCTCATTTTCACACTAAACAAACAAACCTCAGAAACCATGCTATAAATCCTGTAGGTTGCCTTGAGAATTGTCCTTACCCAGGAAATCTACTCACTGTGTGAAACAAGGTTGTAGTAGAATTTAAATTCAACCTTCTTATAAAAAAAGACATCTTTAAGTCTTTCGCCCACTTATTTATTGGGCAGTTGTGAAAGACTTAAAGAGAAACTTCTCTGAAGAAGAAAGAAGGATGGCCAATAGACACATGAAGAAATGTTCAACATCCCCAGCCATAAAAGAAATGCAAATCAAAACAACATTGAGATATCACCTCACTCCAGTTAGAACGGCAAAAATCAAGAACTTTAACAACAACAGATGCTGGAGGGGATGTGGACAGAAAGGAACCTTACTTCATTGTTGGTGGGAATGTAAACTTGTTCAACCACATTGGAAAGCAGTATGGAGGTTCCTCAAAAGACTTCACATAGAGCTCCCCTATGACCCAGCAATCCCACTTTTGGGCATTTACCCAAATGTTTACAAACAAGACCACACTAAAGCTACCAGCACAACTATGTTTATTGCAGCATTATTTACTATAGCTAAGATATGGAACCAACCCAGATGCCCCTCAGTAGATGAATGGATCAAGAAAATGTGGTATATATACACAATGGAATTGTATGCCTCCATCAGAAAGAATGACATTGCCCCATTTGTTAGGAAATGGAAAAACTTGGAAAAAATTATATTAAGTGAAGTAAGCCAGGTCCAAAGAAACATAGGTCCCATGGTTTCCCTTATTTGCAATATCTAGTATATGTATGAGTCAAGCGGAAAAGGTCAGATAATGTGATGTCAGGAAAATGAACCGTTAGATATGTATTTTAATGTTTTTTCTTTCATGCATGTGTTTCTAATGCATTTATAAGATTATCTCTTTGTTTCTTTTTATGTCCCTCCCCCACAGTATAACCCCTGCTTCACTATATTTGATGTCTGTATAACTTGTGGAAGAGATGGGGAAAAACCAGTTGTTTAAGGATACAGGTGGACGTGTTGCAACAATGAGAAGTACAAGTTGTCATGTCCAAAATGAGCTTTACAACGTCGGTGTGGGGGGTGGAGGGGAAGCGGGGGTAAGGAGAAGGATTGGGATTGTGGGGGACGGGGGAAGCTGGGAAGGGATGTGAAGGGTAAACAAAGGAGGAGGCTGCAATGCTTGATAAGAAATGTACGCATTATCCTGCCCATGTAATTGTAACCCCTCTGTACAGTATGTTCACAAATAAAATAAAATAAAATTAAATTTAAAAAAGACATCAAAATTTGTGAATTGACTTTAGCAAACAATAATTCTCTGAAAAAGATAATTTGGGTCAATATATTTAGGGAGAAAGTGCCTTCAACAATTAAAGTAGTTATTGGGTTTACACTTTACTGTTTGTAATACTTTCTACAATGTCTTTGCATGTGAAGCACTGAACTACAGAAAAAAACCTGATTGGATACTTGAAACCAATGATTTCACATTTCTTATTAGCTCATATATATAATATCCTTATTAACATGAGATAGTGAAGACTTCCCTTATTACATAAGCCAAAAAGTTTTGGGATCAGAAAATAATTGAGCAAATTGAAAAGGCAAGAAAACGGGTTCTTTGAGACCCTAGCTAAGCATATTAGCTTCATCAGTGGAGGGAGGCCAAATTTTTGATATATTGTCTTAATATTTTTGCTACCTAAAGTGATTTTACAGAGCCTATTTAGCTCACTACAATTTAGAACAGATTGAATGAAGACATGAAAATAAATTCCACATCCAAATATAAGACTTTTAAAAGAGAAACCATGAAGATGTAGCAGTTGGGAAGGACTTATAGTCCTTCACCTTCAATAGACTTGAAGCCAAGAATCTGTGATTAGTTGGAAATCAGGCAAGAGCTAAGAGGAGGACAGAGCAATAGGACATAGGAGCACTGTCCTTTTGTAACAGACACTGTCATCCAAGGTATGGATGATTTAACTCTATTCTTTTCCATACATCCTTCTGAGCAAATGCAAGACCGAGAGAAAGATGATCTATTGAAATAATTTTGGAAAGAATAACTTCACTGATGCTGATATGGTATCTAGGGAGAAATTTAAAGAGAGAAGATAAAAGTGAAGTATTCTTCGGTTTCCTCTAAGCATCTTGTTTGCAAATTACATCTTTGAGGTTAGAAGGATTGAACTAAAAAGTGGTGGAGTTCCTATTTTTGAGGGCACTTTAGACACAAGAAGACTTTTAAGGTAAAAGAAAAAGAAAAAAGGTAAAGCTAAATATTTGTGATCACAGCTTCTTGGACTGGTATTTTGGAGACAAAGTTTTACAATAGAGATTGTCCTCATTAACATTGATGCTGAGTTTCCGTGGCACCCAAATGAAAGGGGAAAGTTTAATGGACTCACTTGGACAAGTAAACAGCATGATAGAAAAAATGGCAAATAATATTTATTAAATTACTTTGAACAATTACTTTGCCAGAACGAAGAAGGAAAAAATATAATTAAAAATCACTTGACTTAAAATTATGAATAAAAGTAGTCAAGAGAAATGAGAGAAAACATAGAGGACTGTTTTCTCTCCAGTGGAGTAATGGGTTCTTGATATTGTTTCTTCCATTCTGTCTTCACAAGCTATCAAGTGTGGCTCAGGACTGGAGTATCCAGTTCAGGCCAAGAGAATTCGCAGAAGAAAATATTTGCAGCAGATGTAGGTCATTTATAACCTTAGACAATCTATTTAAATCTGTTAAAAATTCTCCTCTACCCTAAACTGCCTACTTTTAACAGCTTTGTATGCTTTTCCCAAGATTGTCCTTCATTAACTATTTAAAATTTTGAGAGGTCATAATCATACTTTATAGAGATTGCTCTTTGGTTGTGCTTTTGTGTGTTTTTGTTTTTTGTTGTGTTTTTTCACTGAATTTCAAAAGGTTGTGCAAGTGTGTTACAATTAAAGATGTCCATCTAATTGTCCAATGTTCCAGGATCAGAGTCACTCCTTCTATCATTCTCAACCAACCCCTTCTAGAAGATTTATTTCCGATTTACCACGTCCTTTGTCACATGTGCACATTGAGTATTCTAGCTGTACTTGCTCCTTGTTCCATTTTCATTCATTCTATGTCTTTACTATTATTCCTCTCTTGTTTCAACTTCCTGATAGTCATTCTGTTAAACTGTCTGCTAGTACTTTGAAAGGTTTATATACATTCCATGGAGTTTATATCCTGCATATATTTGAACTGATGTCAGCTTATATTTCCATAATTCATTCATCTGAAGTAACAATTTGTAAAAGTGGAGACATGAAGCACCTAGACATGATTTTATTCCCCTCCATTTGGAACATTAATCTGTAGTCAACAAGAAAGTTTAAAAATGGCTTAGAATGTATTCCTAACTACAAGTTTTGTAAATGGTGTTGTACAATGGTTTGTGATTATTTTATTTTACATGGGATAATATTTTCTACTACCTATAAGTTTTGGAAAATGAAGAAAATTAAAATTTACTACTGTAGAGGAATATGATAGAAATAGAAGACATATTTTATGTTTGTCAAATCTCTGATGAGTACCTATATTAAGACTTCAAGTCATATTTCTTATTATGTTAGACACATAGGGAAAACATAAAACACCATATGAGAAGGCAACTATTCATGACTTTTTAAAATGTACTTATTATGTGATGAAATTTACTTTGTTAGCTAATATTTTGGTTTGAAATATGGGAGGCTGATGTATTTAACAAATTTTCGAAGTCACCTACTGAAAAACACAAATGGTGGGGGTAGTATTTCTACACTTTAATGAATGGTTGAACCTGTTTGGCCTTAGTGCTGGGTAAATAAATCAACTTTATTGTAACTTGCTCCCTACACTTGAAAAACTTGTAACGTCACTAAATATTATCTACTTGTAAAGTGTTATTTTGGCAAATGTGATTTTAAAAAGTTTGTTTGAAAAGGAATATACTTTCAGGAGATTAAATGTAGGTTATCATTTGTTTGAGAATGACAACATTTTTATACTACAGAACCAAGTTTTACTGAAGTACCAGTGTTTTGAAGCACTAAGGATCTTCTCAATTAATGTTTTTCTGAATTATATTTGACTTCTATGTCAAGTTTTCCTAGTCTTTGTAGACCAATTATGGATCTATCATTCCAGGAACTATTTTTTGGCCTGATGATGCTGGACTGAAATCATTCATTAATCATTAGGAGAGGGGTATTACAAATAATCTTGTGACATTTGTGGTCTTGTTCACTCACATGGGATGGTCATCTGAAAATTGAAAGTTTGAATTACTGTACTTTCACATTTTGTGATTTCATCTTGCATTTTAAGTTGCCTTGCATTTCTCAATTGCTTACTGCTAATTCCTGCATTTCAAGGAATTGGGGCCCTGAAATAGAGGAAATGAGAAATTGAGATGGGTCTTCAATTACTTTCTGTTGGCATGTTGCATGGGCCTAGGTAAGAACTCTTGCCCTAGTTATCTGATGATGCAGATAACTGGGACCTGGCATCCTAGGACCCGTGGATCCTGTAGAAGAAAAATACCTTTTAGGTATCATATCAGCAAAATTTGGGCATAATCAGTAGGAATGCTTCAGAAATATGGAGAAAAACAGTTCAGGATCAGCAAGTTAAAAAAATAGAGCAGCAGAGTAAAATCCCTTATAGATTGGAGGAAAACAACATTTTTTTTTTAACATGTGAATTCAGAAACCAAGAACACTTAGAAGGTATCACAGTTTATACCGAAAATATTGTTTTGATACTTTTTATATTTTAATATATATTCTAACCTGATTATTTATATTCCAATCTATTTATTGGAATAAATATCAAGTAATTTGTCAAATTATCAATTAATTCCAGTAAGATTCACTGTGTGAAATATAAAATCAGCACATATAAATATAAAATATATAAGTATATATAATATAAGAAAATGTTTTACATTGTTCTGTTGTGGTTAGGGTAACAAAGGCAACTGTTTTAAAATATATTTCCATTACCTCTACCTCATGTTTGGTAGAATTAGACCTAAAGCTTTACCATTTGGACATGTACAGCCTAGAAGCAAGAGGAAACACTGTGATTAAAACATTACCAATTTAAGGCCTAATAATGAGGAGAAACATATGGACTTCTCCTGGAGCTATGGAATATATTTGGTGATAGAAAATCAGTGGTGTAAGTTCCTGCCTGGTTGGATTTTAGACAGGCCAGGACACTAGGTAATCATGCATATGAAAATTTTTTCACCTTCTTGGCTTTAGCTACTTTTGAAATGGTAGGGATAATAAATAATTGTATTTTGACTAAAATACGTTCTAATCTGAACAGTTCTGTCTGAACTGTTCATCTCTCTATGATCCCCTATAACTAAGATTAGTTTTGCTCCAGTAAGACAAGCTATGCTGTCAGAGTAAGGTATTCTGGTTGGTCTGTTCCTACATGAAGCAAGGGTAATGGGTCAGGCAGACATTTGTGCCAGTAAGACCTCATTTGTGACATTTTTAAGCTGGAGAATTTTAGAAGTAGCTCTGAAGCAAGGCTTACTTTGAATCCATTAGCTCCACAAAGCTAAATCAGTTGATAAGTAAGTACTTGAAAGGCCATCACCTTTGGACCTAGCTATAAAGGCTTCAAAGTATGATCAAATTTCAAATGAAAAAGACTTAAAATAGTTATTGACAAACATTGCAAAGTGAACAATTGAACAAAAAATAACAAGCAATTTAGGTAACAATAAGGTTTCCTTGTTACAAATAGGCAACCAAGGATATATGCCTGTCTTAAAATTGCATCATTAATTACTTAAATTTACAGGATACTACATGCTTCAGCAGCGCGTCTACCCGAATTACAATGCTCTTGTGCAAGAGCCATGTTAATGATATGAAAATTTGTGAAGTATTCCATATTTTTCATTCTTCGAATGCAAGAAATGAAAAACAGTTATTAAAAAGTTGATTACAAATATACAAGTGTAATAATACATGTAATTCATAGAAAAAAAGTAAGTTTGACATCAATGTATTCAATCTTCACCTTTTCAGAAAGGCCTTTACATAGCATAACTTTTATAAAACTTTTGAAATAAGATAACATTGTCATTTTATTCCAAAGAAATAAAATTCCATAAGGACCTAGGAATTAAAGGAATCTTTAACTGCTTCTATATCGAATGCAATCTGAAAGGACACGTTTATTAAGAACCTATATATTATAAAACAATGTCGAATTCAAAGTATTATATCAAGGAGAAAATGAAATAGATTATGGATATTATACAAACAGAATACTAAATATTTTAAAATACACTTTTTTCAGACAAGCATCAGAAATATCTTTAGTTTCTGTACTACTCATTTCAACAGATAAGTTAAAATTATTTCTTATTAAAAAATCAAAAACTCTACAGAAATCATTAGTATACAAACAACTCGAATATATATTTTGACATCAAACTCAGGCAATTCACTTGGAAGAATACCTTGCAATCCATGAATTTTTAAAGTAAGATATTGTTGTTGCTTTGTATTGTTAAAATATTTTGTATGGACACATAGGATGGATTGGCAATTTTGAAGTTTAAGAAACTTAACCAAACCATTAGGACTTTAGAGAACAATTTGTACAGCCTTCCAGAACTTCAAAGAAGTAGTGATACATACTTATTCTTTTGGCAATATCAAATACAGTTTCTTCCAAGTTGTGCTTCAGACCTGGTTTGATATAATGGTTCAAGAGAAAGAGATCTAGCATAACTTTGCTGTTTCTATTCCCAGCAGCAAGATGCAAGGGGGTCAAGAGGCCTTTAGTTTGTCCATTGGTATCTGCATCATGATGAAATAAAGAAGCCACTCTAGTATTATTCCATGTATAAGTACTGTGCAGGGGTGTCCAGCCATTGACAATTATTACATGAATATCTACCTGGAGCCACCAACTCATGGACAATGTCTAAGTGTCCACTGTAGGCTTCTCGATGAAGAGGGGTATACTCATTGTTATCCCTAGTATTCACATGAGTGGCCTTTTTGGAAAGTTGTCTCTGCACTGTAGTAAGGCGATTATTTTCGGCAGACCAAAGAAGAAATTTGATTGAATCCTTCTCCATTTTTTCTTGCAATTGATACCATTTCTCACTTTTTTTCTTGTTCCTCATCTTCATCAGAATTGCCTAGCCAGAAACTTTGAGTGCCAGTGAGAATGAGGTGTCCATGTATTTCCCCAATAGTTCACATTGGATGAACTGGTCAAAAAAATCCGGTGAATTTTCTGCATCTGTTTGTTTCACTATTATTTATTTTCTCTTTTATCCTTTTTACTATTCTAAATTATTCTAACTGGAGAGTCGGGAATTGGTAGAGAGCAGAGGAAAGATTTTCCTCCGTATTCAAAGGTACAGACTGAAAATGAGGACCAGTGATGTCTTCATGTGCAGCTTATTCTAGGAATGAGAAAATAAGAAATAAAGCCTTCTATGTAAATTAGTTGGGAAATGGCAGAGCAGAAAGTGAAATGATGCAACCAAAAATATAAAAGCAAAATAAATTAGGATAATTATAGAGCAATCATATTAGCTATGTGAACCATGAAAGGGAGAGAAGAAGAGAGAGACAGATGTGCAATGATCTAGCTAGCCACAAAATACATCCCTCTGATGAATTTATAGAGTAAACAATTTTATTTTTTAAAAGAGATGGAAATAAAATTTAAGATCAGATGTCTCCATTGTTTTTAATTATATTTTTATTATCTTAAATACTTGGACAATGGAATTTCCATTCAACAAATCAGTTTTTTTTAAGTATAATGGATCTTTATATAACTTTTCCACACCCTTCCAAACCTCACCCCACCTTAATTTTTCCTAGTTTCATACTATGTACATTGAATATTATACTTTCCCTCTCTTCCTCCATAACTCTCTTTATTCCTTCCTTTTGACTTCCCCTCACATCTTCCAAGTGATAGGTTCATGATATATATTTTGTTGGATTAAAAGTTAACTTTTATAAGAAATTACATCTTTGAAATACTCCGCCACAAATAGCATGCTTTGGTTAATATTTTTGTGTAAACTTGTAATAAAGTTCTAGCTTCCAAATATGAGACAGAACATGGGTCCTTTGTGTGTCTGGTTCTGACTTAGTTTAATTGATATAGTTTTAGATCTATCCATTTTGTTGCAAATAATGTAACAGTCTTCATAATGGATGGATGCAATCCAATTTTGTATAGGTGCCACACTTTCTCCAACCATCACTCCTCCAAAGAGCATCTGGGCTGTTTCTGTAACTTGGTGAATATTGCAGCAGTGAACATGGTTGTGAAAGTGATTTTACTGTAACTTTTTGGAAGAATTCATCACTGCCTTTATGGGAGCAATCCTCTAGCCAGTTTTCCAGAATAAGCACATCCCTCCCTTCACCTTCATCACAATGTATTGCAAGTCTTTAGAAACACAATTCCTCTTACAGGTCTCAATAAGCTAAAACCACACTGTGCCCATATTCTTTCAATACATTATTTCATAAATGTTCATATAATTTAGTGAGAACCTTCTATGTACTTTCCTAATGTGGAAATGAGGGACATGACAGAGTAAAAGTAAGAAATATGCAATTTAATTAGGTATTATCACATTTAAAATCATTTTCAGCTCTAATTCATAGCCTCACATAATACTATTTTAATCTTTATTTGATTACTTCAACTAACCCGTAAATTATAACAAGTGAGTTAAAAGTAAAGACAAAAAGTGTGGTTTGATTTTGACACTCATGTGTGAGGTTGCACAATATGGGCAAATAAATTGATTGGAATTAATACCTCTTATCCATTTTGTTAACGTAGAGATGGTTTTCCCAAACTTATTCTCGCAATTCGTATTGCATTCAACAACAAGAAACGTGTGATAATTTCCTTTGTTTTGCTCCTTATTAACTTTTGTTTCCATTTTATTTTATAATGGATGGTTTTATAAATCTACTGTAGATACAAAAATATGTTAAAATATTTCTATCCATATGCATTGATATATATATACACACATATATTACACAGGTTATAATGATAATGAATAACTTCAGTAACTGTACAATTTACTAAATTATTATACTATCGGCGGCTATTGCCTGGCATCCTGGTTGCTCGGGAGGCTGAGATGTGACAATCATGTTTTGAAACAATCCTGGACAGGAATTTCCAGGAGCCTCTTATCACCAAACAACCAACAGAAAATCAGAATTGGAACTGTGGCTCAAAGTAGTAGAGTGGTAGCCTTGATAGAACAATCTCAGGGACATCATCCAGGCTCTTAATTCAAGAAAAACAATCTACCCAAATAAAAGCTATTCAATTTACACTTGTGTAAGTAAAATATTTCCATCACTCAAATGCACAACCATGTTCATTTGCAAGGTAACTCAGTTTTGTCTAAAGTACCCCAAAACATTTTCACTTAAGTTGAAAGCATTGCACCATGGGTTCATTCTCTCTCATGCATTTTTCCATTCAAATACTCAAATCTCACAATTATTCCAATTATTTAAAATCATAGCTTTTTATTTTAATACCCATAATATTAAAGTTTGAATTGAGTGTCTTGTGCCCCCTAAATGGGTGTTCTTATCACTTTGTCATGTCTCCAGCCCTAAATTATCCTGATTATCTTTCAGATACTTGTGTATGATCTTGGGCTCAGTCCACGTTATGTTATTCTTCCTGGAATTTAGAATAACAGGTGTATGGCATTGTGTATATAACTTTCTGTCCAGTCTGGGCTTTAACCTCTATCCTCACAAGAGTAGACTCCCATGTAGTCAGGATTGTCATAAGCTTGTCATAGCTGATGTTTTTTTAAGTCTTTTATTTCCTGCAAGTTCTTGAGTAATGAATTAATTTCTTTCCTTGGGTTGTTTTGTTTCATTTGAATGTATGTGTTGAGTTGTTTCTCACTTTTCCTTTTGTTTCTTTCAATCAAGTTCTTACCTAAAGTTCTGAGAAACCAATTCTTATTTTTCACGATAGTCAATGTGAACATGCTGCATTCCAAAGCAATTTCAGTAATATTTAAACACCTTCATATCTATGAATGGTATATTAATGATAAGTGCTGTGAAGGGTCTTTTTATTTTCACAGCAGTCTTTGTCATACACAGACAGACCATGAAACGTATGAAGATAATAAAACTACAGATGCTAGCAAGGAGAAAAAAAATCTATTATTAATTGTTTGACAGAGGCTTCCCTTCTAGTGAAAGAAATACGTTGCTTGATGCAGGATTTCACAAAATTATATTGCTTGGAGGAAGCTAAACAATCATCTAATTCTACAGAATTGAGGGAGATGAATCGACCTTCTGAATAATTTACATTTGGGTCAAATAAAAGCCTGCTTCCAAAAAGAGAGTTGACTTTAGAGAAACAAGATGAGTTGTATGTAAATAGGTTCTTAGCTGATTTTGTTAATTTGTAAACTAATACTGGGAAATAGATTACAGCAAGGTAAAAAAAAAAGAACATCGCATTGAAATACTCATTTGTGTGTGTGTGTGTTTGTGTGTGTGTGAGAGAGAGAGAGAGTGTGTGTGTGTACACATGCACGCATATACACGCAGGGGCATGTGCAAGTGCTCATTCATTCATTCATCATTCCTGAGGCTTGATAGTGCCTAGGCACTCTCCCTAAGCTTCTGTCACCAAGGATAGTGGTTTAACACTTGAGCCATTGTTCCACTTTTGTTTTTTTGAGATAATCGTATTTATTTTCAAGATTGGACTGGCTTTGAATAGTGGTCTTCATATCTCAGCCTCCTGAGTAGCCAGCTAAGCTTATTCAGCCTCTAAGTAGCTAGTTAACATTGGGCCTGTCCTCTATGCTTCAATGCTCTTTTATTCATTCTTGTCCTGAGGTGTTCACATGCCTAAGTAATATATATGTCTAGTTGCTTTTAAAAATACTCTTACTGCTTGGCAGTAGTGGCTTCTATCTGAACTAACTATTGAGGAGGCTTGAGAACAGAACCCAGGCCAAAAGTTTAGTGGACTTCCTTCTCAATCTATAGCTGGCTGCATTGTATTATTTCCTCCATCCTGCACTATTTACAGGTTAAGATTGGAAAGACTGCAGAATCCAGGCCAGCCAAGGTAGGAATCTAGACAAGTTGGTTTGCAACTCTTATGCCATTGGTAATGAGAAGGCTAAAAAGACAGATCAGGTGCTTGTTCTTGTGGAAAGGGAACCCCTATCCTAAAATTGACCAGTCTAACAAAAACAATACCCCAAGTTGAACACAATTTCTCACAACCAAAATAAGTATATACATTAACATCCAAAACTTACTACAATCTGCTCTTTGTTCTAATATCAGCTTCATCTGATTATCATATGATGTGAAAGAATCATTTCTTCATTAAACTTATTATATATTTAAAAAGACCTAGAAAATTCTTTCTCACTTATTAAGTGCAAACGAATGGCAAATTGCCTCATTTCTTACATACTTAACTACCACTATAAATTCATCTTATGATTATTATTAATAGTAATATATTCTGATTTATTACTTTAGTTTGTAACAGTTTTTAATCTTTTAGCTTCTCTGTTGAAGTTGAAATATTTAAATACTATTATCAAATTATATTACTTGGGTACTTAGGACAGTTTTCTAAAAAGTTTTTAACCAATGGCTTCTAGTAATTATGTTTTTTTTGGGGGGGGAGGGTGTCTGGTCCTGGAACCTGAACTCTGGGCCTGGGCGCTGTCCCTCAAGGCTACCTCAAGGCTAGCACTCAACCACTTGAGCCACAGCGATACTTCTGGCTTTTTTTTCTGTTTATGTGATTCTGAGGAATCGAACCCAGGGCCTCAAGCATGCAAGGCAAGCGCTCTACCAGTTAACCAACTTCCTAGCTCTCTACAAATTCTTAATTGGTATATTATTTAGTTTATTTTTAATTTCAATTTAATTTTATGGTAAAAGTAATGTACAGAGGGGATACAGTTACTTAAGTAAGGTAATGACTACATTTATTATGGAAGGAACATTGTTATCTCTTCCATTGATTTTTTTGAACACACAAAAAAAAACTACTGATGTTTCTCCTGTTGTTATTGACCAATGGATACTTTTCTTTCTTTGTTCATGCATTTTTTATTATAAAATTGATATACAGAGGGTTTACCGTTACTTAAGTCAACTAAAGAATACACTTTATTTTCTAAATTTCAAATTTTGAACTTCTTTTGTTTTGTTTCTTTAGTGTAATTCTTTTTTCAGAGTTGCAGATTAGTTAATTTAGTTTTGCATAATTATAACACATGTAAATTATTCAGACATATATTTTGCTTTCAAAATAGTTAACATGTGAATATGTAAAAAATTATTTTCTTAAATTTTATATGGTTGGTGAATTTAAATAATTTTATTTTGTTATAGTCCTAAACATATTTGTCCATGTAACAAATGCTGTATTTTCAAGAAGCACATACTTTATTAAAAAGGCCTTATTACCTGGTCACTTTTTGGAAATATTTGTACTTGAATTAAAAAAAAAAGTTTGAGCTGGGCATAGCAATTTGTGGTTTCAAATTTCTAACTATAGTGGGAAGTGTAAATAGGGTTTGTAATTCGGGAGAGATTGAGGAATTATGAGACCTTATCATAAAATTTCCAGAGTGAAATGATTAGAGATATAGCTATCCCTAGCAAGATATAGAGCACTTGGTTATCATCTTCTAAATCTTGAGTTAAAACACCAGTAACATCAATCTTTTGTCAAACTAAAAGGACAAATATTTCAAAATGTTTATTATGTAAAACTTGTTTGTAAAGTTCTCATGTCTTTTATTTCTTAATTTTCAATTTACTCAATCTATAAGAATCCAAGTATCTTGTGACTATTTTATTTCTACTAAACTTTTAAATAGTATGAGCAATACTATGATTTCATATATTAAAATACTTTTACTATTTGTGATAATTTCCTTTGTTTAATATAATAACAATATTCCAAATGTGTGTATGTGGTGTGCGTGTGTGTTTATGTGAATTTTGTGTGTGTGTGCTTTGTGTGTACTTTGCAATGCTTGGGAGATCACACAATTGCTTCACATATGTTAGGCCAATGTTTTACCACTGAGCTATTCTATCAAGTTATAATACAAATTGTATTATAAATTATGACTTTTAAATTTTCATTCCTAGTATGTTTTTTCAAAATTGTATATGATAAAATGTGATCCATCTTCTATCCACATTAGCAATTGTTATTGTTATTCTTTCTCTTATTTCTTTGAAAATGAATTATATTACTATTACAATTTCTTTACATTGTAACAGCTTTATACAATGCTTTATTTTCTATTTTATTTTTCCCATGTTATCTGACTTTCAGTCCAAACTATCAGGTGGATTAAAAAGAAACTAGATTCAGGACACTTTATTTTTCTCCTTGTCTTCTCTGAAGTCTTTCTGTGTTTTTGGAACAATACCAATGACATACAGCTCCTATATGGTCCCCCTCTCGCTCTCTTCTGCAGTATAGCTCAAGTCTTTTTCATTCAGCTTTATTATGCTGTACTGTTATCTAAATCTTATCTCATTCCTTAATTAATTTTAGTTGCATTGAGCAGTCTCTAAAGACATTTTCCATATATAATATCAGGGGTGTGTATTTTCACAAGGTGTGAAATATGAGTGACTATGAAATATTTAGATATCTCTAGAATATTGGTCCACCTGCTCAATAATCTCGTATGTAAATTCAAGGAATACAGGTCAGTCAGAGCAATCTTGTAAAATGGTGTAGCTTGAGCCTTCATACTAGATTGAATAGTATTACCATGTTTAGTAGTGAAGACAACATAGTTCAACTATAAGAACAGACACATAGAATAAGGTAACAGATTTGTCAAAAATAAATTCTTAGTTTTATGGTCCACAGATTTTGAAAAGGATGTTATGATTTTATGAAATAAAAACAGAATCTTAAATGGTTGTATTGGCACTATTGCCTCTCTAGATTTAAAGGACGATCTTAGACTACAACCTCAATCCTTTGTTTTTTTGTTTGTATGTCAGTCACAGGGTTTGAACTCTGGGCTTTTGAGCTATCCATGTGCTCTTCAGCTCAAGGTGAGCACTCTACCGCTTGAGCAACATCAAAACTTCCAGTTCTGTAGTGGTTTATTGGAGATAAGTGTCTCATGGACTTTCCTGCCCGGGCTGGCTTTGAACCACGATCCTCAGATCTCAGCTTCCTGAGTAGTTGGGATTACAGGCGTGAGCCACCGGCACCTGGCCTACCTCAAACCTTATAAAGAATGACTATCAAACTAAATGTGAGATGTAAAAAGCTATAAAACCTAAATGTAAAAATTCATGACATTGATCAGTAAAGGTTTCTAAAAATTTGACATGGAAAATATTACTGGCTAAAGAAAAGCAAGAACTGGATTATATCAAGTGATAACCTTTCATAATTCAAGGGACACTATAACAGAAATGAAAACATATCCAACAGAGGGCACGTATTTGTTAATGCTACAATGTTAATGCTACAATGATTCTGAAACTTAAGTATTTTTATATCTTCTAATCTATATAAATTTTTCCTGAATAGGATATTTCTTTAAATAACATATGTAAATCAATAGCCAATAGGAGGAGCATATGAATTAAGCTCTTTTTTAGTGTCTAAGAAATAATAAAAAGAAAATTCACTAGTATGACCATAATATAAAAAGAGGAGGCAAAATACAGTAATGCATTTGTGGAGAAATTGATATATTTCTCATTGTGATCGATTTGTATAATACTGCAATCATTTTAGCAAACAGGTTTTCAAGCCTTCAAAAGGTGAAAAAGAATTGTATAGGATCCACGCATTACACTTCTATGAATGTATTAAACAGAAGTAAAAAACATTTTTGAAAAAAAAAAAAAAAAAAAAAACATTTTTGGACAGAGAATGTAGTTAATTGACAGTGAACTTGTATAGTATGTGTGAGACCCTGGAAATTATCCCCCAAATATAGAGAATGTATGCTGGGCAAATTCCGGTAACTGAATTTTATATCTATTTTAATGTCTGTTCTAAAATTTACAGCATTTCTATTTGAAGAAATGCAAGTTTGTGAAAATTAGGCTTTGAAAACCTATGAAGGTACAATTTACTTCCAAATCACTAAAATGTATACAATAAAAGGTGATAATATATTGTAAGTGAATTACATGTCAGGAAAAAAAAAATATTGTTAAAACTTCTTCCCACAAAATGCAGAATAGCTAAAAAGATGTTTTTGGTGTTGGCTAAAAACTCTTTCTAAACTACTGCATTTAAAACAAAGATGTGGGGCTGGGAACGTAGCTCAGTGGTACAGCCCTTGCCTTGCATGCTCAAGGCCCTGGGTTCGATTCCTCACCACCACATAAGCAAAACAAAAAAAGCCGGAAGTGGGGCTGTGGCTCAAGTGGTAGAGCGCTACCCTGGAGCTGAAGAGCTCAAGTGCCCAGGCCCAGAGTTCAGGCCCCACGACCAGACCCAAAAAAAAAACAAAAACAAAAAACAAAGATGTGATTTCTGTTTATTTTGAAGGTATTTTGTCCGTTTGAATTTATACAGAGATAACTTAATCCAAAAGTATATGTGATAACTGGAATACCTATACCTAGGAATTATGCATCACTTCTAAGTAATTTATTTTTATTTTTATTTTTTTATTGTGAAAATACTGTACAGAGGGGTTACAATTACATGGACAATTTAATGAGTATATTTCTTATCAAGCATTGTAGCCTCCTCCTTTGTTTTCCCTTCCCATTCCTTCCCATCCTCCCCCGCCGCCCCACCCAATCCTCCTCCCTACACCCCCCACCAAAGTTGTAAAGTTCATTTTTTGACATAAGGACTTGTATATCTCATTGTTGCAATGGGTCCACCTGTATCCCTATTTCTTTCCCATGGTTTCCCTTATTTGCAATATTTAGTATATGTTTGAGTCAAGCAGAAAGTTCAGATAAGGTAATGTTAAGGAAATGAACCCTAAGATATGTATTCAAATGTTTTTTTTCTTTCATGCAATTGTTTCTAAAACATTTATAAGATTATTTCTTTGTTGTTTTGCATGTCCCTCCCCCACAGTATAACCCCTGCTTTCACTGTATTTGATGTCGGTATAATTTGTAGAGGGGAAGGGGAAAAACTTCTAAGTAATTGAGAAACTTTTCTGGAAGAAACTTTTAGGAAATGACAGAAGACATCTATGCATCTGCATTTTATGAAAGTCATATGTTACTTGCTCAATCAAATGGCTTATCTCTACCTTACTAGGAAAAACGTATTATCAAGATAAGAGCCAAAAGCAGTGAAAAGAACAAAATACACAATCATCTTGATTTATTTGTGAAAGTAACAAATGAAATAAAACAATTCCACTCAAGCGACTCCAATATTAATGTATGTGAAGATGTTCCTGAATGCCAATATCCATTACATTTTTGGAATTTTAATTTCTACTAACATATGAAAACTAGAAGAAGAAAACAAACATAGAGTGAACCAGCCTTGAAATCATTTTCTTAATTGTTTTGAAATTACAAAAGAATTGAGACTCCTTTGCTTTGGAAACCATTTAAAAATATTTATCAAATGATAATTTAAATACCAAGCAAGAGTAATTTTATATAATCATTATAAATATCATTTTATTACTTTTGTAAAATAGAATAAAATAAACCAGTCCCAATATATGACCTACCTATCATTATTATTAACCTGTAATCATTACCTAAATATCTTAAACAATCTAAATAGTCATGTCTTTAACATAGACGTAAATATTCTATACTTTTTTACTTAACATTTTTCAAGGGTATGTATTCATGTTTCTAAGAAATATTCACAGCAGTTAAAAGATGCTTTTGTGAAATTAATGTGATACAATTGTTGTTGTGGGTGTTGTTTGCAAGGCCTGGGCATTGTCCCTAAGCCTTTTTATGGTCAAAGACAACACTCTATAACTTGAGGAAAAGAGCTAATTCCTGTTTTTAGTGGTTAATTGGAGATAAGAATCTAACAAGTACTGTTCGGTCTGGGCTAGTTTCGAAAACAATTCTAAGATTTCAGCACACAGAATAACTCGTATTATAAGGGTGAGTTACCGGCACTTAGTTTCATGAAGTTATTTATTAATTATAATTATGTTTTAAGATGTTTGTTTCACTATGATGTATATCATTGTGCAAATAAATTTAGATATATGTATATATTTCTGATGACAAATAATCTCTAAAAATGAACTATTCTACACATAACATATATATATATATATATGTTATATATATATATATATATATATATATATATATATATATATGACAGACTCCCTCTAAAACATTTATGCTAGTATTTTTACCTTTTTCATTTCAAAGATATACAGTCTATTTTTCTAAAAGTTTCCTAGAATAAAATAACTAATATTTCAATATAAAGTAGAGTTTATTACTTTCAAGGGAATTTTAGATATACACATGATATTGTAGTTTCATTTACAGTATATTACTTGAAAAGGTTCTGCCCAAACTCTTAAATATTTGTTTGTAGTTAAGGAGAGAAAGGAAGTTAATTAATACTGATTAGGAATTTGCAATGCTTCAAAAAATCTATTCCATAATTTGTTATAAGCACATAGTCAAGTTACCTGATATGGTTTAGTTTTTTTTGTTTATTTGTTCAAAATTTCAATATGGATGCATGCACAGTGGTAACATTAAAATTATTAATCAATAGACAAATAATAGTAAAATCATAGACACATATCCGACGTTCAATAATTAGCACTTATGATGCTAATAATAATTTGGATGTAGTGTAGCCTAACAATGACGATGTTGTGATTGAAAAAGAAAAAAAAAAAAACTTTAATTATCTTTGAAGTTAAATTTCCCACATTGAGTGCATAGTTATAAACAGCGTTGGATGACATACAATAACTAGAGGAAGGCTGGGAAGGTGGCTCAGGGGCAGAGTGTTGGCCTTGCCTACATGAGGCTCTGGGTTTGATTCCTCAGCACCACATAAGCAGAAAAGGCGGGAAGTGGCACTGTGGCTCAAGGGGTAGTGTACATTGAGCTGAAGAGCTGAGGGACAGTGCCAGGCCCAGAGTCCAGGCCCCATGATGAACCAAAAAAAAAAAAAAAAAACAGAATAAAAAGAGGAGAGTTTCAATATCAAGAAATACAATCACATAAAAAGTTAGAGACAGTAAAAACCCTAATGTTATGCCAGCAGTCTTTCTAATGTATACTCACTGTTCTTGGTGATATTATTTTCTTATAAATAAAATCTATTATTTCCATATTTTGATGGACTAAGATGTAGGTTTCAACTTAATGTGATTAGTTCAAATAACTTTCTCGTATAGACACTACTCAATAACCAATGTTTCCAATGATATATTAAGAGTATGTTCTTCATTACAGCTGTAAATACATGACACAATATACATAATGCCACTTACTTATCTGCAGTTACCATAAAAGGACACAAGCTGCAGAGCCAGGAGTTAAAATTTATTTTTATTTCTTCAGGAAACTATTTCTGACTTTATACCAACAAACTGAATTTGACTCTTTCCTTATTTGTAAGCTAAGGTAGAAAATGTAAGGACTGTTTACTTTCTTTTTCCTTGCTCTAGAAGTCAATATTTATATTCTTCAATATTTCTAGTAGATTACATCCATTTACAGATGAGAAATATAAGACCAACAGTTAATGTTGTGAGTAAATAATGGTACTAGAATTTTTGTCTGAGTTCTTCACTCTGTGTGCTTACAAGGAGAGCCATTTGGTGATGGAGAGGACCAATATGAAAAGAGTATGGGGAAAAATGCATACTTTGTAAACAGTTGTTTTAGGACTGAGTGACTGGTGATGAGTATTTGCAATAGGCTGGTGTCAGGGGTATAAAAAGGAGTACATAGAAATTACATTAGTTACAGAAACTGAGAAAATCTTGATCGTTCATCTAATGGATGGAGGTAGGGTAAGAGGAACTCTAAAGTGTTTCCACATGTCTGTCTCCTAACTATGTTAGTTACATTCTTGATGATAAGGACTACAGGTGGAAAAGATGGATTTAGAGGAAAAAACTCTCTGATTGTTCTAAGGTTTATGTAAACAGATGCAAAGATAGGTCTGTTTGAACATCATCAAAATATCCACGAGCATGAATATGAAAAATAATAATAAAATCAGGGACATTATTAAAGGGAAGAGGAAAAGGAAAGTTCTGCTGAAAGTGTGAACAATGTGAGTATCAGTGTGGATAAGATTGGAGGAAAGAGATAAATAAGGAAACAAAAAAGTAATAAACACAGATTTACAGAAGAAAAGGAAGGAAAGAATTTTCAGGAAGATATTGAAGAAAATCTACTATTTGGATTTGAAAAGTAAAAGGACATAGACAAGATCAATAAGAACAGTGTTTTGGTGAAAGTCATACTAATAAAATGTTGAGATATGAATGTGAAGACATAAAATTCTGGATCCATAAATTCAACAGGTCCTGTTGATTCTAAATGTTGGGAACAAATGCTTTTATCCTGACCTTAGAAATATTATCCAACCAATTACATTTTACAATGTAATCCAAACCACCAACCCCCAAAATTACAATATCCAAAGTTCCAAACATCAAAGGGAAAGCCTCTTTTCCTCTTTTCTTTATCTCTCCTTCGCTACACACCTATACTTCTTTTGAGGTCTTTTCCTTTTTCCCATCTACTAGTTCCTTTTTCTCTTTAGGACTCTCCACTCTCCACAGACCTGAACTGCTTTGCAAGGCTCGTCAGTTGCCATCCTTCACCTTCGGCCCTCCCTCAACTTCCTCTCCACCCAGGTCTTTCCCCTTAGGCTATCACACCACTTCTTCCTTCCAGGACTTTTTCCTTTTTCTCTCACCTTCTATTGCTCTGAACAAGCAGCCTATATAAAGTCTGTACCCCTTCTCTACCTCAACTGCCTGTTTTCAACTATCACATCCCAAACTTCGCACAGCCCAATCACTTCTTAACAGCTCAACACATGATGATTAATGGACCAGTCCCGCCCACAGGATGCCTCACCTTCTTTGGTGGCATTCTTTGTCCTCTCCAGCTGGCCAGGAGATGGGCCCATGCTGATTATCAGACCCTATAGATTATCGGGCCCTGCTGATTATTACAGTATCCTCCTTGTGAACTAGTAGCAATTGAAATTGTAAATTTGATTGTGATACCTCAAACCCATTTTGACATCATCACCGCCACGACATCACAAAGCCATTGTGACAACATTGTCATTGTTACATCATGATTCCATTGTGACATCTCATATCTATTATGACCTCTTAGCTCTTTTGAAAATCACATGCCCTTTTCAACATCACAGTCCCTTTGTGTATCCATATCCTTGTTGTTAAGTAATGACAATTGAGATCAGACATGCCATTATAACATCAAAAAGTGTTTGTGACATCCTCAACAGTGTGACATCACATTTTCATTATGAGAGCATCAGCTCATTGTGACATCATCAAACTCAATGACAGAATCGCATTATGACAATTCTCCTTTTGACATCATAGACACATTGTGAATGCCTATTCTGTGATTTCATTGTATTTCAAATGTGGCATGAGAGTTGATATCAGAAATACAATTTTGTACCTACACAACATTTTGACATCATAATCACTTTGTGACATCACAGTACCATTGTGATATCACTAACACAATGTGACATCACAAAGCTCTCCTGTCCTCATAACTTTTGTGACTTACTGACATTGTGATATCTTAGACCTTTTTGCCCTCATAATTTTTTCAATCTCATATTGCATGTATGACTTGAGATAACAGAAATCAACTGTGACATCATGACCATTGTGACATCACACTGACAGATATCATGATCATCATGTCACATTGTGACATCACAAAAGGTTTTGATGTCACAATTAATTGGTGATGCCATATGGTAAGGGGTCTATGATGTCACAATTGATTAGTGATATCCAAATGGCATAACATATCTCATTTGTCATGAAATCACAGAGAATATGAGTTCACAACAGACTGTGGTATCTCCAACGCCATGTTTTCACAAATGTTATGAAGTCCTAGGAGGATTGTGATGTCACAGTGTGACACAATGATGTCTGTCAGTGTGATGTCACAATGGTCATGTTGTAACAGTGGATTTCTGGTATCATATTTCAAAACTGTAATATTATAAGGTTGAAAGATTACGAGCTGTAAAGGGCCTAAGACATCACAACTGCTGCACATCACAAGACTTATGAGGACAGGGCAGGTTTGTGATATCACAGTGTGTTAGTGATATCACCATGGCACTGTGTTGTCACAAAGTGATTGTGATGCATATATTTATGAGATCACAATATATTTCTGACATCAACCCACATGCCACATTTGAAATAGAATGAAATAAGAGAATAGGCATTTACAATGTGTCTATGACATCACAATGACAATAAATGTCATAATGCTATGAGGTCATTGTAAATTGGTGATGTTGCAAGGAGGTAATTGTGTAATAATGAATATGTGTTGTCCCACTGGTGATGGGGTCACAAAGTGTTTGTGATGTTACTATGGCATATATGAATTCAATCGTCATGTATTCACAATGAGGATATGGGTACACAAAAGGACTATGATGTCACATATGCCTTGTGTGTTTTCAAAGGTACTTAGGGGTCATAATAGCTTTATGATACACAGTTGTGATGAGGTCACAATGGGTTTTTGATGTCACAATGATTTTGTAATATCTCAAACACAATTCCATTTTCAATTGTTACTATTTCACAATGTGCATACATGTTCACAGAATGAGCTGGAAGTACTAATGGACATGAATTTTTAAAAATGTTAGGAGGTCATTTTAGTTTTGTGAATGAACAATGGGACAGTGATATCACCATGACAATGTCAACTCATCACATCATGTCAAAATATTTTTTTGTTGTCACAATTAGTTGATGATTCCACATTGGTGGTGAGGTCACAAAATATTGGTGATGTGTTGGGCATGTCACAATGACATGATGATTCTCATTTTTCCTAACTTACAATGAGTATATGAGTTCCCAAAGGGACTGTGGTTTCTCCAAAAGTATGTGTTGTCACACATATATTGAAATCCTAAAAGGTTTGTGATGTCAGAATTTGACACAATGGATATGACAGCTGGCAGTATGATTCCACCATGGTCATGATGTCACTGGGAATTTGTGATATCAAATGTCATATGTGAAATCTAATGAGGTCAACAACAGATTATGAGGACAATAAGGCCTAAGGTATCAGAATTGCAGCATGTCACAAAAGTTATCATGAAGGGATAGGTTTTTGATATCATGGCAGGTTAGTAATATCACAATGGCAACATGATATACAAAGGGATTGTGATGTCACAATGATTATGAGTTCCTGATTTGTTTATGATATCAACCTACATGCCACATTTGAAATAGAATGAAATCACAGAAAAGGCATTCATAATGTGTCTATGATGTCACCATGGCAATGTGAAATTATAATTCTATCATATCATTTTAGTTTTGTGATTTCACAATGAGTAGATGGTATAAAAATGATAATGTGATGTCACAATTATGATGATCTCACAAACTGTTTTGGATGTCAAAATGTCATGTCTGATTCTCAATTGTCAATATTTCACAGTGGGGCTTTGGGTACACAAAGAGACTCTGATATCACAAAGCTATGTATTTTTCAAATGTTATAAGAGGTTATAATAGATTTGAAATGTCACAATGTGATCTTGTTATCAAAAACAACAATGTGAAGTCACAATAAATTTGTGATGGCACAGTGGTGATGAGGTCACAATGAGTTAGTTCTGTCACTAGTTTGTAATATCACAATTGTTTGTCCAATTTCAATAACTACTAGTTGACCATGAGGACACTGTAATAAACAGCAGTGCCCCTATAATCCATGGGAACAGATAATCATCATGGCCTCCTAGTCTGGACCAATTGAATGGGGGAGTGCATGACACTGGAGGGGGCAGGACATGCTGCTGAAGGAGATAGGATGTCAAGCCCCACATGGTCAGCTGCCAAGAAGTGATTGGACATGGACATTTTGTAAGTGATCATTGAAAACTGGAAGGCAAGAAATTATTGCTGTTGGGGAAGGGTACAGCCTATATATAAGCTGCATTTTCAGAGCAAGAGAAGGGGAGAGAAAAAGGTTAAAGGCCTGGATGGAAAGAAGTGATGAGACTGCTGGAGGGCAAAGACCTGGGAGGACCTGGGAGGAGAGGAAATTGAGAGAGAGCAGGAGGTGAAGGACGGCAACTGGCCACCTGGACAAGTCAGGGCAGTCCTGTCAAGAGCAGAGCAGCCTGAAAAGAATAATGGAATGGTGGAAGGAAAAAAATGAAAAGACCTGAAAGGTAGGACAGATCTGTAGAGAAGGAGAATGAAGAGAAAGGAAAAAGCCTTGTCTTTTGAAGTGTGGAGCTTTGGAGATCATTATTTTGGCGGTTGGTTGTTTGCAGACCAGTTAACAAATGGCTGAACTGCTCTTTGAAGGTCTGAGGGTTCATGGTTGAGACTGAATTTAGCTCTCCGCATCCAGCCCAGCCAAGGTAGTCGCTTGTTACAAAATTTATGAGGACAAGACAGTTTTGTGATGTTACATTGCATTAATGATATCACAATGTCAATATGAGGTCAAAAAGGGATTGTAATGTCACAATGATGGTGTGGTCAAAATGGGTTTCTGAAATCAACCTATATGCCATATTCGTGATACAATGAAATCACAGAATAGGCAATCGCATTGTCTCTAGGAATTCACAATGAAAATGTGATGTCATAATGCCATGATGTCATTGTCATTTTGGGATGTAACAATGGGCTGATGGTATTATAACAACAATGTGATCTCACTCTGGAGATGATGTCACAAAGCGTTTATCATGGTACACTGGCATGTCTGATGTCAGTTGTCTTTGTTCATAATGACAACATTGTTACCCAAAGGGACCATGATATCACAAACACCACGTGCTTTTTCAAAGGTGCTAAGCGATCACAAGAGTTTTGGGATGTCACACGGTGATCATTATATCACTGTGGCAATATGATGTCACAATGGGTTTGTTATGTCAAGTGGTGATAAGGGCACACTTGGATAGTGATGTCACAATGAATGTGTAATATTACCATTACAGGTCCAATTTCATTCTACTAGCTCACAATGAAGATATGAGTTCACATAAGGAGATAGAAGTCAGAAAGGCCATGAATTTTCTAAAATATCATGAGGACATAATAGGCTGGTGAAAATGCAATGAGACAGAGTTATCCCATTGGCAATGTGATGCTACCATTACAGGAGATAGTATTGTTTTCAAGTTACAAATGGTGATGCCATACAGGTGATGAGGTCACATAGGTTGGTGATTTCACAATGGGATGATGATGTCACAATCTCATGCCAGATCTCTAATTGACAATGAATATATAAGTTCACAAGGGAAAATGATGTGTCCAAAAGCATATGTTGGCACAAGTGTAATGAGTCTTAACATGTTTGTGTTGTCCTCATGTGACTCAATGGTCAAGAAATGTGGCAGTGTGATGTCACGGTGGTCATGATATCACAGTGGATTTTTGATATCACACGTCATGCCTGAAGTATTATGAGTTAAACAATTTATGATCTCAGAGAGGCCAAAGAGATCACACTGGCAGCATGTCAAAAAATTTATGAGGATGTCTGTTTTGTGATGTCACAGTGCGTTAGTGATATCATAATGGCAATGTGGTGTCATCAAGGTATTGTGATATTATAATGCTTATGTGGTTACAATGTATTTCTGATATCAACCCACCAGCAATATTTGAAATAGAATGAGATCACAGAATAAGCATTCCAATGTATCTGTGACATCACAATTACATGTGCTTAGAGATCATTGTTGTTTTATGATGTCATGATAGGCTGATGTTATCATAATGACAATGTGATGTTACACTGGTGATGATGTCACAAAGATTTTGCGATGTTAAAATGGCATGTCTGATCTCAATTGTCATTAGCTTAACATGAGGATATTAGTACACAAAAAGCCTGTCATGTCACAAAGGTCATGCTTTCTTTCAAAACTTCTGAGTTCATAATAGTTTTTGGATTTCACAATGTGATCATGTTGGTACAATGGCAATGTGATAACACAATGAGTTTGTGATGTCTCCGAGGTGATGAGGTCACAAAGAGTTAAAGATGTCTCATCAAGTTTGTAATATAACAGTGACATATACAATTTCAATTTCTTCTAATTCACTATGAGGATACTACAATAACCAGTGGGGCCTGAATTATTTGTGGGAGCCGATATTCATTGTAAATTCTTGACTTGGCCCTCCGGAGAGTGTGGGGAATGCCGCCAAAGGTGGAGGTGTCAAGCCTCACACGGTGAGCTGTCAAGAAGTGATTGAGCATTGGGCAGTTTTGGAAGTGATGGCTGAAAACTGTTAAGCTTGAGATCCATTGGAGGGAGGACGGGTACAAACTAAATATAAGTTGCATTTTCAAGGCATTGTAAGGCGAGATGAAAATGGGAGTTACCTGGATGGAAGAAAGTTGTGAGACAGCAGGAAAGGAAAAACCTGAGAAGGGAGGAAGCTGAGGGAGAGCAGATGTTTGGCAATTGGTCACTGGGGCAAAGTAGGGCAGGCCTGTGGAGAGTAGAGAGGCTTGAAGAGAAGAAGGAAGTGGTGGAAGGGAAAAAGGGAAAGACCAGGAAGGAATGACAGGTCTGTAGAGAAGGAGGGAAGAATGGAAAACTAAAAATCCTTGCCCATTGAGCTTTGGAGCTTTGGAAATCATAATTTTGTGGTTTGTGGTTTGCAGAACAATTAAGAAAGGGTGGGGTTGCCCATTGGAGGTCTGAGGTTTGGTGGTCAAGGCTGCTCTTGAACCTGGGTATCCAGTCCAGGATAAGTTAATCACAGTCCCCTTTCTAGTGAAAAATGGTTTATTATATTAAATATGATTCGATGGTTTGTCTCCTTGCCTTAGAGGTCATATGTACATGAGTACAGAGAAAGAGCTTGAAGTCTCAAAGTCCATGAATTTTCTAAGATCTGATGAGGCCATAACAGGTTTGTGAAAACACAATGGGAGAGTGATATCACAACAGCAATACCACAATATCATGTCAAAATAATGATTTGATATAACAATTAGTTGTTGATTCCATTCTCGTGATGAGGTCACAATAAGTTTGTGATGTCACAATGGGTTCATGATGTCAGAGTGGCATGGGAGATCTCAACTCTCATTAATTGGCAATGAATATATGAGTTCAAAAAGGGACTGTAATGTCTCCAAAGGCATGTTTTGTTAGAAATGTGAGATCACAATGTGACAAAATGGTCATGACATCTGGCAGTTTGTTGTCAATGGGGATTTCTGATATCACCTGTCATACCCAAAATATCAGATTGAAAACAGATTATGAGCTCACAAAGGGCCTAATATATGGCAATGGCAGTATGTCATAAAACTTATAAGGACAGGACTGGTTTGTGATGGCACAGCAGGTTAATGATATCACAATGGCAATGTGATGTTACAAAGGGTTGTGATATCACAATTGTTATATGGTCAAAATGGGTTTCTGATATAGAATGAAATCACAGAATAGGCCTTCACACTGTTAAGTCTATGAATGTAACAATGTCACTGTGATTTATAATGCTATGATGCCATTGTCGTTTGGTTATGTCAAAATGAGCTGATGGTGTCATAATGACAATTTGATGTCATTGCTGATTTATGATGTAACAATGGTTATGAGGTCACATTATGTTTCTGATATTAACAGGCAGGTCAAATTTGAAATAGAATGAAAAAGCTGGGCGCCGGTGCCTCACGCCTGTAATCCTTGCGACTCCAGAGGCTGAGATCTGAGGATCGCAGTTCAAAGCCAGCTCAGGCTGGAAAGTCTATGAGAATTTTATTCCCAATAAAAACCATTAGAAAACCGGAAGTGGCTCTGACTCAAGCGATAGAGCACTCGCCTAGAGCTGAAGAGCAGGGATAGCACTCAAGCCCAGAGTTCAAGCCCCACAACTGACAAAAAAAATGTTAAAAACAGGCATTCACAATATAACATCACAATGACAATGTGATCTCATAATGCTATCTTGTCATTGTAGTTTTGTCATGTCAAAAGTAGTTGATGCTGTCATAATGACAATGTTATGACACTCTGGTGATGTCACAAAGGGTTCATGATGTTAAATTGGCATGTCTGATATCAATTGTCAGTTCATAATAAGGGTATAGTTCCACAAAGGGACTGTGTTGTCACAAAGGGCATGTGTTTTTTCAGTGGTGATAAGAGGTCCTAATAGGTTTGCGATATCACAATGTGGTAGTGATGTCAAATGGCAACGAAAGCATACAATGGTTTTGTGATGACACATTGGTGATAATATCAAATAGTTTTGTGAAGTCACATCTCATAATCGCATGTCCAATTTCACATGTCCAATGAGGATATGAGTTCACAGAAAAAGACAAGTATAAATGGCCATGAATTTTCGAAAATGCTATGAAGATATACTAGGTTTTTGAAAACACAATGGGACAGTGATATCACGATGGCAATGTGATGATGCAATAGGATGACAATAATGTTTTGATATCATAATTTGTGATGCCACACTGATGAGTTCACAAGAAGTGTGTGATGTCACAATGGGTTGGTTATATCAAAATGACACATGTGATTTCAATTTTCATTAACTCACAATGCGTACATGAGCTCACAAAGGGACTCTGATGTATCCAAAGGCATGTATTTTCACAAAAGTGATGAAGTCCTAACAGGTGTGTGTTGTCAGAATGTGACAAAATGCTCATAACATCTATCAGTGTGATGTCACCATGATCTAGATGTCATATTGGATTCGAGTATCACATTTCATACCTGGATTTGGTTTGAGAGGATTGGAATTTCACAGTGGGTTAGTGTTATCACTATGGAAATGTGGGGTCACAAAGGGATTGTGCTATCACAATGGCTATTAGATCACAATGTGTTTCTACTATAGTAGGTTTGTGCTGTCACAATTGGTTGGAAATGTCACAATGGCATGCCAGATCTCAAATGTCATTAATTCACAATCAAGATATGAGTTCACAAAGGGACTGTGTTGTCTCTAAAATCATGTGTTTCACAAATATGATGAAGTCCTAACAGATGTGAGTTCATAATGTGCCACCACCGTCTTGATGTCTGTCAATGTGATGTCACAATGGTCATGATGTCACAATGTTCATGATGTCAGAGTCAATTTCTGACATCATATGTCATACCTGAATTATGAGTTTCACAACAGATTATAAGCTTACTAAAAGCCTAAAATATCCTAATGGCAGCATATCACAGAAGTTATCACTAAGTTATGACCTCCTCATCAGTATGGCATCACCAATTGTGACATCAGAACATTATTATAACATGATGTTGAGACACCACATCATCATTGTGAAATCACTGTCCTATTGGGTTTTCACACTATGAAGCTTCTTCTATCAATTCGTATCCTCATATTGAATTAAGAGTAATTGAAATTGGATATATCATTCTGATATTACAAACAAACTGTGACATCACAAGGCCATTGTGACCTCATCACCACTGTGACATCAAAAACCCAAAGGTATATCTCATTCCATTGTGACATTATGGATCATATTGTGCCAGTCCAAAACTATTATAACTTATAACCACTTTTGAAAACACACATGGCCTCTATGACATCACAGAACCTTTTTTGTATCCATAACCTCATGGAGAACTAATGACAACTGACATCAGACATACTAAGGAAACATAACAAATCCTTTCTGACATCATAATTGTGACATCATGTTGCCATTATGACACCATCAGCTCATTTTGACATGTAAAACTACAATGACATAATAGCATTGCAACATCACATTTTTATTCTAATGTCATAGACATTGCGTTTGCCTATTATGTTATTGATTCTATTTTTAATGAGGCATGTCGGTTGATATCAGAAACCCATTGTGTGTTCATGACCATTTTGATATCATGATGCCTTAGTTCCATCCCATTGCCATTGTGATGTCACATTGCCAAATTGATGTCACAAAGGGGTTTTGATGTGACAATGGTTGTGAAATCAAAATGAGTTTCTGATATCAACCCACATGCCACATTTCCAATGCAATGAAATCACAGATTAGGCATTCATAATGTGACTATGATATCACAATGACATAATGGCAAATATTATAATGTCAGTGCCATTTTGTGTTGACACCATAAGCTAAAGATGTCATAACAACAATGTGATGTTACACCAGTTATGACGTCACACAGGGTTTATAATGTTACAATGGTTATGAGGTCACAATGTGTTTCTGATATCAACTGACATGCCACATTTTAAATAGAATGAAATCACAGTATATACATTAACAATGTGTCTAACACCACAAAATGGCAATGCAATGTCATAATGCTATGAGGTCACTGTAGCTTGTTGATGTCATAATGTGCTGATGGTGTCATAATGATTGATGTCACACTGGTGATGATGGCACAAATGGTTTGTGATGTCACAATGGTATGTCAGATCTTAATTGCTATTAGTTTACAGTGAGGACATGAGAATGAATTCACCATGACCTATACAAATGAACTGTGATGACACAAACGCCATTTTTTTTTGTCAAAAGTGCTTAAGTTCCTAACAGGTTTTGGTTGTCAAAATGTTAATGATATAAAAATGGGTTAATGATGTCAAAACTATTGCTACAAGTTCATGATGATACAAATTCACAGAAGGAGCTTGATGTCCCAAAGGCCATGCATTTTCTAAGATGTGATTAGGTCATAATAGGTTTGTGAAAGCACGATGGTACAGTAATATCACAATTGCAATATTATGTTAAATTCTAATTACTTGGTGATGCCATAATAGTGACGAGTTCAAAATTGTTTTGTGATGTTGCAGTAGATTGATGATGTGACAATGGCATTCCAGACCTCAATTATCATTAACTCACAATGAGTATATAAATTTAGAATGGGCTTGTGAGGATTCCAAAGCATTTGTTGGCACAAATGTGATGAAGTCAGAACAGGTTTGTGATGTGACAATATGACACAATGGTCATTACATCTAGCAGTGTGATGTCACTATGCTCATGATGTCAAAGTATATTTATAATATTTCATGTCATTCCTGAAATAATATGAGGTCGAAAATAGATTGAGCTATCAAGGGGCCTAACATAACACAGTGGCAACATGTCACAAAACTTTTGAGGACAGGACATGTTTGAGTTGTCACAGTTGTTTAGAGATATCACAATTTCAATGTTACATCACAAACGGATTGTGATGTCACAATGGTTATGGTCAAAATGTGTTTTTGATATGAACCCACATGCCACATTTGAAATGTAATGAAATCACATAATAGTCATTCAGACTGTATATATGATGTCACAATGACTATGTGATGTCATAGTGGTATGATATCATTACAGATTTGTGATGTCACAATGACATTGTGATGTCACACCCATGATTATATTGTAGATACTTTGTGATATTTCTTTGGCATATCTGATCTCAATTGACATTTCACAATCACAAAGGTCATGTGTTTTTTCAAAGGTGCTAAAGCTGTCATGGGAGGTCTCAAGGTGATTGTAATGTCACAACAGCAATGTGATATCACAATGGCTTTGTGATGTCACCTTGGTGATGAGGTCAAAATGGACAGGACCAGTTTGTGATGACACAACAGGTTACTATCACAATGGCACTGTGATGTCACAAAGTGCTTTTCATGTCACAATGGCTTTGAGGTCACAATGGATTTCTGATATCCACCAATTTTGCTCACTTAAAATAGAATGAAATCACAGAATAGGCATTCACAATATGTCTATAATGTCACTAGGACATATGATGTCATAATACTATGATATGTAACTTTAGTGATGTTAAAATGGCATGTCTTATCTTATTAGTCATTAGATTACCATGAGGATCCCAAAGGTTGCTATGTGCTGAGTCCTTCAAAAGGCTCATTGTGCTGATTCCATTACACAGGGTTCTTTTTTTTTTTTTAATTTTATTTTATTTTATTTGAGAACATACTGTACAGAGGGGTTACAATTACATGGGCAGGATAATGCATACATTTCTTACCAAGCATTGCAGCCTCCTCCTTTGTTTACCCTTCACCTCCCTTCCCAGCCTCCCCCCTCCCTCCCACCCAATCATACCCCCCCCACCCCCCCCCCACCGACATTGTAAAGCTGGATTTGACATGACATTTTGTACTTCTCATTGTTGCAACAGGTCCACCTGAATCCTTAAACGACTTGTTTGTCCCCATCTCCTCCACATGTTATACTACACAGGGTTCTTTGTACTAATTTTTTAAATTGTTCTGAGTCCTTGCGAGGTAGGTATCCCCAACAATCACACACACACACATACACACACACACACACGTAGAGGGACATCTTGCACCTGCTTGGTGTGTGGGGTGGATGGAGAAGAGTCCCCCAGCATTTGGGCTGAGGGGAGATTCGATGCCCCCCACTGGGCAGCTGCTGGGGTTGGAGGGAAGCACGGACCTGAGGTGAGGCTGCTTCTGCCATAGCCTGGTAGCCTTAGGGCAGAGTCAGGACAGCACAAAGCCAGGGATGGGGGCGTGGCTGAGGGAGGGAGGAGGCGTGACCCAGTGGAGGACAGGGTGTGGCTGAGGGGGTACATATCTGCTGCAGCCAGGGGCACATAGGGGCTAGAGCACTTGTGCAGCAGAGGCAGGGCAGCCCCGGAGAGAAGTTGGGGCAGAGAGAGCAGATAGAAGAGCAGGCCGATGCACCAGGGATGGCGACCTCAAAGACTCTGCTGCTGTAGGAGCATTGGTCTGGGCCAGGAGCACAGAGCACAGAAAGCCAGCACATCAGGCACATCCCTCGCACCATTGCTGAACGCTGTACACAGAACCACAGCCTACAGATTCTACCAGAAGCACAAGTTAGTGGCTGCCCACAGGTCAGCACCTTGCGACCTCCCCCTACCACTCCTGTGGAGAGCTGCAGGGGCCGCGACCAAAGATGGCGCTGGCTTCCACCTTCCGCCTTCCCGATGGCGAGTGCTTTCTGTGAAAAACAACTCCTTATATGGCTATGGCTTGGCTACTGGCTTGCTTCCATGTTTGCAACCCTATTAGTATATGCCGCGTGGCACCTTGGGATTGACCATCTAGGAGGCTTATAACTGGAGCACGGGTGCAGGGCGGGGAGAAGCTTGCAGTCAAGGTTCTTGAATAAACTGCTTTGAGAAGAATCCCGGGTCTTGTCTTCCTTGCTGGTGGAGGTGGTCGCCACAAATGGTGGCCCGTACGGGGAACTAACTCCACAAGGGATTCAGAACTCCTGACAGTCAGGGTGGTGCACCGGTAAGTTCCCAGGTAAGTGGGAATCCGCGATTAAAGTGGGCATAATACGGGGCTCTTCTCTGTAGATAAAGAGAGAGCGGGAACCCTGGAAGAAATAATATACAGGCCTAAATGAAAGTAAAAGAAAATAAAATTTTTAATAACTGAGATGGGCACCCCGACGTCACATCCAATTTTTCTGGCCCTAGAAAAGCTACTAAGCTCGAAAGGACTAAAGTTAAAGAAGGGTACCTTACAGAGGTTCCTTGATGAATGCGATATTGTGGCTCCTTGGTTCATAGTGTCCGGGAGCCTTACAGTAGCCTCATGGGACAAATTAGGGAAGGATTTGGATTTTGCCTATGAACAGGGCACATTAAAGACAGGAGTCCGCCCCATTTGGAAATTGATTAGGGGCTGCCTGGAGGACCAGCGCTGCTGTGAGGTTATCGAAAATGGACAGTCAGCACTGGAGCAGTTACAGGAGGAGAGGTCAGAGAAGGCGATCAGTGAAAAGGGAGACAGTGAACAGGGCAAAAGGGGGCGACTATATCCAGATCTGTCAGAGCTAAAATCGGAAAGAGGAAGTTCCAGCGAGTTAGAGGAGGAAGAAGTGAGAGCACTTATTCAACAGATGAAAAGGAGCCGTATAAAAAAGGGGGAACGTAAGCTAAGCCAACCTGTGCTTAATGAGGAGTTAGAAATAACTTCCGGTCAGACCCCTTTAGATCCTCCTCCATATCAACATGGAGCCAATGGGCATACGTTTTGCCCGGACACTTGGCGAACTGCTCGAGCAGAACTCGCCTTCCCAGTTTTTCAAGACGATAATCAACAGAGATTCCATGAGCCTCTAGAATTTAAAGTAATTAAGTCCCTGGCTGAGTCTGTTCGGACGTATGGGATTACAACCTCTTTTACCGTAGCTCAAGTGGAAGCTATAAAGAGATACTGCATGACCCCCTCTGATTGGGCGAGCCTAGCACGGACATGTTTGAGTCCAGGCCAATACTTGGATTGGATGGCACTTATGCTGGAATTTTGTAATGAACAGGCAGCCATCAATCAAGCGAACAGACACCAGGCTTGGGACAGAGACATGCTCTTAGGACAAGGCCGCTTTGCTAATGCTCAGACAGGATATCCCCCTGAAGTGTATCAACAGATAAATGATGTTTGCATTAAGGCGTGGAAATCACTACCAAATAAGGGGGAAGTTAGCGGCAATCTCACCAAGATCGTGCAGGGGGCTACCGAGCCTTTTTCGGATTTTGTGGCCAGAATGGTAGAAGCAGCAGGCAGAATTTTTTGGGACCCTGACATGGCCATGCCTCTTATAAAACAATTAGTCTATGAGCAATGCACCAAAGAATGTAAAGCCGCCATTACCCGGTATAAACATAGAGGATTGGAGGCATGGATGAAAGTGTGCAGAGAGCTGGGAGGACCTCGAACTAATGCAGGCCTTGCCGCCGCAGTACTCCAGTATTCAAATAGGCGGGGTGGGGGGGGAACTCTGGAATGACATCTGGAGCATGCTTCAAGTGTGGCAAGGCTGGTCATTTCAAGAGAGATTGTCCAGAGAGAAAAGGAACCGGAAGAGCTGGAGGAGTTTCAACGGGCAAACAGCCAGGGCTGTGCCCCAGATGTAGAAAAGGAAAGCATTGGGCCAATGAATGTAGATCAGTCAAAGATGTTAACAGCCAGCCCTTGGGCCCCATCACGCAGCCAAAAAATGGGCAGAGGGGCCCCCGTCCCCAGGGCCCGCAAATGTATGGGGCAATGGAGAGCCCAAACGAGGAAATTTCCCAAGAAGGATAGCCTACCCTGAGGCATCCCAAGAACCGCGCGGACCCACTACAGGCTCAGCGGGACTGGACCTCCGCGCCACCACCAGACTCGTACTAATCCCGCAAATGGGCATTCAGTTAGTAGAGTCAGATTTTCAAGGTCCTTTGGAACGGGGCACAGTGGGGTTACTAATTGGCCGGTCTTCCGTTGCCCTTAGAGGGCTTAAAATTCACCCAGGAGTTATTGACCCAGATTATACAGGTATAGTTAAAATCATGGTAGAAGCTCCAAAAGGCATTGTAGCAATTTCCCCTGGAGACAGAATTGCCCAATTGTTACTTCTGCCTAGTCTACATGAAAAATTTCCTGCCATACAGTCTGAGAGAGGTGGAAAGGGTTTTGGCTTCTCCAGAATTGAGTCAGTGTACTTAGCCTTGGATTTAGACCAGAGACCCATGCTTGAACTGGAGATTGAAGGAAAAAGGATTATAGGACTGTTAGACACAGGGGCCGATCGTAGCTTTATTGCAAAAAAGGATTGGCCGAAAGGGTGGCCATTACAGGGCTCAGAACAAACCCTGAGAGGGTTGGGCTATGCCAAAGCTCCTGACCTAAGTGGAAGACCCCTCAACTGGAAGGATGGAGAAGGACACTCTGGAAACATCCAGCCTTATGTTTTAGAATTGCCTGTCTCCCTGTGGGGTTGAGATTTACTAAAAGAGATGGGGTTTTGCCTTAGTAATGAATATTCTCCTACCTCAAAGGAAATGATGTTACAAATGGGCTACTGCCCAGAGCAAGGACTGGGAAAAAACTTGCAAGGCCGTAAAGAGCCTATTGATGTCCACCAAAAACTTGATAGACATGGGCTGGGTTTTTCATAGGGGCCGCTGAGGATCAAGTTCCCATTACCTGGAAGACGAGGAACCGGTATGGGTAGCTCAGTGGCCTCTATCCTCCGAAAAGCTTTCAGCCGCTCATAAACTGGTAGAAGAACAAGTAGCCCTGGGCCATGTGAGACCCTCAGTTTCACCATGGAATACTCCAATATTTGTGATAAAAAAGAAGTCGGGTAAATGGCGATTACTTCATGATTTGCGTGCCATAAACACACAGATGCAAATTATGGGCCCTGTAAAAAGAGGGTTACCTTTGCTTTCCGCACTTCCTGCCCATTGGCCTATTATAGTAATAGACATAAAAGATTGTTTCTTTTCTATTCCCTTGCATTTCATTGATTGTGAGTGCTTTGCCTTTACTGTGCCCTCTTGTAACCATGAGGAACCTGACCAAAGATATGAGTGGGTCGTGCTGTCTCAGGGTATGGCCAACAGCCCCACTACGTGTCAGCTGTTTGTCGGCAGGGCTATAGCTCCTGTTAAGAAAAGGCATCCAAAACTCAGGGTGGTCCATTATATGGATGACATTTTGAAAGCTCATAAGGAAGAGGCTGGGTTACAAAAGGCCTATGCAGAAGTGGTTTTTGCCTTAAGGGAACAGGGTCTTTATCCGGCGCCAGAAAAAATACAAACAGGCAGAGTGGCGGAGTATCTGGGAGCCAAGATACATCCCAGGTCGATCATGCCCCAAAAATTGACCCTGAGAAAAGATAAAGACTTTAAATGATTTTCAAAAATTGTTGGGGGATATTAATTGGATAAGGGGGTATTTAAAATTGCCAAATTATGAATTAAAACCCTTATTTGATATGCTAAAAGGAGATATAGATTTAAACTCCCCACGAGGCCTGACTGAGAGCACCCGATTTGCTCTCAAAAGGGTGGAGGAGGCTTTAAGTGCTGCCTGTTTAAACAGGCTACAAGATGGCCAACTCTTTGATTTATGCATTCTTCCCACTGAGACCCAACCAACTGGGGTACTTTGGAAAAAGGGGCCGTTGATGTGGTTACATTCTCATGTTTCCCCCGGAAAGACGCTGGAGTATTACCCTGAGGAGTTAGCGGACTTAGCTCTGCAAGGAGTTCAACACAGTTTACAATTTTTTGGAGTTTATCCGCACTCCATCATTGTTCCCTACAGTGCCTACCAAGTTCAGACTTTATGTGCCACTATTGATAATTGGTCCATTTTGAGATGCATGTTTCCAGGAGATATTGTTAATCATTTGTCCAAAGACCCCCTACTAAGATTTGTAAAGGAACATCCAGTGATTTTTCCAAAGGTAACTGCCCGAAAGCCTATTAGAGGGGCTATAAATATTTTTACGGATGGCTCCAAAACGGGATGCGGGGTATACGTTGCAGGTAACCAAGACCCCGTGCAGCATCAATTTGTCCCCAGTAACCCACAGATTGTTGAGTTGATGATTGTAATTGAAGTATTTAAAGCTTTCTCCTGTCCCTTTAATTTAATATCAGATTTAGCCTATGTAATAAATGCTTTAAAAATATTGGAAGCGGTTGGTACAATAAAGGCTACCAGTTCTGTTCTAGCTCCCTTTACCCGGCTACAGTCCCTTACATGGCAACGCAAGGAACCCTTTTTTCCAATGCATATTCGAGCACATACGGGCCTCCCAGGACCACTGACAAAGGGTAATGCCCTAGCTGACGCACACACTCGTGCTGAGTGGGCGCTCCATGCTTCTTCTGTTGACTTAGCAAAAGATTTTCATGCCAAATCTCATGTAAACGCCAGGACTTTACAAAGTCGTTTTATCACGTCAAGTGATAAAGGAGTGTCCCCGATGTATTATTTACCATAAGCCCCCTACGTTTGGAGTTAATCCACGAGGTTTAAGACCCTTACAAGTATGGCAGATGGATGTAACTCATGTACCTGAATTTGGCCGCTTAAAATATCTACATGTTTCTGTTGACACCTTTTCGGGTGTTGTACTTGCCACCCCCCTGCCAGGGGAAAAGGTTACAGATGTAATATCTCACTGCTTGGAAGCGTGGGCGGCCTGGGGAATGCCAAAACAGCTAAAAACTGATAATGGTCCGGCCTATACTGGGCAGCGCTTTGTTTCCTTTTGCACTCAAATGGGTATTACCCTGGTGCATGGACTGCCCTATAACCCTCAAGGACAAGGAATTGTGGAAAGAGCTCATCGCACTATCAAGGAAATGTTACAAAAACAAAAAGGGGGAGCTGGACCCCTGATGGCTACAGCAAGACAAAGAATAGCCATGACACTTTTCACCCTAAATTTTTTGAATTTGGATAACGCTGGTCGCTCAGCGGCGGATAGGCATAACAGTTCCACTCCTTCGGCCTTAGGATCGGCTTTGTGGAAGGATGTGCTCATGGGGCTCTGGAACAGGCCTGACCCCGTGCTGGTACGGGCACGAGGATCTGTTTGTGTTTTTCCTCAGAATCGTTCGGATCCAGTGTGGGTGCCCGAACGACTTGTGCGGCGAGTCCAAGATGAACGGAACCTGGAAGAAACAAAAGATTGCGTTGCTGATCATACAGCTCCTGATGATCCAACAGGGGCAGCCGGTAGCGAGATGGGGAATACTGTCTGCATTCCCGAGGCCCATGCCTGTGAGACATGAGGCCTCTCTTTTCCCTAGATTTTTCACCACAAATAAGACTCTTAACCTTCCCTTTTACCCAGAGGATAAAATAATGGCAGGGGTTGGTGAGGCTAGAAATATTAGCTTGATGGGCACGCTATGCTTTTTCTTAAGTGATGTGACCCTTAATGGTAGTTGCATAACCTTGACTCGTTCCCCGGCCGCTTATTTTAGATATTGGTATGGGAATCCGGGATCAACTGAGGTTTGGGCAAATGCTACTGGATTTGTTGGTACTGTTTTAGGCAGAGATTATGAAAGCTTAAAGTTAAGCATCGACCCGTGGAGTGTAAAACAACCTAAATGGGCCCCTTTTTGCTTGCCTGACCGTATGGGGAGGCTTGGCCTTGGACAGGTTGCCAATCACGACAAGTTGTTTCGGCTGATGAGTCTAAGCATTTTTCTTTCTCCCCTAGTGTTTTGTCCAATGCTAGTTTACTATTTAGGGCTGGAATTAATCCCTTTAATAATTGGCTGTTATGTGGTCTTAATGGAAGTTGCTTGCAGGCCGAACCTATAGTTATGCTGCAAGGGGGTCACTTTTTTTATAGCAAACATGACTTGCAATTTGACTAGTACTGCCCGTACTGTGGGTGCCAATTGTCATTTTAGTAAAAATTATACGGTATTTAGCTTTCAGCCTACCCCCGTGTGTGTGGTTTCCCCTTTTGTGTTTTTGGTAATTAACAACACCTCTGTATGTTCAGATGATGTGTGTGCTTGTACTAATGAAACCTTCTATTATGCTACCTGCTGGAGTTCTCAGTATCCGTTAGCTATAGTTGCACGCATTCCGCGTTGGGTGCCTGTGCCAGTAGATGCTTCTCAAGCTGTAACCTTGTTTAGGCATAAGAGAGATTTTGGCATCACTGCGGCCATTGTAACTGCTATAGCTGTGGCTGCCACGGGTGCGACGGCTGCCGCTGCCGCCATTTCACATACTGTGCAGACGGCTCAGACTTTAAATAACCTGTCAGCTACTACAGCCAGAGCTCTGGATTTACAACAAGTGACCAATGCACAATTAAAAGGAGGACTGATGCTGTTAAATCAAAGGGTTGACCTTGTGCAGGAGCAGGTTGATATCCTGTGGCAGTTGGCTCAGCTGGGATGTGTTCAAAATATGAAGGGCTTTGTATTACCGCTGTTCAATATTATAACTATACCCAGGCAGCAAATTTGTCTAAACAACTGTCAAGTTATCTTTTAGGCAACTGGACGGGGGAATTCGACCAATTGATGTTACAGCTACGATCGGCCATTGTCGCAGTAAACTCCACCCAGATGGATGATGCCCTGTTACAAGATGTTTCCTCCTGGATTTTGACAGCTGTGGATCATTTGAAGGAGTGGGCGGGAATGGGCTCCCTTATCGGTATCCTGGCATTGGTGATCTTGCTGTGGTGCATATGCCGGATTAGGAGCTCACAGCGCAGGAGTATGGCTATGGTGGTCCAGGCCTTCACTGCCATTGAGGCCGGACAGTCCCCCTACGCGTGGCTTGCCCCATTAAAGGAATAGCACAGGGTGTAAGGCAAACGCACTGCACTTGGGAATCACTTCCCGGCGTGAGCCCAAGAAGAGCATGTTGGGTTGCAAGTGGGTTGATGCCCAAGATCCCACCTCTGCAAAAAAGGCATTGGACAGGCCTGGTCGTCACTGGGGAAGGCGCCCCTCAGGCGAAGACCAGTGCAGGGTCCTCTCATTAATGTTTTAGACAGAGGCCCAACCTCTACTCTTACCTGTCGCGTAGTAAATCAAAAAGGGGGAGTTGTGGAGAGCTGCAGGGGCCGCGACCAAAGATGGCGCTGGCTTCCGCCTTCCGCCTTCCCGATGGCGAGTGCTCTCTGTGAAAAACAGCTCCTTATATGGCTATGGCTTGGCTACTGGCTTGCTTCCGTGTTTGCGACAATATTAGTATATGCCGCGTGGCACCTCGGGATTGGCCATCCAGGAGGCTTATAACCGGAGCGCGGGTGCGGGGCGGGGAGAAGCTTGCAGACAAGGTTCCTGAATAAACTGCTTTGAGAAGAATCCCGGGTCTTGTCTTCCTTGCTGGTCAAGGTGGTCGCGACACACTCCCATTCCCCCCCCCTGCAAATCCCGCCTTCCTTCTTGTGTCCCAACCACGCCTCCCCAGCACCAGGCAGGCCATCCCTGACTCTTCCACAAATGCACCCCAGGAGTGGGGGGTTGGGGAGTGGGTGTTACTCTGGGAACTCACCCCCATCCGTAGTGGCCAGTATCCCTGGAAATGGGGAGATGCAGGAATGGGTGAGAAGGGGTCACCACTGAGCCCCTGGCTGGAGCAGTGGGAGTCACACAGTCTCACATCTGCACCCTTCCTCTCCCTGGTTGGACCTGGTGGCTTTAGTCAGAGGTGGGGAACATCACCTCTGCACCTGCCTTATTGGGTCTTTTCCTTTTTTTCTTGGAGTGGGGGATGTTGGAGGCAAAAGATAGGCCTCCTTTGCTGTGTGAGCCCTTGTCCTCTGTGCGCAGTCACCCTTTCATCTGAGGATCGTCCCAGAAAAGCCCACTAGGGAGGTGAGGGAACTGGGGGTCAGATAGTAGGTGAATATATGGGAGGAACACACGCCCTCAGACACACATATACCCGGCCTATCCCCCACCCCAGGTGTCAACAGTACTCACATGGTGATCACATTTCCCAGCTCTGCCAGCATCTGCGGGTGCTCCCTGTCCATCTGGTCTCCTTGTGCTCCCCAAGAATCTTCCCAGTTGCCCAGAAGCATCTAGGCTGGAAGTAGGAGTCTGTCCATGTATGTAGCCTTTAGGACCCCATCCATTTCCTCAACACCGCCCCCACCTTGGGTCAGACACCCCCATGGGAACCCATGACCCACTGCTTGTTTCAGTCCTGCTCTGAGGAGCCACCTGTCTGGGGATTCCTTCATCCAGCGTCCTGGCCTAGGGTTTTGGTGAATGGGGAGTTAAGGCTCGTTGTTCGCAAGGGGAAGGGTCTGGCCCTGGAGAAGGGGAAAGGCAGGGTCGTGCTGTGTCATTAGAGTGGTGCTCCCCTTGTGTGGGAGCCCTTGGTTCGGACAAGGGAACAGAGAATGGGAACCCGTGTGCTCTGATGAGGAACCAACAAACTTAGGAGAGGTATTACTCTGAGTCTGTATGTGTGTGTGTGTGTGAGAGAGAGAGAGAGAGAGAGAGAGACAGAGAGAGAAACAGAGAGAGAGAGAGAGAGAATCTTTCTCCTTCTACAGCCTGACTGTCCTCAGGTGAGTGATCAGGTGGCAAATTGCAGGTGCTGCATGGAAGAGTCATCTGTCACCATTCTGGAGGTGTGTGTGTGTGTGTGTGTGTGTGTGTGTGTGTGTGTGTGTGTGTGTGTTGGGAGAGCAGGGAGATGAGAACAATGAAAATATATTTAAGTCACCATGTCTAAAAACAGCAAAAGCATTATATTTCTCTGTCTCTCCTTGTGTGTGTGTGTGTATTTGTTGTTATTTTTCTTCATCAATACCAAGCACAAGCCCACCCACAATTTTCGTTTTCTCCTTCACAGTTCCATGTCTCCTTTATGGAAGATTTCAGTAGACATTACTTTCCACCTCTCTCTTCCCCCTTTCCTGTAGCCCACAGTAGCTGCTGGGCCTGAGTGGGCCTCCCCTAGAAGAACTGTGTGAACTCTGGACTTGAGTGGAAGCCTGTCCTTCTATCCCCTGCCAGAAGTTTGGTGAGGCGAATGAGATCACAGCCACATTCTTCCAGCCAGACACTCTGCTCTTGTGTGTTTAGTTGGAGGTAATTCAAGGGTTGCAAATGTGTTTGCCCAACATAATTAGGGAACGAGATGAGGAAAATGATAAGGCAGGGGCTGTTAAGCAATGAGGTTTTGGGGACTGGCGTGTGGTGTGACATGGCAGATGGTTCATGATGACAATGGATGAGAGGGAAACCATATATAGGGCATTAACGGTCTCTGTGGGCATCCTGGCACAGGGCTGTAGGCCCCAACTGGTGGTGAGGATACCCTCCTGGGGTAGTGCCAGTGTCAGTCCTCCCTTGAGTCCTGCAGAATCCAATCTGTGTCCCACCTGGGCTGTTTCCAGCTGGGCAGTGGTAGGCAAGTCAATTCCCTCTGCTGGAGCCTGCTCGGTATCAGGGGGTGGCAGTTAGCTAGGGCTCGTTGAATGCCAGTTTCTGTAACCTGCTATAGGCTGTGTGGAAGGAAAAGGGGACCACTGACTTTGGAAACCTTTAAGTTTGATTGGGACAAATTAAATACCACATTTTCCAGGTTTTTTTTTAATTCAAACTGGCAATTTCCACTAATGCCTGGGATTATGGATCAAATTAGATGGATGATTTCAGCCATCAAACAATGATGTTCAAAGCGGCACAGGCAGAGTTCCCAAGCCAGATTGTCTCCTGCTTTGAACGTTGTGCCTTGACTGCCTTTCTTCGGCAGCTATTGCATCTCTCTAGGGTGACGACCCCACTCGAGGACATTGTGGGGAGCCATGATTGTGACCTCCCATCCCCAGCATGGCAGCATTAAGCAGAGATGATTCCCAGCACCTGTACTGGACTCTGGGAGATTCAGAGAACCCAGGCTGCCTCAAGAATCCTTCCTCTGCAACATGAAATTTAGGGCCCAGATGTGGTGGATGATCCTGGCTGGCCCCAGGGGGAGTACAGGAGTCCCCTTGAGCCAGGCATTCAGCTCACAGCAAACTCATTCACACCTCCATGGGGAATTGAGTGCCACAGAGCTGGTCAAATGCTGGACAGAGATCTTTGAGAAGATGGCATCCCAGAGGCCCTGGAATGTAGCGAGTACATAGTGGCTAACACCCTCAGAGCCAAAACAGTTAAGTGTTGTGGCACCAGGAGTGGGTAAGAGGGAGGAGGGAGAACTGTTGGAGAGCTACATCAGGCTTTGTCCCCACTCCTCGACAGAGGATTCTTACCTGAAACAGATGGGAATTTTCTGTAGTATTGTCATAGACAGATGCTTATTTATTTAACCAACTAACCAATGCAGTGTGCAACAGGCTCTTGGGGGTCATAGACAACGAAAAGTTCCAGAACTGGTTCCACAGCCCATGAGGAAACCTTGGATTGATTTGGATGCCAGTGCTTCAAGCCTGTCATCCTACTTACTTAGGAGGCTGAGATCAGAGGATTGAGGCTTTGGCCTGAGCAGGAAAACCTGTAAGACTCTTGTCTTCAATTAACAACCAAAAAAAAAAAAAAAACACCAGAAGAGGATGTGTGGCTCAAGACATAGACTGCTAGCCTTGAGTGAAAAGGCTTAGGGACGGCACCTAGGCTTGCAGTACAAGGCCCAGAACTGACACAAAGAAAGTAAAGAGAGAAAGGAGGGAAGGACAGAGGGCGAACAAGAGGAACGGAAGGAAGAAGGGAGAACATACAAGCCTTGGTTTGGAGTCCCTGGATAAAGGGAGCCAATTATTCACAATCTCTGTGGGGACAGTTTCAGAGCCTAAAGCCAGTATGTAGGACCAAGCCACTGACCACTCAGTAACTTTATGCCATCCAGGAGCTGTGTGGTCACCAACTAAAGAGGGAACCAGCCTCGGGTAGATCCTAAGGCTCAGAGTGGGTTACCAGGTTTCAATTATGCCCAGCCTCATCGAGTTTATTTTCTGATCAAATAAGAAGATAGTTTCCAAGGGATAGGGAGGTATTAGAGTGAGAGAGTTTCAAGGCTAGGGTATTCAAAGTATAAGTAGGAATTTGAAGAGAGAGAATGATCCTAGGTCACGTGTGTCAAGACATTGGAGCCATGACCTCGCCTGACAACATAGACTAACAGCCTTTGATCCAGCCACACTGCTATTAAAAGTCCTGCCACCTTGGATTCATCATTGACAACCTGGCTGCCATTCACTGCAGGATGCCTATGCAGTACATCCTTAAGGACTAGGACTTTCCAGGGCTCAATCTGACGATACCACTCCCGGTGTTCATTCCTTCACCAAAGACTGAGATAAGCATGCCACTGCCACAGGACAGCCTGGGAATGAGGGCAAGAAGTGGGTCTCTTGGCTGGCTCACTCTTTATTATAGATGGCAGATCTGGGATTCAGAGAGGGCAGGCTGAAGGTGGGGGAGAGCTGGGTAGAGGCTGGTGGGAAAATCAGAGGCACTGTGGTCTGAGCAGGGTTGTTTCTTTGATAATACTCACAACATAGGAAAATTTCTGGGATAGAGCAGCCCTTTTCACCTCCCCAAGATGGAACTATATCCTCCCAGTCTCAGTCCCTTGACCGGGAATCCCTTTGGTTCCCATATCATGTGGTGGAAAACTAGACCTTACCTCACTGCCCAGTGTTCAGGCAGGACAACGAGAGACCTGAGTCTTTGATAAGGACAGGGGATCTTCAGTATGAGATTGTACTTCAATGTCCCAACTTGGTGCATGGTCAGTCCCATCTAAGTCTGCCATGATGTAGGACATAGAATCTAGAGAATCAGAGCTGGATGGGGTCTGTTCTGGGAGTCCTGAGTATTATGTGTTAGCTTTGAGCTCCCGTGTGCCCACTTGCTTCCCTGTCTTCGTTGGGTCTATGCTAGAAAAATGTTGAAACTAGGGCGTGGATCTTGTCTTTTATGCTCCTAGATAGCACTCTACCATTTGAATCACAGCTCCACTTCCAGCTTTTTGGGGTGTTTAATTGGAGATAAAGAGTTCTCACGAGCTTTGCTGCTAAGGGGCATCCAACTGCAGTCCTCAGATTTCCATCTCCTGAGGGGAGAGGATGACAGGAATGGAAAAGGTTGTTTGGCTGGGTGCCAGTAACTCATGGCATTTATCATAGGTACTCAGGAGGTGAGATCTGAGGATCACGGGTCAAAGCTAGCCTGGTCAGAAAAGACCCTGTGTCTCTTACCTAAAAGGAATTGCCAGAAAACCAGAAGCTGTGCTGTGGCTCAAGCAATTGAGTGCTTGCCTTAAGCTGAAAAGCTCAGCGACAGCACCCAGGCCCAGAGTTCAAGCCCCACAACATAAAAAAGAAAGAAAGACATCTTTGCCTGCAAATGATGGTGGAGGTGTGGGGGTGCGGGGAGGGTACTGTGTTTGGGAGACCAAGTGCTGGCCTCACTGTACAGATATTTGTAAGAACTCCCCAAATTTGCTCCAGTTTGAAGCCACAGCTTTAAGAGGAAGTGTCCTGTGACAAGCAGGGAGTGGGCGACGCGGTGCAGGTGTGATTGTTGTGTCTTTATTTTCTCCATTGAAGGATAGATTTGGATGCTGGGTATCAAAATCTGAAGTGAAGGTTTGCAAAAAGTTTGTGGCCTGACGACATGGGTTTCCTCTGTGTATATGAAGGTGGCTGAAGCAGGAAGCCACGCGTGGCTCACAACTCTCATCCTAGGTACTCAGAAGGCTGAGATGTGAGGACGGTGGTTACAAGTCATCTTGGGCAGAATAGTCTGTGAGATTTGATGATAGACCATTAGAGAACAGGTAGTGTTGCTTTGGCTCAAGTGGGAGAGTGAACACCTTCAGCTGAATTGCTGAGGGACAGCACCTTGACCCTGAGTTCAAACCCCTTGACCAACAACAAAAAAAGAGTTGACTAAGTTTTCCACGAAGCAGTGCGTATGATAGGAAATGCCATTATGGTCTATGAGACATTCCAGATATGTGTGATGCTCAATGTTTTGTCTACCGTGGGTCTGATGTCAATACTGCCACCTTCTAGGGCGTGGAATCTGATCCTAATAGAGGGAGTTCATGTTTCAGTTCTCAGGGACTGCTGAATCCTTGGGCCATCATTTGTGTGTGTGTGTGTGTGTGTGTGTGTGTGTGTGTGTGTGTGTGTGACTGTGTGTTAGTCGGACTGTCTGTGTCTGTGTCTGCGTGTGTTTGGAGGTAGAAGAACTGGGACTTGAATTCAAGGCCTAGGTGCTGTCCCTGAGATATCTTGCTCAATGCTAGAGCTCTGACACTTGAACCATAGCTCCACCTGTGGCTATTTGGTGGTTCAGTGTAGATAGGAGCCTCACAAACTTTCCTGAGTGGCTGGCTTTGAACAATGATCCTCAGATCTCAGCCTCCTAAATAACTAGGATGACAGACAGGAGCCACCCATGATGGCTCTGTGTGTGTGTGTGTGTGTGTGTGTGTGTGTGTGTGCGTGTGTATAGAAGTTGGTTGTTACAAGGAGTGCTGGACCCTTTGGTAACTTCTAACCGCTCTCTTGGTGGGTGCATGGACTTTGTGTCTGACGTCTGGGGGCTTGGAAGGGTGAGATGTTTGAAGGGGACTCAGCACCTTTAAATTATAAGAGCAAGGGATCTTTGTATACCCGGAACTGTCTACTAACTTGGGCCTGGTTGGTGGCAGAGGGAGCACGGGAGGACCTGGGGGTGGGGCCCGAAGGAGTTGTCTCCCCAGGGGACAGAGAGTGTGGTCAGCACTTATTAAGGCTGTGGGCCCTGTTAATATGGACCTTATTGGCATGGGTCAGACTCTGGGTCATCTCATCATGACGTCTGATGGGCAAGGCCAACCCTACTTTAAATCTTGACCTGTGATCCTCAGAACTCAGCCTCCTGAGTAGGTAGGGTTATAGGCATGAGCCTCTGGCACCGGGCCTCAGATTCGTTTTGGTATATTAGGGTTTGAAATCAAGAGCTTAGACTTTCCAATCAGGTCTTTTTCCATGGGAGCTAAGCTTTTCTGTCTTGGGCATTTCTGAGATAGAGACTCCATATATGCTCAGGCTTGGCAGGATCATGGTCCTCCTGTGACAGGCAGGTGTCACAATGCCTGGTCCTCTGTAGTTGGGATGGTAGATATGTAGCACCATGTTCAGTCATCAGTTTAGATTACTGTCCCAAACTCTTAGTCCACAACAGCCGATTTTTGACCACAGTTGAAGCTCGGGGTTCGGCCTGGAACCATTGGTCCTCAGTCTCCTCACAGGATAGTTGTGAGGAAACAAGGGATCAATACAAGGGGAACTCTGGGGCAGAGCCAGGCATAGAGGCAACGATAATCAGATAAGTCTCTTGGCAATTCTGTGAGCATATAACAAGAATATAACTGGAAAGGACTTAGAAGGGGCCTGTTATTTATCATGCCACAGGTATGGGATTATGAAACAAAACATGGCTCTCTTTCATCCTTACCCTATCCCCATGAGGAAGGGGATCCTTCACTGTTCAGCTTTGCAGCTGGGGAAAACGAGGCACGGAAAAGCTGGGTGACCTACTCATGATCCCCAGGTGACCAGAAGCTTGGCCTGACTTCTCGGCCATGCTCCCTAGGACAATGGGTGCTATTCAGTCCATTTCTTGTGGTAGGAAGTCCACTTATTGTCAGTCATGGGGCTTGAACTCTGGGCCTGGGCACTGTGCACAAGCGGCACAGATCAAGTTTACGTCTCAACCAATTGAGCCATAACACCACTTCTGGTTTTCTGGTGGTTCTTTGGAGATAATCGTCTTACAGACATTTCTGCCTGGGCCAGCTATGAACCATGATCCTCATATCTCAATGCGTAGTTACCATTGTAGGCCTGTGCCACCGGAAGCCTGCTTAAGTGTAATTCTCTCTCTCACTCTCTCTGTCTCTCTCTCTCTGTATCTCTCTCTGTCTCTGTCTCTGTCTCTATCTCAGTAACTTGTTGAATTTGTCGTGGAGGAGTTGGCTCAGTGTCCCCATGTGGCTGGGACCCATTGCAACCCTCTCATTCTGGAGGTAGGCTGTGTGTCAGGATCATTCTTGCTTGGACTGTGGAACTAGCTCCCTTTGGTAAGCCCCTCTGTGCCTGGGGTAGACCGTGATGGTTACTCATTGTCAGTCTGTCCGGTGTGTCCTTCCCCACTACCCTCTGCTAAGATAGTTAAAGGAAAGTGGATGAGCAGGCATCTCATTGCCCAACTGCACAGCACTATCCCGAGCCTCTGATCCTCACTGCCACCTATCTGGCCAGACCCTAATTAGAAGAAACTGAATTCACTCTATGTCTACTTCACGATGCTGTAGTGTGTCGTTTTTTGGGGAATAGACTCAGTGTGCAGAGGAAAGACCCCAGGTCCAGCACCTCTTGGGGGACATTTGTTCTGTGACAGCGCAAAGTCATTGCTCTGAATAAGGAGGAAGCCGGCATCAGACTGAGCCAAAACAATGCTCAAAGGTAGGTAGTCTGTTGAAGTACCAAACACACCCAGGTCTGCTTCCCACTCACAACAAGGAGGGTGCAATGCAGGTAGCCCAGCACTGGCCCTAGGGAGCTATCAATGGATGGTGATGGTCAGGTGCCAGTGGCTCTCACCTGTCATCTTGGCTATTCGGGAGGCTGAGTTCTGATGGTCGTAACTCAGAGCCAGCCCAAGTGGTAGAGTCTGTGAGATTTTTTTTTTTTGGTCCAGTCATGGGTCCTGAACTCTGGGTCCCTCAGCTCTTCAGCTCAAGGCTAGCACTCTGCCACTTGAGCCACAGCGCCACTTCTGGCTTTTTTTCTTTTTCCTTATGTGGTGCTGAGGAATCGAACCCAGGGCCTCAGGCATTCAAGGCAAGCACTCTGCCACTGAGCTACCTTCCCAGCCGCAAGTCTGAGATTCATATCTGCCATAAGCTAACTCCTCCCCCCCGAATAATGCCAGTTTTGCTGCTGTGGCTCAAGTGATAGAGCCTCAGCCTTGAGTAAAATAAGCCCAGGGATGACACCGAGTCCCTGAATCCAAGACCTGGGATTCACAAAAAATAAAATAAATGAATAGTGGGCACTTGTTATCTTACTACCAAAAAGGATGGATACATTCTTCTTTCTGGTACTTGTAGACAAAGGTAAGGGGCTTCCCTTGATGTTTCTCTCAAGCTCTCCTTCTCTCTATTATCACCCTGTCTTCAGTTGCAGGATAGAATTCAGATCATCCCACTTGCTGTAACCTTAAGTACCCTCCCCTCCCTGCCTTTTTTGGGGTGGGGATCCTGGATGTACTCACCACTGGGTGAAAGAAGCACCAGAGAGTTGGAGGTAAGTATCCCTGAAACTTATACTCTCTCTCACACACACACACACACACACACACACACACACACACACACACACACACACACTCACCTAGATCTACTCTGACTAGCGTTTTCCAAAGATATTTTATCTCCTTGGATTAACTGACCTAGGAGTGGAACTTGATCCCCTATAAATTACTATTTTAACTAGGGCTTGCTAGTTGGCTCGAGATAAACAGAAGCTCAAAGGAAAGGTTCTGGAGCCTGTCTAGCTCAGGCTCACACTTGAAATCCTGGCTCCTCGGTAGGCAGAGATGTGAGGATCAAAGATCGAAGCCAGCCATAAGCTGGAAGGCTGATAAGACTCTTTTCTGCATGGAACCACTAAAAATCCAGACGTGGAGCTGTGACTCAAATGGTAGAGTAGCAGCCTTGATTGAGCATGAAAACTCAGAAAGACAGCTCCCAGATCCTCAGTTCAAGCCCACACAAGAAATGGCACCATTTGTTGCCCCCAGACTGCCTGGGCCTCAAGTGCCCTCTCACAGAGTGTGATACCGCACTGGTTCCTGGGTAGTGTATCAGAGCCTTCAGAAATTGGGTGGTGAAAGCCAGGCCTACGCCTTTGTGCACTCTCAACCCACACCAGCTGGAAGGCAGAGCATGACAAGGCCAACATCCTGCAGATTGGAGAAGATCCGCCTCTGCCAGGGTGATTGGAGCGGGCTTCTTAGAGGCAGCAGTTGGAAGGAGATCTTGCTTAACAAGGAGGATATGACAGGAAGCATAAAGAGAAGAGATCCCATAGATAAAGGACAACATAGCGGAGCGTGTTCTTTTCCGGCCAGGGCTGCTGGTTAGAAACTCAGTAAAGCTGGCAAGACTGTCCGAGACAGGCCCCAGGAGTCACAGAAGAACAGCTATCCAATGTTGGGATTTTGTCTTAGCAGGAGTGGGCTCACCTAGCACACAGGAAACCCTGGGTTCCAGTCCTAGGTCCAACATACACAGAAAAAGCCAGAAGTGTTACTGTGGCTTGTGTGGAAGAGTGCTCACATCAAGCAAAAGAAGCTCAGTGATAGCGCCTGGATACCAAGTTCAAGCCCCAGCATTGTCAACTTAAAACTGCACTCCAAGGGACCTGGGTGACAGGTGGATGGCTGTGCCCTGTAGCTCTTAGTAGATCCATCCACGCTTTGTGTCTCCTTCTTTGACAAAGAGAATCTGGACACTCCTTCTGCCCTAGGCACCCCTGGACCCAGTTATCAGCAACCTTCCAACGTCTTCCACTGGGACATGGAGCAGCTTGCCCCAGAAATTCTCAGGTACCAGTTGGATGTGGCGGGGGATACAGGGCAGGCCTACGAAGTCCTAGTGGGTCTGATATGCCCCAGACAACCAGGCCATCCAGAGGAAGCGGATGGGAGCTTAGAAAGGGGTAGTGATGTGAAGGGGGCCCTTTAATGCCCATGGCCCTCCCCAGATTCTGAGCCTCCCTTTGCTGTCCCTGAGGGAGGTAGAGGAGGGTCTAGGTGGTAGTGTCTAGAGGAAGACTAGTTAGAAATTGTAAAGAATGAGACACCATAGGCCATGCGCTGATGGCTCACGCCTGTCATCCTGGCTACTCGGGAGGCTGAAATCCAGAGGGTCTTGTTTCCCAGCACATCCAGGGGATTGTATGTCTCTCCTGCCTCTGGTGGCGAGGGTGACTCATGCTGTGTCCTATCTTTTTCTCAGCTAGGACCCTGGCTGCATTACCCAGCATGCTGGTAGTGGTGTGGGGGAAGGGTGGTTGCCAGTGGCTCTGGCCAACTCGACCTTGATAGCTGACTGAAGGCTCCCCATAAAAGGATAATCTGGGGCTACATGAGAGGTGAGCCCATGGTGGCTTGGATGTATTGTTGGATGTCTAGGAAATGTCAACATACCTTATCGTAGGCAAATCTAAATTCTGGCAACAACTGGGCCTCTCAGGTCCTTCTAGTCAATTCTGGATTCCCAGAATACAGAGGCATATACTTTAGATTCCAGACCCAGGGAACTGGGGGATGAGAGACTGGTATAGTACCTCAATGTTCTGGGGCAGTACTTTTGAGCTGGATGAGCTGAGCTACAACTGGGGGGCAGTTCTGAGTCATAGTCACAGTAAACTCTCAAGCCAGATCAAGTGGTTTCTCCCTAAGTCCTTCTTGGGCTGAGGGGTTTGGGCCATGTCAGTAAGTTCCATGGAACCTGCCCCTCGATCTCAACATGGGGCTACAGGATCAAGGGAAGGACACTAGGGTTCCTCCTTGATTGTCGGCCCATGATTGCAGACCTTCATCTGCCCCCCTTCCCCAAGCACTGGTGAGGAAAGCAGGGCACCGAGTCCTCCGACTCCTGGGATAGTGACTGCTACAAGCAGCAGCCAGTTGGCTGTGGATTCCTGAGCCTACAAAATTTTCATGAGCCCAACTCAACACCTGCCCAAGGTCTGACTGACAAATTTGCACTCTTGTGATACTCGTGTGACTAGACATTATCTGGTATGACATCTTACAGCTCCTGCCCCTCCTGGCCCCAAACTGTGGTCTGAGACAGTGACTTACTGCTCTGATCCACATTGCACCCATGACAGATGCCATTCTGATGAACTTCATGCCCCACGGCTTGATATTTCTCTGAATCTGTGGCCTGCTCTGTAGGCAATGGCCTCCAGACAGGCTTCTATCAAGACTTGTAGGACACCTAGACATTAGGGGACCCTCAGGGGCCCACTGCAAAGAACTCTGCCTAGAGCTACAGAGTAAGGTCTAAGCAGGCCAGGTGTTGGTCATGGGGCTTGAACTCTGGGCCTGGGCTCTGTCCCCCAGCTCTTCACCTTACCACTTGAGCCACAGAGCAACTTCCGGTTTTCTGTAGGTTCCTTGGAGATCTGAGTCTCCCAGACTTTCCTGCCTTGGCTGGCTTTGAAAGGTAATCCTCACATCTCAGCCTCCTGAGGAGCTAGGAGGACAGGCTGAGCCACCTGTGCCTCGATGATCTGGCCTTACACCACAGTGGACTAGGAGCTCCTGAAATCTTTTCTTTAATTTTCCTGTGCTAGTATTCGGGCTTGAACTCAGGGTCTGGGCTCTGGTCTCTAAACTTTTTCCTTCAAGGTTACCACTTTACCACTTGAGCCACAGCTCCATTTCTGGATTTTGGTAGTTAATTGGCAAGAAAAGTCTCCTTAACTTTCCTCTCCTGAGCTGGCTTGACCCTCAATCTATATCTGAGTCTCCTGAGTAGCTAGGATTTACAGGGGTTGAGCCACTGGTGGCATTGGGCTAGAAGCTTTTCTAAAGCAAGAGTTTTTCTCTGCGTTTGCCCTGACTCCTCCATGCAAAGGAGGCCTGAGGGTCAGGAGTTGTGAAAACAGATTTCAAGCCACAGGAAATGGCTTTGGGTCCCTGGCGAAAAGAAAAGCTAATCTTCCCCCTGGGCGCTATTCTGGGACCCCACCCTCTGCCCTGTGACTCAAGTCAACGCTGACCCAGCCTTGAATATCCTGCCAGACTTTTCAAAAACCTTCATACCATTCACACCACCTGCACTACAGCACACCTCAGGACCTTTACCCATGCTATACTTTCTTCCAGAGGGTCTCTGTCTTGTACCCAAATATGCGAACTACTGTGGAATTTTGGCACTGGGTATATCACTTCCTGGAGAAAGTCTTTCCTTCCCTTCTCCATCTTTATTTTTTTTTTAATATTGAGTTGCTAGAAATGGAATTTGTGTAGGCTGACTGGCAAATGCTCTATATTGGTGTGTGTGTGTGTGTGTGTGTGTGTGTGTGTGTGTGTGTGTGTGTGTGTGTGACTGGCAAATGCTCTATATTGGGGTGTGTGTGTGTGTGTGTGTGTGTGTGTGTGCGCGCGAGAGTGTGTGTGTGTGTGTGTGTGTGTGTGTGTGCCAATCCTGGGGTTTGAATTCAGGGCATAGATGCTATCCTATCCCTGAGGTTTTGTGCTGCAGGCTAGCACTGTACTACTTGAACCACAACTATTCTTCTGGCTTTTTGTGTGTTTAATTGGAGAAAAGTTTCTTAAATTGACTTTTCTGCTTGCAATTAGGATCCTTAGATCTCTTCCTCCTGAGTAGCTTACAGGGGTGAGCCACTAGCATTGCCCTCTACCCTATCTCTTACCTATAACCTTGCCGTCCTCTGAGTCCCAGAAGAATATGTCTCACCAGGCTCAATTTTTTTTGCCAGTCTTGGTGCTTGAACTCAAAGCTCATACTTGGGAGAGACTCTAAACATGTGAAGACTGTGACAAATGTTTCCATTTAATTATGTATCATGTTTCAACACTTAATATAATGTTAATGAAAAATGAGTCAATTTCCTAAATTATTGTGTATAATTTTATAATAGATGTGCAAAATATAATATTATGTGTATAATAATACTAAATACAATAATCAATAAATGAATCAAAGAAAAATAAAATACAAAATCAATAATAAAATTTATAATATGAAATCAACATACATATATAAGTATATATCATGTATTACACATTTATAAAAATATTTCTTCCATTGCAGGGCCATCATTGAGGGCCTGGGCACTCTATCCTTAATTTCTTTTTTTTTTTAATTTAGTTTTTTTTTTTTTGTAAACATACTCTACAGAGGGGTTACAATTACATGGGCAGGATAATGCGTACATTTCTTATCAAGCATTGCAGCCTCCTCCTTTGTTTACACTTCACATCTCTTCCCAACCTCTCCCCCACCCCCCACCAATCCTCCCCCTTCCCCCTACCCCTCACCAACGTTGTAAAGCTCGTTTTCGACATGACAAATATGGAACCAACCCAGATGCCCCTCAGTAGATGAATGGATCAAGAAAATGTGGTGTATATACACAATGGAATTCTATGCCTCCATCAGAAAGAATGACATTACCCCATTTGTTAGGAATTTGAAAAACTTGGAAAAAATTATATTAAGTGAAATAAGCCAGGCCCATAGAAACATAGGTCCCATGGTTTCCCTTATTTGCAATATCTAGTATATTTATAAGTCAAGCGAAAAATTCAGATAATGTGATGTTAGGAAAATGAACCCTTAGATATCTATTTTAATGCTTTTTTCTTTCATGCATTTGTTTCTAACGCATTTATAAGATTATCTCTTTGTTGCTTTGTATGTCCCTCCCCCACAGTATAACCCCTACTTTCACTATATTTGATGTCAATATAAGTTGTGGAGGAGATGGGGAAAAACAAGTCCTTTAAGGATACAGGTGGATCTATCCTGAATTTCTTTTCCTCAAGGACAATGGTCTTCGCTTTCACCCATGGTACAAAAGAGTTACCTGGACGGTGAGCTCAAAAACTAGCAATGGCAGAAATACTGGCCCCAGTTCCTAGAAAGTGACTTAATTTTTTTGATGGAAGCAGTTATGATTATTCAGTTCTATACTGAACATTAAAAAAAGCAGTGTAGAATTTTGGACAGCTATTCAAACATCCTTCCCTTACTTCCAAAGTGCTTCTCTGAGAACCGCATTGTTTCTCTCTTTTTTTGTATGTTTTTTATTGTAAAAATGTTCTACAGAGGGGTTACAGTTCCAGGAGCAACGTAATGAGTACATTTCCTATTGAGCATTGTTTACTCCTCCTGTGTTTTCCCCCTACCATCCCTTCCCTCCCGTCTCCACAACTACCTCCCCCTGCTGAGGTCAGTGACATAGTTTTTCATTTTTGGTTGGCACGGGGTTTGAACTCAAGTAATGGCAACACTTCGATCACATTGCTACAGATTTACCAAGACCCTGAGTTCAAATCCTAGGCTAGAAACGAAAACTTGCAGAAATTCCAAACCAGTGAGCTTTATTTTTTTTAATTTAGTTAAATAATTATCCATATATATATATATATATATATATATATATATATATATATATATTGATTTTGGCCAAGCATGTGGCTTGAACACAGGTCGTGGAAATTCTAATTCAGCTTGAATCTCCCTTTGCTGGGGTGTAGTCTCTGGACCCATAGCCGATCCTGGGATCTTGGGCCAAGAGGGCTTTAAGGAAGAAAAAACCGTTGGAAAGCACAAAAAGTGGTAAGCTGCAGAGAGCTGGGGTTTTACGATTTTTTCCTTTGGACAGTGACCATCCTGGGTCTGAATGACAAAGCTGCAATGTGGACCTGACCTGCCATTGCTGGTGGCTGGTGGGCTATCAGTGAAGCCATAGGCCAACCTGTCAACATAGGCCCGGGGTTGAAATCGCAGTTCGGACAGCAATCCCAGGAGATCAAAAGAGCCTCATTCCTATGCATAGGAATACTGATTGAAAGAGTAGTTTATACATCGGTCTACTCTAAAGTTGGATGCAGTAATCCTATAATGCTGATTGAGCTTAATGAATAGTTTATTAAGCATGAAAAGAACAATATTCCTTCAATGGCGGTTTAATAAATACCTAAGAGTTGGTAGGAACATAGTGGGTGTCATTCTGTCATCCATAGACGGCTATGGAATTCTTGTTTTTTTGTTTTTTTTGGTCCGGTCGTGGGGCCTGAGCTCTGGGCCTGGGCGCTGTCCCTCAGCTCTTCAGCTCAAGGCTAGCGCTCTACCACTTGAGCCACAGTGCCACTTCTGGCTTTTTTCTTCTTGTTTATGTGGTGGTGAGGAATCGAACCCAGGGCCTCATGCATGCAAGGCCAGCGCTCTACCACTGAGCCACCTTCCCAGCTAGGCTATGGAATTCTTTACAAATATATATATTTATTTGTATACCTCCGTATGCCTATCCATGTATCGCTGTTTTGGCCACACCTGGGGGTCGATCTCAGAGCCTGGAAACCACCTGACATCTTCATTGGCTAGAGGCTGCCATGCTCAAACTCACCCAATCATGAATTGGGCCTGCTAGGCACTAAGTTCAGATTCTGGCACTGCCAGGCATTATGGAGAAGACATCTAATATCTAGATGTTATGTGACCGGATGTAAACAATGTAATAAATGGTATAGGTGTCATCAGAGTCAATAAAATAAATTCTAAATAAATGAATGACACAAGAAATAAAATAAATAATCACACCAAACACAATATGGACTGAACATCTGTAAGGAAGTAAAAATACTATCTTTAAAATATATATAAGGAGGGCTGGGAAGGTGGCTCAGTGGTAGAGCTCTTGCCTTGCATGCATGAGGCCCTAAGCTCGATTCCTCAGTACCACATAAGCAGAAAAAAAGCTGGCAGTGGCGCTGTGGCTCAAGTGGTAGAGCGCTAACCTTGAGATGATGAGCTGAGGGACATCACCCAGGCCCATAGTTTAGGCCCACATGTGGACCCCCCAAAAATAATATAAGGAGTATCTTTTCCAGGTCTGAGGCTTGAATTCAGTCCCCCTATGCGGAGGGAATGGTAGGAGATCCTGAGGTACTCTTTTCTGGCCTGGGAAGAGTCATGGAATGTTATTGATCTCATCCTTGAATGAGTAGTTTGTGCATGATGCAAGTAGGAAATGATAGGCAAGACTCATGGGTTATCGATTATTTGTAAAGAAGTTGATGAACCATAAAAATAATCATAACAGTCATGAAATGGAGGCATCAGGAAAGATCCAAGAATCAGTAGTCACGCAGATTGGATTCCATCACAGGTTACCATATATCCTACTCTATACAATTGTGTACTTGTTTGCATACTACCTTCCGCTTCTGAATGGATGACTGTTGTGCTCCCCGCTCTCCCCTGAGGGGCAGGCTCAATAGCAGGTTCCAAAGGCTGGTGTGCTCATGTGGACCCATTCGCCACTTGTTCCTGCTAGGTCCCGAGTTCAGATTCCCCGCCCTGCCAAAAGATTCATCTTGACGTCAGAAGTCAATTATTGCACCTGTTTTTTTTCCTGTGCAAGTCCTGGATCTCAGCTAGGATGGACAATGCTTGGGCCACCCTGTGGCCATGGAAATAAGTTGTTATCCATGTTATACCTGTCATCATATACTCAAGAAAATACACAATACATCCATGAATAGCATACAAAATAAAGAGAGTAACTACACTCAATGCACGATGCAGTCCACATACAGATGTGAATATACATCCCATGTTTCAATGATTATTGAGTACTATTTTGGACTACCTGGGGCTCGATCTCAGTTCCTGGGAATGGCTCAGCTCCTTTAGTGGCTCACAGTCTGGTGTGATCACGTGGACCCATTGGGCAGTTGGGCCTCTTGGCCCAAAGTTCGAATCCCAGCATTGCCAAAAATTCACCCTGATGTAAGAAGGCAGTCGTTGCACCTGTTTTCCTGTACTGTGCAAGTTCTGGGGCTCAGCTAGGAAGGAGAATGTATACACAACTCTATACTCATGGGAATAGGTTGTCATCCAGTTCACCACAGTTATATCTCAAGGAAATACACAATACATCAATTAATAAAACACAAAACTAAGAGAATGACTACACCAAACGCAAGATGCCTCTCACCCATGTTCGGAAATATATATCCACTGTTTACTTATGTATTTATGACTACATTGGCCCCCACCAGGGCTCCATCTCAGGTCCCAGGAATGGCCTTGTTCCTTAGTGCTCACCATTACCCATTCACCAATTGGGCCTGCTAGGCTTTGAATTCAAATTCCTGCACTACCAAAAGATTCATTCTGATGTGAGAAGCCTATGGTGACACAGGTTTTCCTGTCCTGTGAATGTCCTGGGTCTCATTGAGGATGGAGAATGCTATATAGGCAACTCTTAGCCATGGGAATAGGTTGCCATCCATGTCAGCAGTTATATCTGTCACCCCATATGCAATAAAATACACAATACATCCATGAATAAGACACAATATAGAACGAATAACTACACTGAATGCAAGATGCATACCACACCTGTAGGTAAAGAGAAATTCTATGATTTAAAAAGGTGGTCTTGTTATTTTGTCCAGTGCTGGGGCTTCAAATCAGGCCCTGCACCAGGCCTGACATTCTACTCTTCAAAGATGGTGAGCTTCCCCTTTTCCCACAATGCAACAGAGTTACCCAGACCTGAGCTAAAATCCCAACACTGACGAAAGATTCATCCTGATGTCAGAAGCCAGTCGTTGTGCCTTTTATCCTCTCCTGTGAAAGTCCTGGGTCACAAATATGATGGCGAATGCATAGACAACACTGTAACCTTGGGAAAAGGTTGTCATCCATGTCAGCACTGTTATACCTGTCACCATGCTTTTTAAAGTACACAATATCTCCATGAATTAGAGACAAAATAAGGAGAATAATTGCACTGAACACAAGATGCTGACCACACATGTATGTCAATATAGATCCTATGTTTAAATTATGAATTTCTGACTATAGTTGACCACCCTGGGGATCAATGTCAGATTCTGGGATTGGCCACACTCCTTAGTTGTTCACAGGTTCGTATGATCACCTTGACTGATTGGCCAATTGGTTTAGCTCTGTCCTGAGTTCAAATCTCAACACTACCAACAAGTGGATTGTGGAGTAAGGAGAGTGTGAAACTTTTTTTCCTTTTCTCTGAGAATCCTGGGGGCCAGGCATCATGGAGAACATTTCTACAAATCTAGATGTTCTCTGATAGGTTGTCATCAATGTAATAAACAGAATGTGCAAATAAATGAATAAAACAAAAGATACAAGGAACAACCACACCAAACATGTATGGACTGAACATCTTTAGGTAAGTATAAATTCTATCTTTACAATATATAGATATAGTATGTTTTCCAGGGCTGGGTCTTGAATTCAGGACTAGTGAACAGGCCTGACTTTTTTTTATCTTCATGAAAGGTGAGCTTCCCCTTTATCCACATTGCTGCAGATTTACCCAGATCCTGAGTTCAAATCCAAAGCCTGTAAGAATAAACTGTGTGAATTGCAAGACAGGGAGCTAATGTTTTTCTCAGCATGGGGCCTGAACTCAGGTCGTGGCAACTCTGCCTCAGCTTCGATCACCCTAGGATGGGGTGCAGCCACTGGACACACTGGTGCTTCTGGGATCCTAGACTCCCACGTGTTGCAGGGAAAACATGCACAGAAAAATTGTGGGCTTTTAGGTTTTCTTCCTTTGCATAGTGACCCTTCTGGGTCTGAATGACACTGTTGCAAAGGGTATTTGACCTTGCATTGCTGAAGGCTGGTAGACTATCAGGGAAGCCATTGGTCCACGTGGCAACATAGGCCCTCATTTTGAATCCCCATACTGACACCAACCAATGGCAGGAGGTACTAAGAAACTGGTTCCCATCCAAAGGAATAACACTGGAATTTTGTCAATGTCCCAGTTGAATGAGTTGATCATGAATGATGAGCCTATAAAATTAAACAGCAGCATTTCAGAAGGCTGATTGATTTTATTTAATATTTATGAAGCATTAAAAGAATATTATTACTTACAGGAACACAATAATTTCAGGACACTGAGTTCTTTCATTAATATTTTAAAGATGAAAACAATAACATTAATTACATGGACGCATAATAAATACCCAGGAATTGGTAGGAATATAGTCTAAATAACTGAATAATGTATAGACATCGCTGGCACTCTATAAACATATATATATATATATATATATATATATATATATATATATATTAGCATACTGCCATCTGCATGTCAATCTGTTCTTCGGTTAACTGCTGGGGCTCGTTCTCAGGTCCTGGGAACAACCTGTCACCTCAATTTGCCCCAGGAAGGCATGTTTGCACTCACCCATTCATGAATTTGGCCTTGTAGGGCATGAGTTCAGATGTCAGTGCTCCCAAACAATGAATCGTGGAGTAAGAAGCTGATGGTGACACATGGTTTCCTTTACTGTGAATCTTCTGTGTGTCAGGTATGAAGAGGAATACATATGTAGACCTATATCCTATGTAGTCAATGTTCTATGTGCTATAATAGTCAATACAATAAATGGTCAATATATGAATAAAACAAAAAATAAAATAACTACACTGAATGCAATATGGAGTCAACGTATGTATAAAAATATAAAACATATATGTAAATTGTACATGAATAGGGTGTTTTCTAGTGCTGGTGATCGATTTCAGGCCTAAGGAACAGACTTGAATTTCTTGACTTTAAGGAGGCAAGCTTCCTCTTCCCACAGTGCAACAGAGTTACCCAGACTATGAGTTCCAATCCCAGTCCTGGTAGAAAAAAAGTCACCTTTATAGTAATTGTGGCCCAATTCTTAGGTATTTCATCATGCCTCCATTTGATGAATGCGATTGCTTAAATGCTTAATAAAATATTAACTAAAATCGATCAGTGTGGTGTAATATAATTGTGTATAATTTTATCCTAGAATCATTCAAGAACTGTTCATTCAATCATGACTTGCATCACATTACATTTGTAATCATATGGATAGGAACAAGTTTCTTAGGATCTCCTACCATTTGGAGGTGGCACGACCAGGATTCGAATTGTGGGCTCCAGCTCGCACCACCTCAACCTGAGGATTGGGAACTCACCAGTCTGTCCAAGAACGTCAACAAGACCAATGATTAGGCAGGCACCAGTGGCTCTCTGCAGTCCTCCTTGATACTTACAAGGCTGTGATAGTAGGATCATGGTCAAAGTCACCCTAAGCAGGAAAATCGTTGAGACCCTTGTCAAACTTCAATGCCAACAAAGCCAAAAGCCTTGTGGCTCTAGTGTAGAGGACCAGCCTTGAGCAAAAGCAGCTCATGAACTGTGCCCAGACCCTGAGTTCAACGTCTGGGACTGGCAACATACAGAACTGCAAAACAATCTGGGTAGCCATCCAGTTAAAGCAGGTCACCCTCTTGTCTCCAACTGAATTGGAGAGAATTCCCTGGGAAAAGGGCTTGGAGAACTGCTGTCATCTTGACTCCGCCCATGCTGCTTGCTTCACAGGATTCTGACCACAACCCTATTTTTTCATGCTTCTTTCTGACCAATGGGATATAAGAATGGTGGCCATGCCCACATTCCATGCTGCCAGGTAGCACTGGGATTCCCTCTGTTAGTTTACACCACTACCAGCAGTTGAGGAAGTTAGGGGTGGCTGAGAGGTGAGGAAGAGACTCAAGGTGACTTTGGAGTATAGTAGAAAATTGATGCTCCCACCCCCACCCGGCCACTCCCTTCCCTTCACACAGTGCCAGGTTTCAAACCTCAAGCAATGTCATGCTGCCAGCCCGGCCAAAAACCCTGACCTGGTCCCTGCCCCTATTCTTCTGCTCTGGGCCCACGTGTCCACAATGCTGCTGCCATCGATGCTGCCCCAATTGGAGCAGCTGCCAACAGTTTCTCCCAGCAGCACAGGTGAGTTTCCACACCAACAACAACCTACCCTGGGTCAAACACCCGTCTGGGGGCAACAGGACCCCCCTGTTTGTTTCCTCTCCCTGGCTTTGATGAACCACCTTTCTGTCTTGAGGATTTCTGAGATAGAAACTAAAAATATTCTCAGGCTGGGCTGGATCGCTGTCCTCCTGTGAAAGGTATGCTCCTCCAGGCCTGGTCCTCTGTAGTTGGGATGGTAGACATGTGGTGTCATGCTCAGTCATCAGTTAAGATGGATTATCCCAAACTCAGTCCATAGCAGCGGATTCTTGACCACACATGAAGCTCTTGGTAGGGCTTCAACCATTGCACCTCAGTCTCCTCACAGGACAGTAGTGAGGAAACAAGGGATTTATACAGACCGATCTCTGGAAAATGGCTAGACAGAGAGGGAGTGGCCTTCAGATAAGGTGTTGGCAATTCTGTGAGCATATGACAGGAAGATACAAGAAAGGGCTCAGGTGGGGCCTGTTATTAATCATGCAACAGGTGTGGGAATATGAACCGAAACATGGCTCTCTTTCATTATTACCCTATCCCAATGAGGACGGAGATCCTTCACTTTGTTCAGTTTTGCAGCTGGGGAAACCGAGGGACAGATAAGCCAGGTGACCTATTTATGACCTCAAGTTCACAGGAAGCTCGGCCTGACTTCTCTACCATGCTCCCTAGGACAATGGGTGCTATTCAGTCCACTTCTTGTGGTGGGAAGTCCACTTCTTTCAGTCGCGGTTCTTGAATTCTAGGATTGGGCACTGTTCCTGAGCTCCTCAGCTCAAGGCTACCGCTTTATCACTTGAGCCCACAGTGCCCCTTCCTCTTTTCTGGTGGTTCTTTTGAGATAAGATTCTCACAGGTGTTCCTGCCTGGGCTGTCTATGAACCATGATCCTCATATCTCAGCCTCCAGTGTAGTTAGGATTAGAGTATTATGCCACTGGCACCCGATTTACGTGTAATTCTGATTCTCTGTCTCTGTCTCTGTCTCTGTCTCTCTCTCTCTCTCACTGTCGTTCTCAGGAACTGGTTGAATGGGTGCTGTAGGAGGGGGGCCAACGTCCCCAGGTGGCTGGAACCCAAGATGGCGCACTCATTCTGGAGGTGGCCTGTGGGTCAGGAGCTGTCTCATTCATCGTGTTGATACATCTCCATGAGGTAAGCCCTCTGTGCCCTTGCAAGACTGTGAGGGTTGTTCATTTTCCATCTAGTCTTACTGGATTTATTATATTGTATTCTTTTCTACATTATTTTCTAGCACCTGGCCAATATTATGGTACATATTTGCTGAATGAAAATGTAATGTCAACTTAAGAAAGTCATTTAGGGATCTGGGAATGTGGCTTCATGATATGGTGATTGCCTAGAATGCATGAAACCCTGAATTCAATTCCTCAGTACCACATAAACAGAAAAACACTGGAAATGGTGCTGTGCCTCAAGTGGTACAGTGATAGCCTTGAGAAAAACGCAAAAAAAAAAAAGCCAAACCAAAACAAAACCAAAAAACATTTAGTTTGTAAATGCAAAATAAAGAACCCATACTTGGAATATATAATTGCTCCTGCCAAACTGACACCTAACAATAGTCCCTAATTCATGTACTTTTACTTATATTTGGATATTGTGTTGAAAAAAAGTTTTATTCATTAGGTCACAGCAATTAATGTCTTGCATGTGCTTAGATGTCAGGTGAAGATTAATTCTGGAAATTCAAAGATTCCAGGTTTTTGAACGGTCTCTGCTAATCACAATGAGAAGGGTAGTCTAAGTGAGATTTGGAAATCTTTTTGGTTATTCATTGCACCAAAACGGCAGAGGCAAATTAACAGTTGTGACAGAAGAGAAGGAATAACTCCAGAGTTAAGTAATAAATGATAGTAACTAAGGTATACCAGAAACAGTTTTAGAGAACCATTTTTGCTTATTGAACAAATAGTTATCAACTAGTCTTATTCCTCATTACCTTTAACATTCTCAATCTCTTAGGCTACTTCTTAATCTCTGCCTAACAAATGTATCTCCTTCTGTGCTGCTTTTTCTTACTTTAACTTCTTTGCTTTCTAAAAATCTCAGTCTTTCTATATTTCTCTATGAACATTTCCTGATACTAAATACACCTACACAGATGGCAGAGAATGCTAATGTAAGGGTCCCCTAGCTCATGAGTCATTAATGAAACAATGTGGAAAAGGAGGACATATTTATTGTTACTTCAAATTTTCTGAAAAGCTGCAATGCCATCATTTGATTCAAATTTCCATTATTTGTCTTCATAGTGTCATTCAGTGCACATAAACGCAAATATGAGCTGGGTGCTGGTGGATCAGGAGACCAGAGGATTGTGGTTCAAAGCCAGCCTGGTCAGGAATGTCCATGAGACCCTTATCTTCAGTTAACCGCCAGAAACCCGGAAGTGATGTTGTAGCTTAGCGGTAGAGCTCTCGACTTGAGCTGAAGAGCTAAGGGAGTGTGCCCAGGATCAGAGTTCAATCCCCACAACCAACAAAAAGTGCAAATATTACCTTAAGTTTCCCCAAAAGGAAGGACAAGATCAATAAACTTCCCAAGCAGAAAAAATAATTTCAAAATGATTCAGTACACCTACTTTTGCTGAGTTATTTAAGTTATGGCTTCTTTGCTAGACATATTCTCTTCCTTTATAAATTGCCAAATACTAGCTTTACAATAAACTTCATCTAATATTTTTTGTTTCAAAAGAGAAGTCTACACAGTTGATGTCACTTAGCTTTCTTACTATCTTAATTCAAAGCCAAACCAGGCAGGAGAGTCTGTCAAACTCTTATCGCAACTTGAACACCAAAAAACCAGAAGTGGAGTTTTGGCTCAAGCAGTAGAGTACTAGCTTTGGGGGCAGGTGGGCAGGAAAGACAACTGTTCAGGGACAGGATCCAGCCTCTGGGTTCAAGACCCAGAACCAGCACCAACTAAACAAACAAGCAAAGAAAAATCCCAGATATTTCTTTGGGACCCTCCTTAAAGGTGTACTGATCAGAGTAGAGGCTTCTTTTGCTGATCATATTGACTGGATCCTGATTTTTGGAATCCTTATTGCTCTGGAGATCTCAGGACCAGACCACAGGAATTGATAACTGACTCCTGCATCAAGAGAATCATCTCAGGGGTGAAATATCCACCCATAAGACACTTTAAAACCTCCATGTCTTTGTTCCTTTGCAGGAGAACACTTTTAAAACAACGTTATTTCCTTTTGTTCTATGCCGGCCTTCAAATGGTACATTATTTCTTTTTGTAACACTATGAAGTAGAAGTTTAGAGAAAAAATTTATATGAGTAAAGAACACACTCAAAACGCCAGGGATAGAGTTTCCTTCAAGGTTTGGGATACTTTTCTTGTACAGTAAAAAGGAAAGCACAAGATAACTTGGACTTTGTTTTTCCTCTATGTTCCATTCCTCTCCTGGGGTCAGTTTCTACATCCAGTAACAGTTACTTCCAGTAACAATCGATGGTGCTGCTTGAGGTGTAATGAATGTTTTCTGGCTTCATTGCAATAACACTAAAACACCTATGGACCTGAGGTAACACGTGTTTCAGAGACATCTTATTAAAGAGAAAATATGAAATTTATATTGCTTATAAATACATTATACACGAGTACATTGAGCTCAAACTTTATAAGTTCTCTGTAAATTAAGGCGAATTTTAAATGGGAATAAGGTTCTCAGAACATTCATTTTGTGAGTGTACGTGCTGTTCATTATTTCCCAAGTATACATGTGCTAACAGTAAGGGAAACAATAGCAATAATAGGAGAAAGAGAAGTTCTGTGTTTAAGTCTAAAGGTTCAATACAATATAGAAGACTACAAATAAGGCAACATTGAAACATTAAAGCCAAGTCCAGTATGTGGATTTATGGGAGTGATATATAGAAAGCAAGACTCCTACGTGGAACATGAAGTATGAGGCCACTCCCATTCTAAATCATGCTTGCTAATCATGCAACTTTGTAGAAAGTAGAATGGAAGAATAATTCTGTTTCCAATGCAAGTCAGATATAAGAGCATGGATTTAACTAGAAAAATGTCCATCTTGTGAGAGCAGGGATTGTGCTAGAAATGAACTGGAGGCTAAGATCACATTTCTTTTTTTTCTTTACACACACCCACACATACTCACAGACACACACACACAGACACACACCCACACACACCCACACACACACACACATACACACACACACACACACACACACATATATATATATATATTTGTTGGCGGTGGTCTTGGCACTTTATCTCTGGGCCTGTGAACTGTCTCTCTGCTATTCAGCTCAAGCTAATGCTCTACCACTTGATCCACAGTGCCATTTCCAATTTACTTTTAGTTAATTTGAGAAAAGAGTCTCTGGGCCTTTCCTACCTGGGCTGGCTTTGAACCTCAATCCTAATATATCACCATGTCCCAGCTTGTGATCACATTCCTAACAGTGTACACTCAAAATATGTAATGTGTATGTTCATCTATCTTTAAAAGAATTCTTTAGTGAGGGGCTGGGGAGGTGGCTCAGTGGTAGAGCACTTGCTTTGCATGCATGAGGCCTTTGGTTCGATTCCTCAGCACCACTTAAGCAAAAATGAAAAAAGCCGAAATTGGCGCTGTGACTCAAGTGGTAGAGTGCTAGCCTTGAGCTCAAGAGCTGAGGGACAGAGCCCAGGCCCAGAGTTCAGGCGCCATGACTGGACCCCCCACCAAAAAAAAAAAAAAAAAAAAAGAAAGAATTCTTGAGTTAAAAATCTGGGCGACAGCTTAGACATTACCCTCAAAAAATGTTTGTAGTTTAAAAGTTGATACTCCTGGAGAAACAAAACCTAAGAATGTAAAGGAGTCTGGGAAGTTCAATGTGCATCCAGCCTGGGCAGAACACTCTTTGCAACAGTAAATAAAATTAAGCAGTCAAGATCTGGATTGGAACAATGACTCAAGTGATGGAATACCAGTCATGAGCAAGATTGCTGAATAAGAGCTTGATGCTTTTGCCTATATACATACAAACATATACATACACCCAGAGGCACTTATATGTGCACACACAAATATACAAATGAAACAACTCTCAGAATGTATAGAAAAGTTAGAAAACAATAAATATAGTGCTGAATAAGACTAGAATCAAGTGATAATCTTTAATATTAGAAAGTCCTCAAATGAACTTCCTTCAAATAAGTTTGAGAATATTACATTGGTAGGGATCAGAAATAGTAAGAGAGTCAATAATCATTATTAAAGGGATGGGATCCACGGAGGAATGAATCAGAGATCCGGCAGGTGTATCTGAAAATGTTCATATCCTGTATCAAATGTTAGAACATCTTTGAAAATAGTAGATATAGTCTAAGCAGTCACTCTGGTGTATAATATTACTGAAGAAGTTCAGAATCGGTAGTCTGTATCTAGATTAAATAAAACAAGAAACTATGACAGGCAATGTCATACAAGCCTATAATTCTAGCACTGAGATTAAGACAGGAAATTAGAGAATGGAATTACATAGTGATACCTTCCCTGGACCAAGGTGTATAATTTTGTCTTAATAAAACAAAACAAACAAGAAAGGAATTTTGTCATTATGTTTTGAGAAGTCAAATTTCCTGTTGAAATGCAACTCATACTTAATCCTTACTTGTGTTTTAAATTCTCTCTTCATTAAAGAACGCTCCTAGATGCAAAATGACTCATGATTCCCATCCAAAATTTGAAAAAGTAAGTTATCATCATTCTGTTGTATCCCAAAGAAATGATGAAAAATTACAAAAGCTTAAGCCTGGAAAAATAGCAAAGTTCGTCTAATGTAAGGTTTTGAAGATCTTGCTAAATTAGAATTTTGATTTAAAATAAATATTTTGGTTTTGTTTGTAATTTTATATTTTATAGGTTTCTACAAAATTCTTTTTAAGTGGAGGGTTTAATTGACATTCACAAACGATTTTGCATTCTATGTGCCTAGAATATTCTTTCAAGAGAGTTATAATTAGAACTTAGCTAATAGATAATTCCAACAGTTCATGTATAAAATGATAATGTGAATGTTGTAGACAGCTGCCAACAAATTGATGATATGAATTTATAAATTTAGAATAAGAGCAATTTTTGGAGTCTTTGATATAAAATGGTACGAAGAGAATAATCGTGTGACATCTTTTTTCTTCTACATGTATGTAACACAGGAAGCAATTTCCTTAAGTATTTGCTACTGTATACACTGAGAAAAATGTTAGGTTTGGGGTTTGTTTTTATTTTTGTTTTATTGGTTTATCCTAGGGCTTTTACTCTGGGCCTGGACACTGTCTCTGAGCCTGTTTATGCTCAAGGCTTTTGCCCTAACACTTCAACCTCAGTGCCACTTGCATCTGGCTTTTGCTGAGAAGTTTATTGGAGATAAGAATCTAGGGAATCTTCTTGCCTGGGTGGGCTTTCAACTGTAATCTTCTGATCTTAGCATCCAGAATTTATATGATAGCTAAAAAATTATAAATATAAATAATATTTGCAAGTGTTCCGATCTCAAGAATACCAGTGGGGAGGAAATGATGCAACCCAGTTTATTGTGGTGTTCTTATCAGAACATGTATGGCATCACATTAGCAGAGTTGTATTTTTTCACAATAGAGATAAACTATTCATGATATAAATTAAGGGAAGTTTGAGGTGCACCCTAAAAGTTGGAAAATTTTTTGCTAGGATGACTCTATATCATAAATATTGGTATTGGTGGTCATAAAAATAATAGCTTATTGTGATAAACAATTGCTTACTCTTGAAGAATTAATTATTTCCGATGCTGCATAGTTTTATCCTCTACCAAAATGTGGTTATTTTTCTGTTGACTCTCAATCTGTAACACCCCATTGGAAAATGCATCTATTGCAGAATTAAATAACATGCAAGCCTGTATTGTTTTGAATCTCTCAGGTATGCAATCTTCCGCATTTGAAAATGAGTAGTTACTAGTCATTGGAATGTTGACGAACACATATATTCTGTCTTCTTAACAATTTATTTACTTTTACAAGTTATTGGTTTCCATAGAATTAAACTGTTTTCGCTTTTAGTATGAGAAAGTACTATATTTATTCTTTTTTCAAAATATTGGTAAGTATATTGTGAAAATATTGTCTAGTTGGATAGCATTCAAGTTGATGGTCCTCTGATTAAAAAGGGGTAATTAATTCAAATTAGACACCAAACAGTATGGATTTTTAAAAAGTTACTACATAAAGAATAATATGTACTATACCAATACAGTGAAATTGTATTTCATGCAGCTTATTTTTTAAATTTAATTTTATTGTCAAAGTGATGTACAGTGGGGTTACAGTACTTTTAAGGTAGAGAATACATAACTTTTCAAACTTGTTATCCCCTCCCTCATTTTCTTCACAGTTTTCCTTCACCCCAATATCCCTCACAAATTGTAATGTACATTTCCAACATATTGTCTTGTGAGTATTGCTATTGCATTGGTTTGCCTTTGTCCTTTGTCCCACCATTTTGTTGTTCCTCTTCCCTTCCCTAATTAAGGTAAATATATACACAATACACATGTTATCAAAATCAAATACAGCAGGGAATAAAGCTTAGGGGAACACCCCAAAAGAAAATAGAAATCACATAGTACATTAAAAACAACAACTGCAAATAATACTCTCTATTTCCATATCTTGGAGTTCATTTTGCTTAGCATCAGCTTATAAGGTTATATATATGTACAACAAAGCTACTGGAAAATAATAGTTTCATGGACAATATATCATGAAAACAACATGTTAACTGTTTTTGATGACAAAGGTGGAGTTAGGATTGATGAATTCACGGTTCTAATAAAGGAATTTCAAAAGAGTTTTAAAATTATGACAGGTAGGGCTAGGAAGGTGGCTCAGTGGTCGAGTGCTTGCCTTGCTTGCCTGAGGCCCTGGGTTCGATTCCACAGCACCACATAAGCAAAAAGAAAAATAAAGCCGGAAGTGGCTCTGTGGCTCAGGTGGTAGAGCGCTAGCCTTGAGCTGAAGAGCTGAGGGACAGCGCCCAGGCCCAGAGTTCAAGCCCCACGACTGGACCCCCCAAAAAATTATGACAGGTAAATTTTAATTTGTTCAAACTTTTTTTTAACAACTTAGCCTATTAAGAAAATTTAAAATTGCTTAGGAAAATAGGCTTTCATGCAAAGTAATCAATGGAGACTTAGCCGAGAGGGAGCAAAATGGGTGAAGATGGCTCATTTTCACACTAAACAAACAAACCTCAGAAACCTTGCTATAAATCCTGTAGGTTCCTTTGAGAATTGTCCTTACCCAGGAAATCTACTCACTATGTGAAACAAGGTTGTAGTGGAATGTAAATTCAACGTTCTTAAAAAAAGACAGCAAAATTTGTGAATTGACTTTAATTACCAAACAGTAATTCTCTGAAAAAGATAATTTGGGTCAAAATACTTAGGGAGAAAGTGCCCTCAACAATGAAAGTAGGTATTAGGTTTACACTTTTCTGTTTGTAATACTTTCTACAATGTCTTTGCATGTGAAGCACTGAACTACACAGAAAAACCTGACTGGATACTTGAAACCAATGATTTCACATTTCTTAGTAGCTCAAAAATATAATATCCTTATTAACATGAGATAGTGAAGACTTCTCTTATTACATAAGCCAAAAAGTTTTGGGATCAGAAACGAATTGAGCAAATTGAAAAGGCAAGAAAACGCGTTCTTAGAAGCCCTAGCTAAGCCTATTGGCTTCAGCAGTGGAGGGAGGCCAAATTTTTTGATATATTGCCTTAATATTTTTGCTACCTAAAGTGATTTTTCTGAGCCTATTTAGCTCACTACAATTTAGAACGGATTGAATGAAGACATGAAAATAAATTCCACATTCAAATAAAAGAGTTTTTAAAAGGGAAACCATGAAGATGTAGCAGTGGGGAAGGACTTATAGTTCTTCACCTTCACTAGACTTGAAGCCAAGAATCTGTGATTAGTTGGAAATCAGGCAAGAGCTAAGAGGAGGACAGAGAAATAGGACATAGGAGCATTGTCCTTTTGTAAAAGACACTGTCATCCAAGGTATGGATGATTTAGCTCTATTCTTTTCCATACATCTTTCTGAACAAATGCAAGACCAAGAGAAAGATAATCTATTGAAATAATTTTGGAAAGAATAACTTCACTGATCCTGATATGGTATCTAAAGAGAGTCTTATGAGAGAAGATAAAAGTGAAGTATTCTTCGGTTTCCTCTAAGCATCTTGTTAGCAAAGTATATCTTTGAGATTAGAAGTGATGGAACCAAAAAGTGGTGGAGTACCCATTTTTGAGGGCACTTTAGAGACAAGAAGACTTTCAAGGTAAAAGAAAAAAGAAAAAAAAGTAAAGCTAAATATTTGTGATCACAGCTTCTTGGACTGGTATTTTGGAGACAAAGTTTTACATTAAAGATTGTCCTCATTAACATTGATGCTGGGTTTCCGTGGCAACCAAATGAAAGGGGGAAGTTTAATGGACTCATTTGGACAAGTAAACAGCATGATAGAAAAAAATGGCAAATAATATTTAGTAAATTACTTTGAACAATTACTTTGCCAGAACAAAGAAGGAAAAAATATAATTCAAAATCACTTGACTTAAAATTATGAATAAAAGTAGTCAAGAGAAATGAGAGAAAACATAGAGGACTGTTTTCTCTCCAGTGGAGTAATGGGTTCTTGATCTTGTTTCTTCCTTTTTATCTTCACAAGCTATCAAGTGTGGCTCAGGACTGGAGTATCCAGTTCAGGCCAAGAGAATTCGCAGAAGAAAATATTTGCAGCAGATATAGGTGATTTATAACCTTAGACAATCTATTTAAATCTGTTAAAAATACTCCTCTACCCTAAACAGCCTACTTTAAACAGCTTTGTATGCTTTTCCCAAGATTGTCCATTAACTATTTAAAATTTTCAGAGGTCATAATTATACTCTATAAAGTTTGCTGTGTGGTTGTGCTTTTTGTGTGTTTTTTTTGTTGTGTTTTTTTTTCAGTGAATTTCAAAAGGTTGTGCAAATGTGTTACAATTAAATATGTCCTTCTAATTGATCCTTGATCAGAGTCACTCCTTCTATCATTCACAACCAACCCCTTCTAGAAGATTTATTTCCAATTTACCACGTCCTTTGTCACATGTGCACATTGAGTATTCTAGCTGTACTTGCTCCTTGTTCCAGTTTCATTAATTCTATGTCTTTACTATTATTCCTTTCTGGTTTCAACTTCCTGATAGTCATTCTGATAAACTTGTCTGCTAGTACTTTGAAAGGTTTATATACATTCCATGGAGTTTATATCCTGCATATACTTGAACTGATGTCAGCTTATATTTCCATAATTTATTTATCTGAAGTAACAATTTGTAAGAGTGGAGACATGAAGCACCTAGACATGATTTTATTCCCCTCCATTTGGAACATTAATCTGTAGTCAACAAGAAAGTTTAAAAATGGCTTAGAATGTATTCCTAACTACCAGTTTTATAAGTGGTATTGTACAATGGTTTTTGATTATTTTATTTTACATGGGATAATATTTTCTATTACCTATAAGTTTTGGGAAAAGAAGAAAACTAAAATTTACTACTGTAGAGGAATATGATAGAAATAGAAGACAGATTTTATGTTTGTCAAATCTCTGATGAGTACCCATATTCAAGACTTAAAGTCATATTTCTTACTATGTTAGACAGATAGCGAAAACATAAAACACCATATGATAAGGCAACAATTCATGACTTTTTTAAATGTACTTATTATGTGATGAAATTTACTTTATTAGCTAATGTTTTGGTTTGAAATATGGGAGGCTGATCTATTTAACAAATTTTAGAAGGCACATACTGAAAAACACAAATGGTGGGGGGTACTATTTCTACACTTTAATGAATGGTTGAACCTGTTTGGCATTAGTGCTGGGTAAATAAAACAACCCTATTGTAACTTGCTCCCTACACTTGAAAAACTTGTAACGTCACTAAATATTATCTACTTGTAAAGTGTTATTTTGGCAAATGTGGTTTTAAAAAGTTTATTTGAAAAAGAATACACTTTCAGGAGATTAAATGTAGGTTATCATTTGTTTGAGAATGACAACATTTTTATACTACAGAACCAAGGTTTACTGAAGTACCAGTGTTTTGAAGCACTAAGGATCTTCTCAATTAATGTTTTTCTGAATTATATTTGACCTCTATGTCAAGTTTTCCTAGCCTTGGTAGACCAATTATGGATCTATCGTTCCAGGAACTAGTTTTTGGCCTGATGATGCTGGACTGAAATCATTCATTAATCATTAGGAGAGGGGTATTACAAATAATCTTGTGACATTTGTGGTCTTGTTCACTCACATGGGATGGTCATCTGAAAATTGAAAGTTTGAATTACTGTACTTTCACATTTTGTGATTTCATCTTGCATTTTAAGTTGCCTTGCATTTCCCAATTGCTTACTGCTAATTCCTGCATTTCAAGGAATTGGGGCCCTGAAATATAGGAAATGATAAATTAAGATGGGTCTTCAATTACTTTCTGTTGGCATGTTGCATGGGCCCAGGTAAGAACTCTTGCCCTAGTTATCTGATGATGCAGATAACTGGGACCTGGGATCCTAGGACCCGTGGATCCTGTAGAAGAATAATACCTTTTAGATATCATATCAGCAATATTTGTGTATAATCAGTAGGAATGCTTCAGAAATATGGAGAAAAACAGTTTGGGATCAGTGTGTTAAAACAATGAACAGAGCAGCACAGTAAAATCCCTTATATATTAGAGGAAAACAACATTGTTTTATTTACCATGTGAATTCAGAAACCAAGAACATTTAGAAGGTATCACAGGTTTATACCGAAAACATTGTATTGATACTTTTTATATTTTAATATATATTCTAATCCTGATTGTTTATACTCCAATCTATTTATTGGAATAAATATCAAGTAATTTGTCAAATTATCAATTAATTCCAATAAGATTCACTGTGTGAAATATAAAATCAGCACATATAAATATAAAATATATGAGTATATATAATATAAGAAAATATTTTACATTGTTCTGTTGTGGTTAGGGTAACAAAGGCAACTGTTTTAAAATATTATTCCATTACTTCTACCTCAGTGTTTGGTAGAATTAGACCTAAATCTTTACCATTCGGAGATGTACAGCCTAGAAGCAAGAGGAAACACTGTGATTAAAACATTACCAATTGAAGGCCTAATAACGAGGAGAAACATATGGACTTCTCCTGGAGCTATGGAATATATTTGGTGATAGAAAATCAGTGGTGTAAATTTCTGCCTGGTTGGATTGTAGACAGGCCAGGACAGTAGGTAATCATGCATATGAACAACTTTCACCTTTTTGGCTTTAGCTACTTTTGAAATGGTAGGGATAAGAAATAATTATATTTTGAAAAAATACGTTCTAGTCTGAACAGTTCTGTCTGAACTGTTCATCTCTCTATGACCCCTTGTAACTAAGATTAGTTTTGCTCCAGTAAGACAAGCTATGCTATCAGGGTAAGATATTCTGGTTGGTCTGTTCCTACATAGAGCAAGGGTAATGGGTCAGGCAGACATTTGTGCCAGTAAGACCTCATTTGGGACATTTTGAGCTGGAGAAGTTTAGAAGTAGCTCTTAAGTAAGGCTTACTTTGAATCCACTAGCTCCACAAAGCTAAATCAGTTGATAAATAAGTACTTGAAAAGGCATCACCTTTGGACCTAGCTATAAAGTCTTCAAAGTATGATCAAATTTCAAATGAAAAAGACTTAAAATATCTATTGACAAAAATTGTAAATGTGAGCAATTGAACAAACAATATGAGTTTTTTTCCACAAAAACAGAATTTTTACAGAAATAAGATGAATAGCAATTTAGGTAACAATAAGGTTTCCTTGTTACAAATAGGCAACCAAGGATATATGCCTGTCTTAAGATTGCATCATTAGGGGCTGGGAAGGTGGCTCAGTGATAGAGCGCTTGCCTTGCATGCATGAGGCCCTGGGTTCGATTCCTCAGCACCATATAAGCAAAAAGAAAAAAGCCGGAAGTGGTGCTGTGGCTCAAGTGGTAGAGTGCTAGCCTTGAGCTGAAGAGCTGAGGGACAGCGCCCAGGCCCAGAGTTCAGGCCCCACGACCGGACCCGAGAAGAAAAAAAAAAAAAAGATTGCATCATTAATTATTTAAATTACAGGATACTACATGCTTCAGCAGCACGTCTACCCGAATTACAAGAGCTATGTTAATGATATGAAAATTTGTGAAGCATCCCATATTTTTCATTCTTCAGATGCAAGAAATGAAAAACAGTTATTAAAAAGTTGATTATAAATATACAAGTGTAATAATACATGTATTTCATAGGGAAAAAGTTAGTTTGACATCAGTGTATTCAATCTTCACCTTTTCAGAAAGGCCTTTACATAGTATAACCTTTATAAAACTTTTGAAATAAGATAACATTGTCATTTTATCCCAAAGAAATAAAATTCTATAAGGACCTAGGAATTAAAGGTATCTTAAACTGTTTCTATATGGAATGTTAGCTGAAAGGACATATTTATTAATGAACCTATATATTATAAAACAATGTCGAGTTCAAAGTACTATATCTAGGGGAGAATGAAATAGATTATGGATATTATACAAACAGAATACTAAATATTTTAAAATATACTTTTTTTCAGACAAGCATCAGAAATATCTTTAGTTTCTGTACTACTCATTTCACCAGATAAGTTAAAATTATTTCTTATTAAAAAATCACAAACTCTACAGAAATCATTAGTATACAAATAACTTGAATATATTTTGACATCAAAGTCAGGCAATTCACTTGGAAGAATACCATGCAATCCATGAATTTTTAAAGTAAGATATTGCTGTTGCTTTGTATTGTGAAAATATTTTGTATGGACACATAGGATGGACTGGCAATTTTGAAATTTAAAAAACTTAACCAAACCATTAGGATTTTGGAGAACAATTTGTACAGCCTTCCACAACTTCAAAGAGGTAGTGATACATACTTATTCTTTTGGCAATATCAAATGCAGTTTCTTCCAAGTTGTGCTTCAGACCTGGTTTGATATAATGGTTCAACAGAAGGAGATCTAGCATAACTTTGCTATTTCCATTCCCAGCAGCAAGATGCAAGGGGGTCAAGAGGCCTTTAGTTTGGCCGTTGATATCTGCATCATGATGAAATAAAGAAGCCACTCTGGTATTATTCCATGTATAAGTACTGTACAGGGGTGTCCAGCCATTCACAATTATTACATGAATATCTACCTGGAGCCACCAAGTCATGGACAATGTCTAAGTATCCACTGTAGGCTTCTCGATGAAGGGTATACACATTGTTATTCTTAGTATTCACATGAGTGGCCTTTTTGCAAAGTAGTCTCTGCACTGTAGTAAGGCAATTAATTTGGGCAGAACAAAGAAGAAATTTTCTTGAATCCTTCTCCATTTTTCTTGCAATTGATATCATTTCTCACTTTTTCATCTTGTTCCTCATCTTCATCAGAATTGTGTAGCCAGAGACTTTGAGTGCCTTTGAGAATGAGGTGTCCATGTATTTCCCCAATAGTTCACATTGGATGAACTGGTCAGAAAAATCCGGTGAATTTTCTGCATCTGTTTTTTTCACTATTATTTATTTTCTCTTTTATCATTTTTACTATTCTAAATTATTCTAACTGGAGAGTCAGGAATTGGCAGAGAGCAGAGGAAAAATTTTCCTCCTTATTCAAAGGTACAGACTGAAAATGAGCACCAGTGGTGTCTTCATGTGCAGCTTACTCTAGGAATGAGAAAATAGGAAATAATGCCTTCTATGTAAATCAGTTGGGAAATGGCAGAGCAGAAAGTGAAATCATGCAACCAAAAATATAAAAGCAAAATAAATTAGGATAATTATGGATCAATCATATTACCTATGAGAACCATGAAAGGAAAAGAAGAAGAGAGAGACAGATGTGCAATAATCTAGCTAGCCACAAAATCCATCTCTCTGATCAATTTATAGAGCAAAAAATTTTATTTTTTAAAAGAGATGGAAATAGAATTTAAGATCAGTTGTCTCCATTGTTTTAATTATATTTTTATTATCATAAATACTTGGACAATGGAATTTCCATTCAACAAATCAGTTTTTTTAAGTATAATGGATCTTTATATAACTTTTCCACACCCTTCCAAAGCTCACCCCACTTTAATTTTTCCTAGTTTCATACTATCTACATTGAATATTATACTTTCACTCTCTTCCTCTATAACTCTCTTTATTCCTTTCTTTTGACTTCCCCTCACATCTTCCAAGTGATAGTTTCCTGATATATATTTTGTTGGATTAAAAGTTCACTTTTATAAGAAATTACACCTTTGAAATACTCCTCCGCAAATAGCATGCTTTGGTTAATATTTTTGTGTAAACTTGTAATAAAGTTCTAGCTTCCAAATATGAGACAGAACATGGGTCCTTTGTGTGTCTGGCTCTGACTTAGTTCACTTAATATAGTTTTAGATCTATCCATTTCATTGCAAATAATGTAACAGTCTTCATAATGGATGGATGCAATCCAATTTTGTATATGTGCCACACTTTCTCCAACCATCACTCCACCAAAGGACATCTGGGCTAATTCCATAACTTGGCTACGGTGAATAGTGCAGCAGTGAACACGGTTATGAAAGTGATTTTACTGTAACTTTTTGGAAGAATTCATCACTACCTTTATGAGAGTAATCCTCTTGCCAGTTTTCCAGAATAAGCACATCCTTCCCTTCATCTTCATGACAATGTATTGGAAGTCTTCAGAAACACAATTCCTCCTACAGGTCTCAATAAGCTAAAACCACACTGTGCCCATATTCTTTCAATACATTATTTCATAAATGTACATATAATTTAGTGAGAACCTTCTATATACTTTCCTAGTGTGGAAATGAGGGACATGATAGAGTAAAAGTAAGAAGTATGTAATTTAATTAGGTACTATCACATTTAAAATCATTTTCAGCTCTAATTCATAGCCTCACATAATATTATTTTAATCTTTATTTGATTACTTCAAATAACCCGTAAATTATAACAAGTGAGTTAAAATCAAAGGCAAAAAGTGTGGTTTGATTTTGACACTCATGTGTGAGGTTGCACAATTTGGGCAAATATTTGGAATGGAAATAACACCTCGTATCCATTTTGTTAACGTAGAGATGGTTTGCCCAAACTGATTCTCACAATTCGTATTCCATTCAACAACAAGAAACGTGATAATTTCTGCTCCTTATTAACTTTTGTTTCCATTTTATTTTATAATGGATGATTTCATAAATCTACTGTAGATACAAAAATATGTTAAAATATTTCTATCCATATGCATTGATATATACATACATGCATATATTACACAGGTTATTCTGATAATGAATAACTTCAGTAACTGTACAATTTACTAAATTATTAAAACTATCGGCGGCTATTGCCTGGCATCCTGTTTGCTCGGGAGACTGAGATCTGACAATCATGGTTTGAAGCCATCCTGGGCAGGAATGTCATGAGCCTCTTATCACCAAACAACGAAAGAAAATCAGAATTGGAACTGTGGCTCAAAGTAGTAGAGTGGTAGCCTTGAGAGAAAAATTTCAGGGACATCATCCAGGCTCTTAATTCAAGAAATACAACCTACCCAAATAAAATCTATGTAATTTACACCTGTGTAAGTAAAGTATTTCCATCACTCAAATGCACAACCATGCTCATTTGCAAGGTAACTCTGTTTTGTCTGAAGTACCACAAAACATTTTCGCTTAAGTTGAAAGCATTGCACCATGGGTTCATTCTATCTCTCTCATGCATTTTTCCACTCACATACTCAAATGTTACAATCATTCCAATTATTTAAAATCATAGCTTTTTACTTTAACACCCATAATATTAGAGTTTGAATTGAGTGTCTTGTGCCCCCTAAATGGGTGTTCTTACCACTTTGTAATGTCTCCAGCCCTAAATTATCCTGATTATTTTTCAGATACTTGTGTATGATCTTTGGCTCATTCCATGTTATGTTATTCGTCCTGGAATTTAGAATAACAGATGCATGGCATTGTGTACATATCTTTCTGTCCAGTCTGGGCTTTAACCTCTGTCCTCACAAGAGTAGACTCCCATGTAGTCAGGATTGTCATAAGCTTGTCATAGCTGATGTTTTTTTAAGTCTTTGCATTTCCTGCAGGTTCTTGAGTACTGAATAAATTTGTTTTCTTGGGTTGTTTTGTTTCATTTGAATGTATGTGTTGAGTTGTTTCTCACTTTTTCTTTTGTTTCTTTCAATCAAGTTCTTACCTAAAGTTCTGAGAAACCAATTCTTATTTTTCATGATAGTCAATGTGAACATGATTCATTCCATAGCAATTTCAGTAGTATTTAAATACCTTCATATCTATGAATGGTATATAAATGATAACTGCTGCAAAGGTTCTTTTTATTTTCACAGCAGTCTTTGTCATACACAGACAGATCATGAAATATATGAAGATAATAAAACTACAGATGATAGCAAGGAGAAGAAAAACCTATTATTAATTGTTTGACAGAGGCTTTCCTTCTAGTGAAAGAAATACGTTGCTTGATGCAGGATTTCACAAAATTATATTGCTTGGAGGAAGCTAAACAATCATCTAATTCTACAGAATTGAGGGACATGAATCGACCTTCTGAATAATTTACATTTGGATCAAATAAAAGCGTGCTTCCAAAAAGAGAGTTGACTTTAGAGAAACAAGATGAGTTGTATGTAAATAGGTGCTTAGCTGATTTTGTTAATTTGTAAACTAATACTGGGAAATAGATTACAGCAAGGTGAAAAAAGAACTTTGCATCGAAATACTCATTGGCGCGTGTGTGTGAGAGAGAGTGTGTAGAGAGTGTGTGTGTGTGTGGGTGTGTGTGTACACAGGCACACATATATACACACGGGCATGTGCAAGCGCTCATTCATTCATTCATCATTCCTGAAGCTTGATAGTGCCTGGGCACTCTCCCGAAGCTTCTGTGACCAAGGATAGTGGTTTAACACTTGAGCCATTGTTCCACTTCTGTTTTTTTGGAGATAATCGCATTTATTTTCATGATTGGACTGGCTTTGAATAGTGGTCTTCATATCTCAGCCTCCTGAGTTGCTAGCTAAGCTTCTCCAGCCTCTAAGTAGCTAGTTAAAATTGGGCCTGTCCTCTATGCTTTACTGCTCTTTTATTCTTGTCCTGAGTTGTTCACATGCCTAAGTCATATATATGTCTAGTTTCTTTAAACAATACTCTTACTGCTTGGCACTAGGGGCTTCCATCTGAACTCTTTAACTATTGAGGAGGCTTGAGAACAGAGCCCAGGCCAAAAGTTTAGTGGACTTCCTTCTCAATCTATACCTGGGTGCATTGTATTATTTCCACCATCCTGCACTATTTACAGGTTAAGATTGGAAGGGCTGCAGAATACAGGCCGGCCAAGGTAGGAATCTAGACAAGTTGGTGTGCAACTCTTATGCCGTCAGTAATGAGAAGGTTAAAAAGACAGATCAGGTGCTTGTTGTTGTGGAAAGGGAACCCCTATCCTAAAATTAACCAGTCTAACAAAAACAATACCCCAAATTGAACACAATTTCCCACAACAAAAATAAGTATGTACATTAACATACAGAACTTAGTACAATCTGCTCTTTTTTCTAATATCAGCTTCATCTGATTATCTTATGATATGACAGAATAGTTTCTTCATTAAACTTATTATATATTTAAAACGACCTAGAAAATTCTTTCTCACTTATTAAGTGCAAACAAATGGCAAATTGCCTCATTTCTTATATATTTGACTACCACTATAAATTCATCTTGTGATTATTATTAATAGTAATATATTCTGATTTATTACTTTACTTTGTAACAGTTTTTAAACTTTTCACTTCTCTGCTGAAGTTGAAGTATATAAATAGTATCATCAAATTATATTACTTGGGTACTTAGGGCAGTTTTCTAAAAAGTTTTTAACCAATGGCTTCGGGTAATTCTGTTTTTTTGGGGGGGGGTTCTGGTCCTGGAACCTGAACTCTGGGCCTGATCGCTGTCCCTCAAGGCTAGCTCAAGGCTAGCACTCTACCACTTGAGCCACAGCGCCACTTCCGGCTTTTTTTTTCTGTTTATGTGATGCTGAGGAATCGAACCCAGGGCCGCAAGCATGCAAAGCAAGCACTCTACCACTGAGCCACCTTCCTAGCTCTCTACAAATTCTTAATTGGTATATTATTTAGTTTACTTTTAATTTCAATTTAATTTTATGGTAAAGGTAATGTACAGAGGGGATACAGTTACTTAAGTAAGGTAATGAGTACATTTATTATGGAAGGAACATTGTTATCTGTTCCATTGATTTTTTTGAACACAAAAAACCTACTGATGTTTTTCCTGTTGTTATTGACCAATGGGTATTTTCTTTCTTTGTTCTTGCATTTTTTATTATAAAATTGATATACAGAGGGTTTACAATTCCTTAAGTCAACTAAAGAGTACACTTTATTATCTAAATATCAAATTTTGAACTTATTTTGTTTTGTTTCTTTAGGGTAATTCTTTTTTCAGAGTTGTAGGATTAGTTAAGTTAGTTTTGCATAATTTTAACACATGTAAATTATTCAGACATATATTTTGCTTTCAAAATAGTTAACATGTGAATATGTAAAAAATTATTTTCTTAAATTTTATATGGTTGGTGAATTTAAATACATTTATTTTGTTATAGTCCTAAACATATTTGTCCATGTAACAAATACTGATTTTCAAGAAACACATACTTTATTTAAAAAGGATTTATTACCTGGTCAGTTTTTAGAAATATTTGTACTTGAATTAAAAAAAAAAATGTTTGAGCTGGGCATAGGAACTTGTGGTTTCCATTTTCTAACAATGGTGAGAAGTGTAAATAGGGTTTGTAATTCGGGAGAGATGGAGAAATTATGAGACCTTATCATAAAATTTCCAGAGTGAAATGATTAGATATATAGCATCCCTAGCAAGATATAGAGCACTTGGTTATCATCTTCTAAATCTTGAGTTAAAACACCAGTAACATCAATCTTTTGTCAAACTAAAAGGACACATGTTTCAAAATGTGTATTATTTAAAACTTGTTTGTAAAATTCTCATGTCTTTTATTTCTTAATTTTCAATTTACTCAATCTATAAGAATCCAAGTATCTTGTGACTATTTTATTTCTACTAAACTTTTAAATAGTATGAGCAATATTATGATTTCATATATTAAAATACTTTTACTATTTGTGATAATTTCCTCTGTTTAATATGATAATAACAATATTCCAAATGTGTGTATGTGGTATGTGTGTGTGTGTTTATGTGGGTTTTGTGTGTGTGTGCTTTGTGTTTACTTTGCAATGCTTGGGAGATCACACAATTGCTTCACATATGTTAGGCCAATGTTTTACCACTGAGCTATACTGTTTAGTTATAATATAAATTGTATTTAAATTATGACTTTTAAATTTTCATTCCTAGTGTATTTTTTCAAAATTATATATGATAAAATGTGATCCATCTTCTATCCACGTTAGCAATTGTTATTTTTATTCTTTCTCTTATTTCTTTGGAAATAAATTATATTCCTATTACAATATCTTAACATTGTAACAGCTCTATACAATGCTTTATTTTCTATTTTATTTTTCCCATGTTATCTGACTTTCAGTCCAAACTATCAGGTGGATTAAAAAGAAACTAGATTCAGGACACTTTATTTTTCTCCTTGTCTTCTCTGAAGTCTTTCTGTTTTTTGAAACAATACCAATGACATACAGCTCCTATGTGGTCCACCATTCTTCCTCCTCTCACTCTCTTCTGCAGTACAGCTCAAGTCGTTATCATTCAGCTTTATTATGCTGTAATGTTATCTAAATCTTATCTTATTCCTAAATTAATTTTAGTTACATTGAGCAGTCTCTAAAGACATTTTCTATATATAATATCAGGGGTTTGTATTTTCACAAGGTGTGAAATATAAGTGACTATCAAATATTTAGATATCTCTGTAGAGTATTGGTCCACCTGCTCAATAATCTCGTATGTAAATTCAAGGAATACAAGTCAGTCAGAGCAATCTTGTAAAATGGTGTAGCTTGAGCCTTCATACAAATTTGAATAGTATTACCATGGTTAGTAGTGAAGACAACATAGTTCAACTATAAGAACAGACACATAGAATAAGGTAACAGATTTATCCAAAATAAATTCTTAGTTTTATGGTCCACAGATTTTGAAAAGAATGCTATAATTTTATGAAATAAAAACAGAATCTTAAATGGTTGTATTGGCACTATTGCCTCGCTAGATTTAAAGAATGATCTTAGACTACTGCCTCAATCCTTTGTTTGTTTGTTTGTATGTCTGTCATGGGGTTTGAACTCTTGGCTTTTGCGCTATCCATGTGCTCTTCAGCTCAAGGTGAGCACTCTACCGCTTGAGCAACAGCAAAACTTCCGGTTTTGTAGTGGTTTATTGGAGATAAGTGTCTCATGGACTTTCCTGCCCGGGCTGGCTTTAAACCACGATCCTCAGATCTCAGCCTCCTGAGTAGCTGGGATTACAGGCATGAGCCACCGGCACCTGGCCTATCTCAAACCTTATAAAGAATGATTATCAAATTAAATGTGAGATTTAAAAACCTATAAAACATAAATGTAAAAATTCATGACATTGATCAGTAAAGGTTTCTAAAAATTTGACATGGAAAACATTAGTAGCTAAAGAAAAGCAAGAACTGGATTATATCAGTGATAACCTTTCAAAATTGAAGGGACACTATAACAGAAATGAAAACATATCTAATAGAGGGCACACATTTGTTACTGCTCTAATGTTAATGCTACAATGATTCTGAAACTTAAGTATTTTTATATCTTCTAATTCTATATAAATTTTTTCCTGAATAGGATATTTCTTTAAATAACATATGTAAATTAATAGTCAATAGGAGGAGTGTATGAAATAAGCTCCTCTTTAGTGTCTAAGAAATAATAAAAAGAAAACTCACTAGTATGACCATAATATAAAAAGAGGACGCAAAATATAATAATGCATTTGTGGAGAAATTGATATACTTCTCATAGAGATCAATTTGTAAAATATTGCAATCATTTTAGCAAACAAGTTTTAAAGTCTTCAAAAGGTGAAAGAGAATTGTATAGGATCCAGGCATTACACTTCTATGAATGTATTAAACAGAAGTAAAAAACTTTTTTGGACAGAGAATGTAGTTAATTGACAGTGAACTTGAATAGTATGTGTGAGACCCTGGAAATGATCCCCAAAAACAAATTTTGAAAAGACACACTATAGAGGATATATGCTGGGCAAATTCCGGTAACTGAATTTTATATCTATTTAAATGTCTGTTCTAAAATTTACAGCATTTCTATTTGAAGAAATGCAAGTTTGTGAAAATTAGGCTTTGAAAACCTATGAAGTTACAATTCACTTCGAAAGCACTAAAATGTATACAATAAAAGGTGATAATATAGAGTTCCAGGAAGATGGCGGAGGAAAAGCTGGAATCTGAAGAAGCTCTCACATAGAAAGTAGTTTTAGAGTTCCAGTGAACAGTCCTAAGCCAGAGAATCACACCAAGTGTGCAATCACAGGACAGAGAGTTAGGCCAGAGAGGGAAAACCCAGGCAAGGAGACACATCTGAGCACTTGCCAGCAGCCGCGTCGGCGGGGGCAGCGGGGGTGACGGAGACCACAGGGCACCATACATGAGCCACAGAGATCACGAGACAAAGGAGCCAGATGCAGTTGGCGAGCAGACTCTACTCAACACCAGCAAGGACCAATAGGGAGCAGACATCTTCATCCTGCAGTTCGCAGACCAGAGACGACCCAGGAACCAAGACTCGGTGTGAGTAGAAGTTTGATGCCCTCGATCCTTCTCAGGGAGCAGAGGAGGGAAGGCCAACCCCCCCCCCCCCCAGTCCGGAGATCTCCATCTTGGATACCGACAAAGCTCAATGGAGCTGCTAGCTCCAACTCAGGCGTTGGAATAAAACGAGTCATTTAGCAGGTCACAAGTACTTAACGGCAGCGTGACCTACCAGACTCAGCTCCACCCAGGGAAAAGTCACCCAGCTCAGGCACGAGCCCTAGGAGTGGCTTTCTTCACTGGGTAATCAGAGTGAGAGGCTGCCCCTCCCTCTAGCAGCATCAACAATAAATTGAAATTCAGTAAACAGAAACCCTGAGAATGGCTCCAGGCTGGGCTCTGTGAGTTTTTCACAAACTAGACCCAGGGAAAAGCTACTGCTTGTTGAAATGCCTCAACTCTACCCAGAATCTAGCCTTATCACTGCATCCCCCTCTTTTGTGATTCTCAAAGCAGATCAGCCTCCCATTAAACTAACCTGGAAGGAGGATCTCAAAATCCTGGGTAAAGCAGAGCATTTTTCTGCCTGTTCAAACAAACTGACTTAAGAAACCAATTAAGCCACAGGACCACAAGCAGACCAGAGACTCCAAAAAGAGGCTGGTTACAGACACAAGGGAGATACAGGATTTTTCCCACCCCTCCCCCCAAAAAATCAAAGAACATTTTTTTTTCTTCTTTTTCTTCTTCTACTTCTTGTTTTTCTTTTGGTACCTTATATAAAAAAATTTTCTTTTCTTTTCTAAAACTTTTTATAATCTTTAATTTTTGCCTTTTTTGAAAAAAAAATTGTTTTCCAGTAACTTTTTTTTCCTCTTATAATTTTTATTTTAGGGGTACGTGAATGCGTTTTTCTTTCTTTTTTTTTTTGTCTTCTTTCTCTTTTATTTTCTTTTTTAATTATTTTTTTGTTTTTTGATTAGCTCTACTGAACTTCTGATCTTTTTTTCTTACTTTCTTATCGTTTTCACCTTTTCCTCTCTTTTGTTCTTCTTTATGTGACTTAACTCTTGTCCTGCACATCCTCAGATAAACCCGTAATTAATTATTAGACCCTGTACCCCATTGTGTACACACTTAATCCACAAATTTATTACTCAATTCAAAACCTCTGAGACTTAAATTCCAAAATAGCAGTACTACTTCCTTATACCTATATAATATTATAAGCATTTTTATTTTTAAGTTTTTCACATCTCCTCTATGTCCCTCCTCTTCTCTCATTATTTTCACTTTCTTCTCTAAATAGATTGTTATCGATTCTACATAATATTATTAATTTTTACTTTTCTATTTTTTCTGGTCTCTTTTCTTTTCCTATTCCCTTTCTTCTTTTTTTCTCTCTCTCTAATTTCATCCTACCCAACTTATTTCCTGCATTGAAATTAGGACTTAGTTAACTCTCCCTATGCCTCCCCACACCAATCTATTCTTATTTTTTACCCACATCTCTCCCTAACCCTAATAATTTCTGGTTTTCCAAATTCTCTGCGGTTCAAGGCCCTTTAATATATAGTTGTTAGATGTTGTATAGATGTATCTGTTGAACTAGATTGTATCTGTAGACTATTGACTGTACAAATTCAGACTTTGGTTGATGGTTGCCTTAAGAGAGTGTTTGAGCACAATTCTGGTGCTATTTACATCTCAAATGGGCAGAGTAAGCCAGAAAAACACAAAAAAATGGCAAATCCAGGTATATCAACTCCCAATCTTGATAATCAGGGGACAGAACAGATAATGAATAATCCAGAGGAGAATTCCCAAATAGCTCTACAAACACTGCTGGCAAACATGATAAATGAAAAGATGGAAAGCATACAAAGGACTCTGTTTGAGCGTGATACAGAGAGAGAGGAGGCAATCCAAAAGTTTATACAGGAATATCATAAGTGTGAGGAAGCTACTCAAAAACTGATACAGGATTTGTGTGAGCAGCTTGAGAATACTCAAAGAGAAAGGCAGGAATGGCATGAGCATGCTGAGAACACTCAAAGAGAACTGCAGGAATCCCACTAACAGGAGGAAGCTAATCAAAGAGTAATGCAGGAATCAAAAGAGCAGGAAGAGAATACACAAAGATCACTAAAGGCATTCATGGAATCCATTAACAAAAGCTGAAGGAAATCAGGGGGACCACAAAGGGAATGCTGAATGGAACCCAACAGAAGGAATGGGAGTCCAAGGAAGCCATAATCAATCAACTAAGTGATTTGAGAATAAACAATGAACACCAAATTATGGAAGTAAAGAAATTCATACAAGAACTAAAACAGAGCTTCAACAAAGAATTTGAAGTCATCAAAGCTGACCAATTAGAAGGAAAAGAGATCAAAAACAATGTAGAAAGTCTTGACAGCAGGTTAGACCATGCAGAAGATCGAATCTCAGGGATTGAAGAGAGCCTAGATATAATAGAGCAAGAACATACAACCATCCAAGACAAGTCCAAGAAATATGATAGATCTATCCAAGACTTAGAAGACACCATCAGAAGGCCAAATCTAAGGATAATGGGTGTAGAGGAGCCCCTAGAAACAGAAGTTAATGGCCTAGGAAATTTGTATAACAGGTGCTAGCAGAGAACATCCCAAACATAAAAAAGATAGGCCTATTCAGATACAAGAAGCTTTTAGAACCCCAAATAGACCAGACCAGAATAGGACATCCCACTGTCACATTATAATCCACACAGGATTAACTCAGACCAAGGGAACGATCCTTAAAGCTGTCAAGGAGAAAAGATTAATCACCTGTAAAGGAAAACCAATTAGAATCACCTCAAATTTCTCAGCAGAGACAATCAAAGCAAGAAGAGCCTGCAATGATGTATGCCATGCCCTAAAAACTATCAACCAAGAATACTGTACCCAGCTAAACTCTCCTTCATAACTGAAGGCCAAATAAAAACCTTCCATAGCAAAGAAAAATTGAAACAATACATCTCCACCAAACCACTCCTACAAAAGAATCTTAAAGATGTCCTAAACATAGAAAACCAACAAGACTACAATAAAGGTCAAGAAACTGCACCCAAACTGAGAATCCAAGAAACATAGGAAGAAGCCAGTTTGCGCAGCCACCAAGAAGGTGGATGACATGGCAGGAACTCCCAAATACCTCTCAGTCCTTTCTCTTAACGTTAACGGAATGAACTCTCCAATTAAGCGACATACACTGTCTAGTTGGATTAAAAAACAAGACCCTTCTATCTGCTGCCTTCAGGAGTCACATCTTGCCCATAAAAACAAACACATTTTGAATGTTAAAGTTGGATGAAAATCTACCAAGCAAACGGCCCCCATAAACAGGCGGGAGTTGCAATCCTAACACCAGATAAAATAGACTTCAAATTAAAAGTAGTGAGAAAACATAAAGAAGGTTGCCACATACTCATTAAGGGATCTCTCCTTCAGGAGGATAATACAATTCTAAATATTTAGTCACCAAACAATGGAGCATCCAGATTTATCCAAGAAACACTAATTTCCCTCAAATCCCATATAACTCCAAAGACATTAATTGTTGGGGATTTTAACACACCACTCTCCCCACTAGATAGATCAACTGGGCAAAAACCCAACAGAGAACCACAGATCTAAACAGCTGTATAGATCAACTAGACTTAACAGACATCTACCGAACATTTCACCCAGCAGCATCAGAATACACATTTTCCTCAGCAGCACATGGAACATTTTCTAAAATAGACCACATTTTAGGACAGAAAGCAAACTTGTGTAAATTCAGAAACATTGAAGTTATATCTTGCATTCTCTCTGACCACAAGGGAATAAAATTAGAACTCAACACCAAAAGCCACCCAAGAAAGTCCGGTTTCACATGGAGGCTTAACAACACACTGCTGAATCACGAGTGGGTCATGGAAGAGATTAGAAAGGAAATTCAAATGTTCATGCTATTCAACAAAAATGAACACACAAATAACCAGCTCCTCTGGGACACAGCAAAGGAAGTACTCAGAGGCAAGTTTATAGCTCTGAACTCCTACATCAACATATTGGAGAGATCTGAAACCAACAATTTAATGACACATCTAAACCTCCTTGAAAAAGAGCAGCAAGATAAACCCCAATCCAATAGCCGGAAAGAAATAATTAAAATTAAATCAGATTTAAAGGAATTAGAATCCAAAAAAACTATAGAAAGAATCAACAAAACAAAGAGTTGGTTCTTCGAAAAAATTAACCAAATTGACAGACCATTAGCAAATCTTATCAGAAAAAGAAGAGAACACACCCAAATTAATTAACTCAGAGTTGAGAATGGAAACATCACCACTGAAAAAACCAAGATTCAGCACATTATAAGGGAATACTTCTCAAACTTTATGCTAATAAGTTTGAGAACATGACAGAAATGGACCTTTTCCTGGCAAATATTCACCTGCCAATACTAAACCAAGATGAGTTAATCCATCTTAACAGGCCCATATCAAGCATTGAAATAGAAACAGCAATAAGAGATCTCCCAGCTAAGAAAAGTCCAGGACCAGATGGTTTTACAGCTGAATTTTACAAGGCCTTCAAAGCAGAGCTCACACCAATTCTCCTCCAACTCTTCAATGAAATTGAAAAAGAAAGTTCACTCCCGAACACATTCTATGAAGCCATCATAACCCTCATCCCAAAACCAGGAAGGTACTCAACAAAGAAAGATAACTATAGACATATTTCTTTGATGAACATTGATGCATAACTTCTCAACAAAATTTTGGCCAATAGACTTCAACAATTCATCCAAAAAATCATAAACCACGATCAAATAGGATTCATTTCAGGGATGCAAAGCTGGTTCAATATACACAAATCAATTAATATTATCCATGACATCAACAGGAGCAAGAATAAGAACCACATGGTTATCTCAATAGACACAGAAAAAGCATTCGACAAGATCCAACACCCCTTTAACATGAAGGTTTTAGAAAAATTAGGAATCCATGGAACATTCCTCAATACAATAAAGGCTGTATATGACAAACCTACAGCCAGCATTATACTTAATGGTGAAAAACTAAAGCCATTTCCTCTTAACTCAGGAACAAGTCAAGGATGTTCACTCTCTCCACTTCTCTTCAACCTAGTATTAGAATGCCTAGCTACAGCAAAAAGACACGATGCAGACATAAAGGGGATCCAAATAGGGAAAGAAGAAATAAAACTCTCCCTCTTTGCAGACGACATGATCTTGTATTTAAAGAATCCCATAGACTCCACTCCCAAATTACTCAAGCTGATTCAAAACCTTGGCAAAGTAGCAGGTTATAAAATTAACCCCCCAAAAGCAATGGCTTTTCTGTATGCCAACAATGAGAAAAGTGTGCCTGAAATTAGGAAAGCAACTCCATTTTTAATAGTCCCACAAAAAATAAAATACTTACGAATTAACTTAACAAAGGAGTGAATGACCTCTATGATGAAAAGTTTAAAATCTTGAAAAAGGAAATCAACACAGAACTTAGAAAATGGCAAAACCTCCCATGATCGTGGATTGGAAAGTTTAAAATCGTGAAAATGGAAATACTTCCCAAGGCTATCTACAAATTCAAGATACCTATCAAAATTCCAACCTCATTCTTCAAGGAAATAGAAGAGGCAATCCAAAAATTCATATGGAACAATAAAAGACCCCGAATAGCAAAAACGCTCCTCAACGAAAAGAACACTGCTGGAGGAATATCAATACCAAATTTCAAACTTTACTATAAAGCCATAGTAATCAAAACAGCTTGGTATTGGCATAAGAACAGACCTCAGGAACAATGGAATAGAATTGAAAACCCAGAAATGAACCTACAGACCTATAGCCATCTAATCCTAGATAAAGGAGCTAAAACAATAGAATGGAACAAAGACATCCTCTTCAGTAGATGGTGCTGGCAAAATTGGTTAACTACTTGTAGAAAACTAAAGGTAGTTCCTTATATATCACACTGCACCAGAATCAACTCCAAATGGATCAAAGACCTCGATGTCAAAACAGACACTCTGAAAACATTACAGCATGGAATAGGAGAAACCCTAGGTCTCCTTGGCTCAGGCCCGAAATTTTCTGAACAGAGACCCGGAAACAAAACATATCAAAGAAACCTTGGACAAATGTGATTGCATAAAGTTGCAGAGCTTCTGCATGGCAAAGGACATAGCTAGCAAGATCAATAGAAAGCCCACGGATTGGGAGAAGATCTTTACTAGCCATACAACGGACAAGGGTCTCATATCTAAAATATATTTGGAACTCAAAAAATTAAATCCCCCAACAACAAATCCTCAAAGAAACAACCGCCCAATAAATAAGTGGGCTAAAGACTTAAAGAGAAACTTCTCTGAAGAAGAAAGAAGGATTGCCTATAGACACAGGAAGAAATGCTCAACATCCCTATCCATAAAAAAATGCAAATCAAAACAACATTGAGATACCACCTCACTCCAGTTAGAATGGCAAAAATCATGAACTCTAACAACAACAGATGCTGGAGGGGATGTGGACAGAAGGGAACCTTACTTCATTGTTGGTGGGAATGTAAACTTGTTCAACCACTTTGGAAAGCAGTTTGGATGTTCCTCAAAAGACTTCACATAGAGGTCACCTATGACCCAGCAATCCCACTTTTGGGCATTTACCCAAATGTTTACAAACAAGACCACACTACAGCTACCAGCACAACTATGTTTATTGCAGCATTATTTACCATAGCTAAGATATGGAACCAACACAGATGCCCTTCTGTAGATGAATGGATCAAGAAAATATGGTATATATACACAATGGAATTCTATGTCTCCATCAGAAAGAATGACATTGCCCCATTTGTTAGGAAATGGAAAAACTTGGAAAAAATTATATTAAGTGAAGTAAGCCAGGCCCAAAGAAACACAGGTTCCATGGTTTCCCTTATTTGCAATATCTAGTATGTGTATGAGTCAAGCAGAAAAGGTCAGATAATGTGATGTTAGGAAAATGAACCCTTAGTATTTTAATGTTTTTTTTTTCATGCAAGTGTTTCTAACCCATTTATAAGATTATTTCTTTGTTGCTTAGTATGTCCCTCCCCCACAGTTTAACCCCCACTTTCAGTACATTTGATGTCCGTATAACTTGTGGAGGAGATGGGGAAAAACAAGTCGTTTAAGGATTCTGGTGGACCTGTGGCAACAATGAGAAGTACAAATTGTCATGTCAAAAACGAGCTTAACAATGTCGGTGGGGAGGAGAGGGAGGAAGGATTGGGTGGGGGGAAGGGGGAGGCTGGGAAGGGAGGTGAAGAGTAAACAAAGGAGGAGGCTGCAATGTTTGCTAAGAAATGTATTCATTATCCTGCCAATGTAATTGCAACCCCTCTTTACAGTAATTCACGAATAAAATAAAATAAAAAAAAAGCGGTAAAGGTCAGATAATGTGATATTAGGAAAATGAACCCTTAGATATGTATTTTAATGTTTTTTTCTTTCATGCATGTGTTTCTAACGCATTTATAAGATTATTTCTTTGTTGCTTTGTATGTCTCTCCCCCACAGTATAACTCCCGCTTTCACTATATTTGATGTCAGTATAACTTGTGGAGGAGATGGGGAAAAATAAGTCGTTTAAGGATACAGGTGGACCTGTTGCAACAATGAGAAGTACAAGTTGTTATGTCCAAAACGAGCTTTACAACGTCGGTGCGGGGCGGGGGGGGGGGGGGGGGGGGAGGACTGGGTGGGGGGAGGGTGGAGGCTAGGAAGGGATGTGAAGGGTAAACAAAGGAGGAGGCTCCAATGCTTGGTAAGAAATGTATGCATTATTCTGGTCATGTAATTGTAACCCCTCTGTACAGTATGTTCACAAATAAAACAAAATAAAATTAAATTTAAAAAAATAAAATAAAATAAAAAAAGGTGATAATATATGTAAGTGAATTGCATGTCAGGAAAAAAACACTATTGTTAAAACTTCTTCACACAAAATGCAGAATAGCTAAAAAGATGTTTTTGGTGTTGGCTAAAAATTCTTTGTAAACTACTGCATTTAAAACAAAGATGTGGGACTGAGAAGGTTTCTCAGTGGTATAGTTCTTGCCTTGCAACAATGAGAAGTACAAGTTGTTATGTCCAAAACGAGCTTTACAACGTCGGTGCGGGGCGGGGGGGGGGGGGGGAGGACTGGGTGGGGGGGAGGGTGGAATCTGGGAAGGGATGTGAAGGGTAAACAAAGGAGGAGGCTCCAATGCTTGGTAAGAAATGTATGCATTATTCTGGTCATGTAATTGTAACCCCTCTGTACAGTATGCTCACAAATAAAACAAAATAAAATTAAATTTAAAAAAATAAAATAAAATAAAAAAAGGTGATAATATATGTAAGTGAATTGCATGTCAGGAAAAAAACACTATTGTTAAAACTTCTTCACACAAAATGCAGAATAGCTAAAAAGATGTTTTTGGTGTTGGCTAAAAATTCTTTGTAAACTACTGCATTTAAAACAAAGATGTGGGACTGGGAAGGTTTCTCAGTGGTATAGTTCTTGCATGGCATGCTCAAGGTCCTGGGTTCGATTCCTCAGTACCACATAAGCAAAAAGTAAAAAGCTGGAATTGGTGCTGTGGCTCAAGTGGTAGATCGCTAGCCTTGAGCAGAAGAGCTGAGGGACAGTGCCCAGGCCCAGAGTTCAGGCCCCAAGACCGGAACCCTCCATAAATAAAGAAAACAAAAACAAAAAACAAAGATGTGATTTCTGTTTATTTTGAAGGTATTTTGTCCATTTGAGTTTATGCAGAGATAACTTAATCCAAAAGTATATGTGATAACTGGAATACCTATACCTAGGGATTATGCATCTCTTCTAAGTAATTTTTTATTATTTTTATTTTTTTATTATGAAAATACTGTATAGAGGGGTTACAATTACATGGGCAAGATAATGAGTATATTTCTTATCAAGCATTGTAGTGTCCTCCTTTGTTTCCCCTTCCCATCCCTTCCCATCCTCCCCTGCCGCCCCACACAATCCTCCTCCATACACCCCCTCACACCAAAGTTGTAAAGTTCATTTTTCGACATAAGGACTTGTACATCCTCATTGTTGCAATGGGTCCACCTGTATCCCTATTTCTTTCCCCATGGTTTCCCTTATTTGCAATATCTAGTATATGTTTGAGTCAAGCAGAAAATTTCAGATAAGGTGATGTTAAGGAAATGAACCCTAAGATATATATTCAAATGTTTTTTTTTCTTTCATGCGATTGTTTCTAACACATTTATAAGATTATTTCTTTGTTGCTTTGTATGTCCCTCCCCACAGTATAACCGCTGCTTTCACTGTATTTGATGTTGGTATAATTTGTGGAGGGAAAGGAGAAAAACTTCTAAGTAATTGAGAAACTTTTCTGGAAGAAACTTTTAGGAAATGACAGAAGACACAAATCTATGCATCTCCATTTTATGTAAGTCATATGTAACTTGCTCAATCCAATTGCTTATCTCTACCTTGCTAGGAAAAACGTATTCTCAAGATAAGAGCCAAAAGCAGTGAAAAGAACAAAATACACAATCATCTTGATTTATTTGTGAAAGTAACAATTGAAATAAAACAATTCCTCTTAAGGGACTCCTATATTAGTGTATGTGAAGATGTTCCTGAATGCCAATGTCCATTACATTTTTGGAATTTTAATTTCTACTAACATGTGAAAACTAGAACAAGAAAACGTACATAGACTTAGAGTGAACCAGCCTTCAAATCATTTTCTTAATTGTTTTGAAATTACAAAAGAATTGATACTCCTTTGCTTTGGAAATAATTTAAAAATATTTATCACATGATAATTCAAATACCAAGCAAGAGTAATTTTATATAATCATTATAAATATCATTTTATTACTATTGTAAAATAGAAGAAAAAAACCAGTCCCAATATATGACCTACCTATCATTATTCTTAACTTCTAATCATTACCTAAATATCTTAATCTAACTAGTCATGTCTTTAACATAGACGTAAATATTCTATACTTGTTTACTTAAAATTTTCCAGGGGTATGTATTCACGTTTCTAAGAAATGTTCAAAGCAGTTAAAAGATGCTTTTGTGAAATTAATGTGATACAACTTGTTGTTGTGGGTGTTGTTTGCAAGGCCTGGGCATTGTCCCTAAGCCTTTTTATTCTCAAAGAAAGCACTCTATAACTTGAGGAAAAGAGCTAATTCCTGTTTTTAGTGGTCAATTGGAGATAAGAATCTAACAAGTACTGTTCGGTCTGGGCTTGTTTCGAAAACAATTCTAAGATCTCAGCACCCAGAATAGCTTGTATTATAAGGGTGAGTTACCGGCACTTGGTTTCATGAAGTTTTTTTTTTTAATTTTAATTAAGTTTTAAGATGTTTGTTTAACTATGATATATATCATGTATATATTTCTGATGACAAATAATCTCTAAAAATGTACCATTCTACACATAACATATATATATATACAGACTCCCTCTAAAAATTTTATGTTACTATTTTTACCTTTTTCATTTCAAAGATATACAGTCTATTTTTCTAAAAGTTTCCTAGAATAAAATAACTCATATTTCAATAGAAAGTAGAGTTTATTACTTTCAAGGGAATTTTAGATATACACATGATATTGTAGTAACATTTACAGTATATTACTTGAAAAGGTTCTGCCGAAACTCTTAAATATTTGTTTGTAGTTAAGGAGAGAGAGGAAGTTAATTAATACTGATTAGGAATTTGCAATGCTTCAAAAAATCTATTCCATAATTTGTTATAAGCACATAGTCAAGCTACCTGATATGGTTTAGTTTCTTTGTTTATTTGTTCAAAATTTCAATATGGATGCATGCACACTGGTAACATTAAAATTATTAATCAAAAGACAAATGATAGTAAAATCATAGACACATATCCGACGTTCAATAATTAGCACTTATGACGCTAATAATAATTTGGATGGAGAGGATGATGACCACAGTGTAGCCTGACAATGACGATGTTCTGATTGAAAAGGAAAAAAAAACAAACTTTAATTATCTTTGAAGCCATAGTTATAAACAGCGGTGGATTACATACAATAACAATAATAAGAGGAAGGCTGGGAAGGTGGCTCAGTGGCAGAGTGTTGGCCTTGCCTACATGAGGCTCTGGGTTTGATTCCTCAGCACCACATAAGCAGAAAAAGCGGGAAGTGGCACTGTGGCTCAAGTGGTAGAGTGCATTGAGCTGAAGAGCTGAGGGACAGTGCCAGGCCCAGAGTCCAGGCCCCATGACGAACCAAAAAAAAAAAAAAAAACAGAATAAAAAGAGGATAGTTTCAATATCAAGAAATACAATCACATAAACAGGTAGAGACAGTAAAAACCCTAATGTTATTCCAGCAGTCTTTCTAATGTATACTCACTGTTCTTGGTGATATTATTTTCTTATAAATAAAATCTTTTATTTCCATATTTTGATCGACTAAGATGTAGGTTTCAACTTAGTGTGATTAGTTCAAATTACATTGTCATATATATACTACTCAATAACCAATGTTTTCCAATGATATATTAAGAGTATGTTCTTGATTACAGCTGTAAATACATGACACAATTTACATAATACCACTTACTTATCTGCAGTTACCATAAAATGACACAAGCTGCAGAGCCAGGAGTTAAAATTTATTTTTATTTCTGCATGAAACTATTTCTGACTTTATACCAACAAACTGAATTTGACTCTTTCCTTATTTTTAAGCTAAGGTAGAAAATTTAAGGACTGTTTACTTTCTTTTTCCTTGCTCTAGAAGTCAACATTTATATTCTTCAATATTTCTAGTAGATTACATCCATTTACAGATGAGAAATGTAAGACCAACAGTCAATGTGGTGAGTAAATAATGGTACTAGAATTTTTGTCTGAGTTCTTCACTCTGTGTGCTTACAAGGAGAGCCATTTAGTGTCGGAGAGGACCAATATGAAAAGAGTATGGGGAAAAATGCATACTTTGTAAACAGTTGTTTTAGGACTGAGTGACTGGTGATGAGTATTTGCAATAGGCTGGTGTTAGGGGCATAAAAAGGAGTATATAGAAATTACATTAGTGACAGAAACTGAGAAAATCTTGGTCATTCATTTATCTAATGGATGGGGGTAGCGTAAGAGGAAATCTAAAGTGTTTCCACATCTCTGTCTCCTAACTATGTTAGTTACATTCTTGGTGATAAGGACTACATGTGGAAAAGATGGATTTAGAGGAAAAAACTCTCTGATAGTTCTAAGGTTAATGTAAACAGATGCAAAGATAGGTCTGTTTGAACATCATCAAAATATCCACGAACATGAATATGAAAAAAATAATAAAATCAGGGACATTATTAAAGGGAAAAGGAAAAGGAAAGTTCTGACGAAAGTGAACAATGTGAGTATCAGTGTGGATAAGATTGGAGGAAAGAGATAAAAAAGGAAACAAAAAAGTAATAAACACAGATTTACAGAAGAAAAGGAAGGAAAGAATTTTCAGGAAGATATTGAAGGAAATCTACCATTTGGATTTGAAAAGTAAAAGGACATAGACAAGTTCAATAAGAACAGTGTTTTGATGAAAGTCATATTGATAAAATGTTGAGATATGAATGTGAAGACATAAAATGCTGGATCCATAAATTCAACATGTCCTGTTGATTCTAAATGTTGGGAACAAATGCTTTAATCCTGACCTTAGAAATACAGATATAACTCATGAACTTTTTTAGAGGTATTCTCTGAACATTTTTGCAAACTTTATTTAGCCAGGAGGTTATAGATTGAACTACAGCACAAACAAGCCTAATTTGTCCTACAGTTCCAATTAGTGACCCATCTATCCATATCAGTTTGGGATTTTATTGAAATATATTTAGATATGTGTAGTTCACATCTGTAATCTTAGATAATTGTGTGGGAGACATAAGAAGCAATCTAAGATCATTCAGTCAATCTAAGATTAGACCCGGGCGAAAAGTTCAAGACCTCAAGTAAATAAAATTGACCAGAAGTATGGCAAAAGTAATTGAGCTGCTTGTTGCTATACAACTAAAGTCCTACCTAGCAAGCAGAGAACACCTGAATAGAACCCTAGTAGTACTCATCTCTTCCACCAAAAAGCTTAAATAACTTTGTCCTATTTGAACATCTAATTTCAAGGCCACTGACAGATCAGAGATGGTGATATTATCTTAAAAATTAGATATTCAAAAGAGACAAAGTTCTTTGGGTTTTGAAAAAGTTGAAAAGGTAGGAAAATGCATGTGATTTTTGTTAGCTCCATAATTCTTGAAAACATAAAATGAACTCAAGTATTAAATATATATCCATATGTGTGCATATATCCATGTATGTATATATATGTGTGTATGTATATAATCATATATATATATATATATATATACATACATATATATGTATGGTTCATCTCTTTTCTGTGTAGCAAATGGTTCAAGTGAATCTGTACAATCAATACTCAAAGGCATGAATAGACAAAGAGAATGAGCAGAGAACTCGTACTCCGGAATCTATGGTTAGCCCATAACCCCGAAAATTTTTTACATCAGTTTGCATGTGTCAGTTACTGCAGTACAGGGACAATACGATGGCAATGAGATACCAGGCAGATGAAATGAGAAATGAGAGATACAACTGGTACAATATTCTTTCTGATGGGTAAGTTGAATTTCCAGTGTGTGTGTGTGTGTGTGTGTGTGTGTGTGTGTGTGTGTGTGTGTGTGTGTGTATTACATTTACTTGATTCATTTCTCTCTTGAGGGCTGATTCAGTAAACATGGTTGTGCTGAAACCATTACTACATCTTGGTTTGTAATCTTTCGGGTAAATGCCCAGGAGTAGAGTTGCTGGATCATATGGAAGTGGGTAGTCAAAAGAGGAGTGAAGTGGGAAAAGGTAGAAGATTGAATAGGAGAAAAGGGGGAAAATGCAGAGAAGAATCCAGTAAATATCCTACAAAATTAAGAAGAGTGAAGGAAGAGGTGTATAGGGGAGGGATGGATGAGAATGTTGAAAGGGTTGGCACTGATCAAGGTATATTGTACGCATAAACTGCTTTGTTTAATGATAACTGCTTTGCTACTTAAAATAATAATAATAAAAATCATGTCCCTAAATTGTTATGCAATTAAAAGCAAAGCATGAGAATCTGCTCAGATAATCTCTAGGGTCAATAAATCTTTTTTGATTAGGATAAGTTTTAGAACAACACTAATGATACATACCATCTGAAGAAAATTTAATGATTTCCAGCTATTTAAAATAATCATTTTTGAAGATATGGCTCAAGTGGCAGAGTGCTACTTAGTGAGCAAAGCTGTCAGATAATGAATTCAAGTCTCAATCTCGAACAAAAGTAAAAACAATCAGTATAATTCAGGCACTTTCCTGGGCACTAGTAGCTCATGCATTAATCCTACCTTAAATGAGAAGGCAGAGATCTGGGGATCTCAGTTCAAAGTCAGCTTAGATAGGAAAGTCTGTGAGACTCTCATCTCCAATTCACTGTCAAAGAAAGCTGGAAGTGGACTCATGGCTCAAGTGGTAGAATGCTAGCCTACAGCAAAAAGCTCAGGGGCAGAACCCAAGCCTTGAGTTCAAGCCTTAGAATAGTGCATATACATACACAAAGAAAGTAAGTCACTAAATTTCTCAACCTTCCATTTCCCTAATCCTAACTCTAACAGAACCCTAAGAGTAATCTTGATGATAATAGTAACCCAATTCTAAAATTAATGGAAAATACTCGAGTTTAGACACATCCTAACAGATACTCATTGTCTTTGAAATGATTTGCAGTTTGTTCCAAATCCTACAGATTCCCTGACTTGGACTCTGAAATTGTTCCCTATTATGAATCATTAACCTCAAATCTTCATATCATGAAAATTATCACAGTTTCCACTGATCTTAACGTTTACTGAACTCCTATATCTCTAAAAAGAAGTTGCAGGTTTATTTAAAATATACTTTAGTATCTAACCCTAACTATATATAAATCTTACTAGAAACCTAATTCTTAATTTAATCCTATTCAACCTGGAAGAGGAAACTTAGTAAAACTCTGTAGTTTTTGTTAAATCTCAAACTTATTTTACTTCAAAATATTAGCAGAAAACTCATTTTTACCGTAAAGCTTACCCTTCCTTAAGCCTAAGTCTAACTTGAACTAGAACAGTAACCCTAACCCTAGAACTAATAGCCTTTGGATTCTAAAAGCCAGACAAATACATTAGTTTTTATTCATCCTAACTTTGATTCAACTCATCTTTCTAAAAATAGTTTGTAGTTTTATTCAGTATCTTGCCATTTTGTAACCCGAACCCTAACTGGAATATTGAGGTTAACCCTCACACTAATCATACCCTAATCTTAATATTATTAGCAGTTTCTTATTTCACATTCATCCTAATTCTAACTAGACTTGTTATTCGAAGATTTACTTTCAGTTTGACCCTAAACTTTCCATTTCCCTAAGGCTAAATCTAACTCCAGCTGGAACTAAAACCTAACTTTCACTCTGATAGTCCAATTCTAATGTTTAAGAAAAAGACTCTAGCTATTAATCATTCTAATGGATACTCCAGTTTGCACTCTGAAAATGCAATTCAATTTGCCCTAATTCCCACAAATTTTCTGACTCTACCTCTGAAGTTATCTTGTTCCTTAACATGAAGTATTATATTATTTGTCCTCAAATTCTCTTATCAGGAAAAATACTGTAGTTTCCAATGATCCTTTGTTTTCCTGAACCCCTGTACCCTAAAGCAATCTTAGATTTACTTACCATCTAATCCATTACTTAACACTAACTCTCAAGCTAAACCTGGCTGGAAAACTCTCATTAATCATTACAAGAATGATCACTGAGAAATAAATATAATGATAATGCTCTAGTTACTATTCAATCTCTCATTTTTGTTCCTACTTGTTAGTGAAAACTGAATATTTTTTGGTCAGGCATGGGGCTTGAACTCTGGGCTTGGGCACTATCCCTCAGCTCTTCAGCTCAATGCGAGCCCTCTACTGCTTGAGCCACACCTCCACTTCCAGGTTTTTTGGATGTTTAATTGGAGATAAAGAGTTCTCATGCACTATGCTTCCAAGGGTGGCATCCAACTGCAGGCCTCAGATCTCAGTCTCCTGAGAGGATAGGATGACAGGCATTGAAAAATATGTTCTGATGGGTGCCAGTAGCTCATGGCTGTCATCCTAAGTACTCAGGAGGTGAGATTTGAGGATCACGGTTCAAAGCCAGACTGGGCAGGAAGGACCCTGAGACCCTTATCTCCAACAAACCAGTGCTTGCCTTGAGCTGAAGAGCTCAGGGACAGCAACCAGGTCCAGTGTTCAAGCCCACAATCGAAAAAAAGAAAGAAAGTAAAACATCTTCGCTGCAAAGATGTAGAGGTGTGTGTGGGAGGGTGCTGTGATTGAGAGACCAGGTGCTGGCCTCACTCTACAGACATTTCTAAGAACTCCCCAAGTTTGCACCACTTTGAAGCCACAGTAGAATGCATGGTGCCTTACCAAGAACTCAAGTGGTCGAAGCCTATGGCAGGCAGGGAGTGGGCAAATGGGTGCATGGGTGGGATTGTTGTGTCTGTATTCTCCCTAATGAAGGATGGATTTGGATGCTCCATGTCAAAGTCTGAAGTAAAGAGTTGCAAGAAGTTTGTGGCCTGATGAATTTGGTTTCCTCTGGGTATATGAATATGGATGAAGTCTGGCGCCTCTTGTGGCTCACAACTGTCATCCTAGCTACTCATAAAGCTAAGATGTAAAGACCACGGTTCAAAGCCAGCTTGGGCAGGCCAGCTTGGGTCTTGATATCCAATGAGCCACCAGAAAACAGGAAATGGCACTGTGGCTCAAATTGTAGAGTGCTCAACTTCAGCTGAAGAGCTGAAGGACAGCGCGCTTACCCAGAGTTCAAACCCCATGACCAACAATAAACAAAGAGGTTGGCTGAGTTTTCCACATTGCAGTGTGTACAGTAGGAAATTCCATGCTGGGTTATGAGACATTTCAGATGTGAGAGGCTCAATGCTATCTCTACAGTTAGTCTGAGTATGATAGTGCCATATTCTCACGGGTTGGATGTGATCCTAATAGAGGGAGTTCATGATTTTGTTCTCAGGAACTGCTAAGGGCTTGGAATATCTGTGTGTGTGTGTGTGTGTGTGTGTGTGTGTGTGTGTGTGTGTGTGCGCGCGTGCGCGCGCGCACGCGCATGTTTGTGTAATTTTCCGTCGTCTTTTTCTGTCCCCTTCCTGGTTGCTGGTCTGCCTCTTTCTGGCCTCAGATGGTGCCCCTCCTTCACACCAACCTTGCCTTTAGCCCCCTATCAGGGTCTACAATGAGTCCTAAATTGCCACAGGCATGTGTTCCAACTTTTCTCTGGGGCACAAGTCTGGCTGTCCCAATATTTGGCCGCATCCAGGGGATTCTGGGTCAGCTGGAATAGGGTTTCCTCTGCATGAGAGGCAGGGCCTCAGTCATGCGATGTCCTATCTTTTTCCTCAGCTGGGCCTCGGACTGCACATCCCTCTCAGCAGGCTCGCAGTGGAGAGGGGAATGGGGAATTGCTGGTGGCTCTGGCCAAGTGGAGCTTGAGAGCTGCCTGAAGGCTGCCCAAGCAAGGAGGATCTAGGGCTACATGGGTTGTGAGGCCAAGGTGGCTTGGAAGTATAGGTCAGTGTCTAGGAAATGTAAATGTACTTTATCATAGGACAGTCTATCTTCTGGCCCCAACTGGGCCTCTCAGGTCCTTCTAGAAAATTCCAGATGATCAGAATACAGAGGCACAGACTTTAGATTCCAGGACCAGGGTACTGGGGGATGAGAGACTGGTATGGCCAATACCTCATTGTTTTGGGGTATTAGTGTTGACCTGACTATGCACATTCTTATGTACTTTCATTTCTTAACCCAGTGTTGGCCACACACCAGCCACTTGTGGCAGTACTGTGGAAGTGGCAGGAGTGGATGTGAGGTTTAGGATGATCAAAATTTATGGCCTTTGGGGTGGCAAAGGATGTCTTTAAAAAAAAAATCTTAGAGCTGGGACTCAGGGTCTAGGCAATGTCCCCGAGCTTCTTTTGCTCAAAGCTAACATTCTACCACTTGAACCAGAGCTCAACTTTCATCTTTTTTTAGTAGTTTAGTGGAGATAAGAGTCTCAGGGACTTTCCTGCCTGTTCTGGTTTCAAACTGCCATCCTAAGATCTCAGCCTATTGAGTTGCTAGGATTGCTGGTATAAGCCACTAGCACTTGTTAAGGATATTAGTGTGTGTGTGTGTGTGTGTGTTTACCGGGACTTGAACTCAAAGCCTAGGTGCTATCCTTTTGCTTGTTTTCACAAGGTTGGTGCTGTACCACTTGAACTACAGGAGCTCTGCTTCCCAGCTTTTTGGTGATTCATTGGACATAAGAGTCTGCCCAGGCTAGCTTTTAATTTTGACTGAGCCTCAGGTCTCAGGCTTGAGTACCTAGGATGACAGGCATGAGCCACCGGCACCCAGCTAATAATGGCCTTTCAACATAGTGGACTGGGATCTCCTGAAAACATTCTATTTTTTCTGTGCCAGTACCGGGGCTTGAACTCAGGGTCTGGGCTCTTGTCTCTTAAATTTTTCCCTCAAGGCTGGTACTCTACCACTTAAGCCACAGCTTGATTTCCGGATTTTGGTAGTTCATTGGCCAGAAGAGTATCACTAACTTTCCTCCACTGAGCTAGCTTTGACCAACGATCTCTGATCTCAGACTTCTTTTTTGTTTCAGTTTTTAAAATTTTATTTATTTATATAATTTGTAATACGTACAGCAAAGGGTTTTTAAAAAATGTATTATGAAGTGATATGTAGAGAAGCTGCAGTTATGTAAGTCAGGTAATGAGTATATTTCTTTTACAACAGGGGTTTAATTCAGCATGTCAATTGATAAGTAAGAAGAATCTTGATCAATTTCCCCCTTCCATTATTCTCCCCCAAACTATATATGGAGAATCAACTTGATAATAATGTTACTTCTTTCTGTATGATATTGCCTACAAGAGAATTTACTATTTTTTAATTTTATTTTATTGGTGAACATACTGTACAGAGGGGTTACAATTACATGGGCAGGATAATGCGTACATTTCTAACCAAACATTGCAGCCTCCTCCTTTGTTTACTCTTCACATCCCTTCCCAGCTTCCCCCCTCCACTCCCAGTCCCAATCCTTCTCCCCCTCACCCCCGCACCGACGTTGTAAATCTCGTTTTGAACATGACAACTTCTACTCCTCATTGTTGCAACAGGTCCGCCTGTATCCCTAAATGACTTACTTTTGTCCATCTCCTACACAAGTTATACTGACATCAAATATAGTGAAAGCGGGAGTTATACTGTGGGGGAAAGACATACAAAGCAACAAAGAAATAATCTTATAAATGCGTAAGAAACACATGCATGAAAGAAAAAAAGCATTAAAATGCATATCTAAGGGTTCATTTTCCTAATATCACATTATCTGACCATTTCCGCTTGACTCATACATATACTAGATATTGCAAATAAGGGAAACCATGGGGCCTATGTTTCTTTGGGCCTGGCTTACTTCACTTAATATAATTTTTTCCAAGTCTTTCCATTTCCTAACATATGGGGCAATGTCATTCTTTCTGATGGAGGCATAGAATTCCATTGTGTATATAAACCACATTTTCTTGATCCATTCATCTACTGAGGGGTATCTGGGTTGGTTCCAGATCTTAGCTATGGTAAATAATGCTGCAATAAACATAGTTGTGTGGTCTTGTTTGTAAACATTTGGGTAAATGCCCAAAAGTGGGATTGCTGGGTCATAGGGGAGTTCTATGTGAAGTCTTTTGAGGAACCTCCATACTGCTTTCCAAAGTGGTTGAACAAGTTTACATTCCCACCAACAATGAAGTAAGGTTCCCTTCTGTCCACATCCTCTCCAGCATCTGTTGTTGTTAGAGTTCTTGATTTTTGCCATTCTAACTGGAGTGAGGTGGTATTGCAATGTTGTTTTGATTTGCATATCTTTTATGGCTAGGGATGTTGGGCATTTCTTCATGTGTCTATTGGCCATCCTTCTTTCTTCTTCAGAGAAATTTCTCTTTAATTCTTTCACCCAATTATTTATTGGGCAGTTGTTTCTTTGAGGATTTGTTGTTGGGGGATTTAATTTTTTGAGTTCCAAGTATATTTTAGATAGAGACCCTTGTCCATTGTATGGCTAGTAAAGATCTTCTCCCAATCCGTGGGCTTTCTATTGATCTTGGTAGCTATGTCCTTTGCCATGCAGAAGCTCTCCAACTTTATGCAATCCCATTTGTCCAATCTTTCTTTGATTTTTCGTGTTTCCGGGTCTCTATTCAGAAAATTTCGGGCCTGAGCCAAGGAGACCTAGGGTTTCTCCTATTCCATTCTGTAAGGTTTTCAGAGTGTCTGCTTTGACTCCGAGGTCTTTGATCCATTTGGAGGTGATTCTGGTGCAGGGTGATATATACGGATCTAGCTTTAGTTTTCTACAAGTAGTTAATGAATTTTGCTAGCACCATTTACTGAAGAGGCTGTCTTTCTTCCATTCTATTGTTTTAGCTCCCTTATCGAGGATTAGATGGCTATAGGTCTGTAGGTTCATTTCTGGGTTTTCAATTCTATTCCATTGGTCCTGAGGTCTGTTCTTATACCAATACCAAGCTGTTTTGATTACTATGGCTTTATAGTAAAGTTTGAAATTTGGTATTGATATTCCTCCAGCTGTGTTCTTTCCGTTAAGGAGCGTTTTTGCTATTCCGGGTCTTTTATTGTTCCATATGAATTTTTGGATTGCCTCTTCTATTTCCTTGAAGAATGAGGTTGGAATTTTGATAGGTATCTTGAATTTGTAGATAGCCTTGGGAATTATTGCCATTTTCACAATGTTAATCTTTCCAATCCAGGAGCATGGGAGGTTTTGCCATTTTTTACTTAGGGTGTTTTTTTTTTTTTGGTCCGGTTGTGGGGCCTGAACTCTGGGCCTGGGCACTGTCCCTCAGCTCTTCAGCTCAAGGCTAGCACTCTACCACTTGAGCCACAGCGCCACTTCTGGCTTTTTTTCTTTTTGCTTATGTGGTGCTGAGGAATCGAACCCAGGGCCTCAGGCATGCAAGGCAAGAGCTCTACCACTGAGCCACCTTCCCAGCCCCTTGCCATTTTTTAAGTTCTGTGTTGATTTCCTTTTTCAAGATTTTAAAGTTTTCATCATAGAGGTCTTTCACTTCTTTGGTTAAATTAATTCCTAAGTATTTTAGTTTTTGTGGGGCTATTACAAATGGAGTTGCTTTCCTAATTTCAGCCACACTTTTCTCATTGTTGGCATACAGAAAAGCCATTGATTTTGGGGGGTTAAGTTAATACCCTGCACTTTGTCAAAGTTTTGAATCAGCTTGAGTAATTTGGCAGTGGAGTCTATGGGATTCTTTAAATACAAGATCATGTCGTCTGCAAAGAGGGAGAGTTTTATTTCTTCTTTCCCTATTTGGATCCGCTTTATGTCTGCATCTTGTCTTATTACTGTAGCTAGAAATTCTAATACTAGGTTGAAGAGAAGTGGAGAGAGTGAACATCCTTGTCTTGTTCCTGAGTTAAGAGGAAATGGCTTTAGTTTTTCACCATTAAGTATAATGCTGGCTGTAGGTTTGTCATATACAGCCTTTATTGTATTGAGGAATGTTCTATGGATTCCTAATTTTTCCAAATCCTTCATCATAAAGGGGTTTTGGATCAGGTCGAATGCTTTTTCTGCATCTATTCAGATAAATATGTGGTTCTTATTCTTGCTGCTGTTGATGTGATGAATAATATTAATTGATTTGCGTATATTTAACCAGCTTTGCATCCCTGAAATGAATCCTGTTTGATCATGGTGTATGATTTTCTGGATGAATTGTTGAAGTCGGTTGGCCAATATTTTGTTGAGATGTTTTGCATCAATGTTCATCAAAGAAATGGGTCTATAGTTCTCTTTCTTTGATGAGTCCCTGCCTGGTTTTGGGATGAGGGTTATGATGGCTTCATAGAATGTGTTCGGTGGTGAGCTTTCTCTTTAAATTTCATTGAAGAGTTGGAGTAGTATTGGTGTGAGCTCTGCTTTGAAGTCCTTATAGAATTCCGTTGTAAAACCATCTGGTCCTGGACTTTTCTTAGATGGAAGGTCTCTTATTGCTGTTTCTATTTAAACGCTTGATATGGGCCTGTTAAGCTGGTTTAACTCATCTTGGTTTTATTTTGGCATGTCAATATTTGCTAGGAAGAGGTGCACTTCTGTCAAGTTCTCAAACTTATTAGCATAAAGTTTTGAGAAGTATTCCCTTATAATGTTCTGAATCTTGGTTGTTTCCGTGGTGATGTTTCCATTCTCGTCTCTGAGTTTATTTATTTGGGTGTGTTCTCTTCTTTTTCTGATAAGATTTTCTAAGGGTCTGGAAATTTTGTTAATTTTTTCGAAGAACCAACTCTTTGTTTTGTTGATTCTTTCTATAGATTTTTGGACTCTAATTCATTTAATTCTGATATAATTTAAATTAGTTCCGTCTACTGGATTGGGTTTTATCTTGCTGGTCTTTTTTAAGGAGGTTTAGATGTGTCATTAAATTGTTGGTTTCAAATCTCTCCAATTTGTTGATGTAGGAGCTCATGGCTATAAACTTGCCTCTGAGTACTGCTTTTGCTGTGACTCAGAGGAGCTGGTTATTTGTGTGTTCATTTTTGTTGAATAGCATGAACATTTGAATTTCCTTTCTAATCTCTTCCATGACCCACTCGTGATTCAGCAGTGTGTTGTTAAGCCTCCATGTGATACCAGATTTTCTTTGGTGGCTTTTGGTGTTGAGTTCTAATTTTATTCCCTTGTGGCCAGAGAGAATGCAAGATATAACTTCAATGTTTCTGAATTTACACAAGTTTGCTTTCTGTCCTAAAATGTGGTCTATTTTAGAAAGTGTTCCATGTGCTGCTGAGAAAAACGTGTATTTTGATGCTGCTGGGTGAAATGTTCGGTAGATATCTGTTAAATCTAGTTGATCTATGCAGCTGTTTATATCTGCAGTTTCTCTGTTGAGTTTTTGCCCAGTTCATCTATCTAGTGGGGAGAGTGGTGTGTTAAAATCCCCAACAATTAATGTCTTTGGAGTTATATGGGATTTGAGGGAAAGTAGTGTTTCTTGGATAAATTTGGGTGCTCCATTGTTTGGCGAGTAGATATTTAGAATTGTAATATCCTCCTGAAGGAGAGATCCCTTAATTAGTATGTAGCAACCTTCTTTATCTCTTCTCATGAATTTTAATTTGAAGTCTATTTAATCCCGCCTGTTTATGGGGGCTGTTTGCTTGGTAGATTTTCTTGCAACTTTAACATTGAAAATGTGTTTGTTTTTACGGGCAAGATGTGACTCCTGAAGGCAGCAGATAGAAGGGTCTTGTTTTTTAATCCAACTAGACAGTCTATGTCGCTTAATTGGAGAGTTCATTCCGTTAACGTTAAGAGAAAGGACTGAGAGGTATTTGGGAGTTCCTGCCATGTCATCCACCTTCTTGGTGGCTGCGCAAACTGGCTTCTTCCTATGTTTCTTGGATTCTCTGTTTGGGTGCAGTTTCTTGACCTTTATTGTAGTCTTGTTGGTTTTCTATGTGTAGGACATCTTTAAGAATCTTTTGTAGGAGTGGTTTGGTGGAGATGTATTGTTTCAATTTTTCTTTGCTATGGAAGGTTTTTATTTGGCCTTCAGTTATGAAGGAGAGTTTAGCTGGGTACAGTATTCTTGGTTGATAATTGTTTGTTTTTAGGGCATGGCATACATCATTGCAGGCTCTTCTTGCTTTGATTGTCTCTGCTGAGAAATTTGAGGTGATTCTAATTGGTTTTCCTTTACAGGTGATTAATCTTTTCTCCTTGACAGCTTTAAGGATCGTTTCCTTTTTCTGAGTTGATCCTGTGTGGATTATAATGTGATAGTGGGATGTCCTATTCTGGTCTGGTCTGTTTGGAGTTCTAAAAGCTTCTTGTATCTGAATAGGCCTATGTTTTTGCATGTTTGGGAAGTTCTCTGCTAGGATCCTGTTAAACAAATTTCCTAGGCCATTAACTTCTGTTTCTAGGTGCTCCTCTACACCCATTATCCTTAGATTAGGCCTTCTGATGGTGTCTTCCAAGTGTTGGATAGATCTATCATATTTCTTGGACTTGTTTTGGATGGTTGTATGTTCTTTATCTATAATATCTAGGCTGTCTTCAATCCCTGAGATTCGATCTTCTGCATGGTCTAACATGCTGTCAAGACTTTCTACTTTGTTTTTGATCTCTTTTCCTTCTAATTGGTCAGCTTTGATGGCTTCAAGTTCTTTGTTGAAGCTTTGTTTTAGATTTTGTATGAACTTCTTTACTTCCTTAATTTGATGGTCAGTGTTTATTCTCAGATCACTTAGTTGATTGGTTATGGTTTCCTTGGACTCCCATTCCTTCTGTTTGGTTCCATTCAGCATTCCCTTTGTGGTCTCCCTGACTTCCTTCAGCTCTTTGTTAATGGATTCCATGAATGCCTTTAGTGATCTTTGTGTATTCTCTTCCTGCTCTCTCAATCCCTGTATTACTCTTTTAGCTTCCTCCCGTTCATAGGATTCCTGTAGTTCTCTTTGAGTTTTCTCTGCCTGTTCACGCCATTCCTGCCTTTCTCTTTGAGTATTCTCAAACTGCTCATGCAAATCCTGTATCAGCTTTTGAGTAGCTTCCTCATGCTTATGATATTCCTGTATAAACTTTTGGAATGCCTCCTCTCTCTCCCTATCATGCTCATACAGAGACCTTTGTATGCTTTCCATCTTTTGATTTATCATGTTTGCCAGCAGTGTTTGTAGAGCTATTTGGGAATTCTCCTCTGGATTATTCATGATCTGTTCTGTCCCCTGATATTGGGATTGAGAATTGAGATACCCGGATTTGCCATTTTTCTTGTGTTTTTCAGGCTTACTCTGCTCATTTGAGATGAAAATAGCACCAGTTTTGTGCTACGACACTCTCTTAAGGCAAGCATCAACCCAAGTCTGAATTTGCACAGTCAATAGTCTACAGATACGATCTAGTTCAACAGATACATCTATTCAACATCAAACAACTATACGTTAATTGGCTAAGAACAGCAAAGTATAATTTGGAAGACCAGTAATTATTAGGGTTAGGGAGAGATGTGGGTAAAAAAATAGGAATAGATTGATGTGGGGTGGCTTAGGGAGAGTTAACTAAGTCTTAATCTCAATGCAGGAAATAGTTTGGGAATAATGAAAGCAGAGAGAGAAAGAAAAAAAAAGAAAAGGAACAGTAAAAAAAAGAGACCAGAAAAAATAGAAAGGTAGAAATTAACAAAATTATGTAGAAGCGATAACAATCTATTTAGATAAGAACGTGCATTTACTAAAAGAAGGGGACGGATAGGAAGGAGATGTGAAAAACTTAAAAATAAAAATGCTTAAAATATTATATAGGTATAAAGAGGTAGTACTGCTATTAAGGAATTTAAGTCTCAGCGGTTTTGACTTGAGTAATAAATTTGTGGATTAAGTGTGTACACAATGTGGGATAGGGTCTAATAGTCAACTACGGGTTTATCTGAGGATGTGCCGGACAAGAATTAAGTCACATAAAGAAGAATGAGGAGAAAGGAAGAAGAAAAAGATGAGAAGTTCAGTAGAGGTAAACAAAAAAACAAAAAGATAATTTAAAAAGAAAAAAAAGAGAAAGAAAACCAAAAAAGAAAGCAAAAACGCACACTTCCGTATCCCCAAAATAAAAATTATAAGAGGAAAAAAAAGTTTCTGGAAAACAATTTTTTTATCAAAAAAGGTAAAGATTAAAGATTGAAAAAAGTTTTAGAAAAGAAAAAGAAATTTTTATATAAGGTAGCAAAAATAAAAACTAAAAACAAAAGAAGACGAAGATGAAGAGAAAAAAAGAAAAAAACAAAACAACAAAAAAACTTCTTTGAATTTTTTTGGGAGGAGTGGGAAAAATCCTGTATCTCCTTTGTGTCCGTAACCAGTCTCTTGTTGGAGTCGCTGGTCTGCTTGTGGTCCTGTGAATTGGTTGGTTTCTTAAGCCAGTTTGTTTGAACAGACGTAAAATTCTCTGCTTTACCCAGGATTTGGTGATCCTCCTCTCAGGCTAGTTCACTGGGAGACAGATCTGCTTTGAGTATCACAAAAGAGGGGGATGCAGTGATGAGGCTAGGTTCTGGTAGCTTTTCCGGGCTGGTTTGTGAAAACCTCACAGAGCCCAGCCTGGAGCCATTCTCAGGGTTTCTGTTTACTGATTTTCAATTGCTTGGCGAGGCTGCTAGAGGGAGGGGCAGCCTCTGGCTCTGATTACCCAGTGAAGAAACCCACTCCTCGGGCTGGCTCCTGAGCTGGGTGACTTTTCCCTGGGTGGAGCTGAGTCTGACAGGTCACGCCGCCATTAAGTTCTTGTGACCTGCTAAATGACTCATTTTATTCCAAGGCCTGAGCTGGAGCTAGCAGCTCCTCCGAGCTTTGTCGGTATCCAAGATGGAGATCACTGGTGCTGGGGGTGGGGAGGGGTGGCCTTCCCTCCTCTGCTCCCTGAGAAGGAGTTAGGACTTCAGGCTTCTACTCACAACGAGTCTTATTTCCTGGGTCGTCTCTGGTCTGCGAACTGCAGGATGAAGATGTCTGCTCCTTGTTGGTTCTTGCTGGTGTTGAGTAGAATCCGCTCGCCTGCTGAGTCTGGCTCCTTCGTCCGGGACTCTCTGTTGCTCAGGTATGGCGCCTGTGCTCTCCGCCACTGCCACAGCTGCCGCCGCCGCTGCAGCTGCTGGCAAGGGCTCAGAAGTGTCTCCTTGCCTGGGTTTCCTTCTCTGGCCTAACTCTCTGTCCTGTGATGGTACACTTGGTATAATTCTCTGACTTAGGACTGTTCACTGGAACTCTAAAACTGCTTTTTATGTGAGAGCTTACTTAGACTCCAGCTTCTCCTCCACCATCTTCCCGGACTCTCTGATCTCAGACTTCTTAATAGCTAGGATTTACAGGGGTTGAGCCACTGGAGGCATTGGGTAGAAGCTTTTCTTGAGCAAGAGTTCTTCCCTGCATTTTCCCTGACTCCTCCATGCAAAGGGGGCCTGAAGGTCAGGAGCTGTGAAAAATAGTCTTCCAGCCACAAAATTGGATGAGGTCTTTGGTAAAAAGTCAAGCTAATCTTCCTCTGAGCCCCATTCTGTGACGCCACCCTCTGCCCTACCTGTGACTCCAGTACAAACCTTGACCCAGCCTTCAGTGTTCTGCCAGACTTGTCTGAGGCCACAGAACCTTCATTACACCCACACCACCTGCTCTAGAACACCCCTCAGGACCTTTACGCATGCTCTGCACCTTCTGCCCTAGGCCCTCTGTCCTGTTCCACATCTTAGAACTCATGTGGTATTTTGGCACTGGTTGTATCACCTCCTGGAGCAAGTCTTTCCTTCCTTTCTCTCACTTTTTTTTAATACTGAGTTGCTAGAGATCGAACTAGTGCAGGCTGACTGTCAAATGCTCTATCTTGGTGTGTGTGTGTGTGTGTGTGTGTGTGTGTGTGTGTGTGTGCCAGTCCTGGGGTTTGAATTCATGGCCTGGATGTTATCCCTGAGTTTTTATGCTCAAGGCTAGCATTCTACTACTTGTACAACAGCTCTGGTTTTTTTGGTGCTTAATTGGAGAAAAGAGTCTCATATAGACTTTCCTGCCTGCGCAGGCTTGCAGTTATAATCTTCAGATCTCAACTTCCTGAGTGCTATTGTTACAGGGGTGAGCCACCAGCACCTGCCCTCTACCTCTTACCTACCTCGGCCTTCCTCTGAGGCTCAGAATTGCATGTCTCACCAAGCTCACATTTTTTTGCCAGTGTTGTGGCTTGAAATCAGGGTCAAGGCATGTGCCTGAGCTGCTTTTGATCAAGGCTACATTCTATCACTTAAGCCACAGTGACACTTTTGGCTGATTCTGTTTATATGATACTGAGGTATCCGACCCCGGGCTTCATGCTTGTATGTTAAGTACTCTACTACTTAGCCACATTCACAGCCCAAGGCTTACTTCTAACAGGAACTATGAGGGTGGTATTTATTGGCATACTCTTTTCAGCACAGAAATCACTGGGCATTTCAAATCTTTGCAGGATTTGGGACCAGAGTGAAACTCAGCAAGGAGGAATGATGAATGAGTGATAGCCACCAGGCCCCAGAGATCTAGGCTCACGTCCTATACAGGGATAGGGAATATTGAGCCAGAACCTTCCACAATACCTATAGCCTAGGAAAAGTGGTCTCCCTGGAGGCAGTGGCTGGCTGCTAGATGTCCCAATGGGACACCTCAGCCAGAACATAATGAACCCGTTGCATACACCAGCCAAGGCAATCCTTCTGGGCTTCAGTTATTAAATGGCAGAGAAGGATGCTTTGTTCAAGCTACTGGCTCAGACTTAGTACTCTCTGAGTGCTTTTCCCAGCTTTCACATGTTGGGGGTCTGGTCATGGGCAACCTGATGAATGCCCATCATCCATACATCATCCGTAAATACACAGAGACATGGAGTTACTGCCTTCTTTTTTTCTTTGGCAGGTCTCAGGTTGAAATATGAGCCTAGGCCCTATCCTTGATCTCCTCTTTCTCAAGACTAGAACTCTGCCCTTGAGCCACAGCCCCAACCCTTGGGGATATTTTCCTGTGATCTCTTAGAAATAAGAGTGTTGCAGACTTTCCTGCTCTGGCTGAATTCAAATTGGCATTCTCTACATCTCAGCCTCCTGAGGAGCTAGGATTACAAACATGAGCCACTGACACCTGACTTTCTTTGCTTCTTCTTGTTACTTTTTAATCATGACAATCTGAAATCTTCAGTGTTATTCCAATGGTTTGCATTTGAAGTAAACTTCCCAGGCCTGGAGTTCGAACCCCAGGACCGCCACACACAAATGGAGGCAGATCCTGACAAACTCATTCCTATTTACATGAATGCTAATGGAATGTTACAAAAGTATTTAAATTTGCAGTTAATTCATGATTCTATTTTAGAAAGCCACACATAAATCACTGGATTTATATCTTCCATTCTAGCACCATGTTATGATTTCCCTAATGGAAGGATATTGATTCATTTTTAATTAATGCTTTTATAAGTATTAAACCTTGATACTTCATTAAATGGAGACATAATTTAATAACTAATTGTTGGTAACTATATATCATTAAATGGAGACCTAACTTACTAACTAATTATTGGTAACTATATAAAATTTCATAATATCCTCACATTCTCTCTCTACATATATATATATATATATATATATATATATATATATATAAAACAATCTACACACACAAACATATATATATATATATATATATATATATATATATATATGTATTATATGGCACTAGTGTGGCTTGATAACAGGTAACAGGTCGTCAGAACTTCCTGGCAGCTCAGTTTGCCAGAGGTTGGTGTGCTAAGACTTTGACCCCATTTATGGATTGGACATTGTAGGCCGTGAGTTGAAATCCCAGCATTGCCAAAAATTTATTCATGTAGTAAGAAGCCACTTTTGACACATTTTTTTTCCTGAAAAAAAGTCCTGGGGCTCAGTATGATGTATAATTCATATGCAAATGTATCCTGTATGATAGGATGTAATAAATGAAATATTATATGTGTAATAATACTAAATGAATAAGGGTAATAAATATCATACTCACTAAACTCATGTGTGTATTTTTTCCAGTGCTGGGGCATCAATTCAGGCCCTGGGAACTGGTCTGAATTTCTTGTCTTCAAGGACGGTGAGCTTCCCCTTCACCCACAGTGCCACAGAGAAACCCAGATGCTGAGTTCAAATCCCAGGCCTGCCAGAAAAATGGTGCAAATTCCAAGACAGGGCCTTATTTTATTTTATTATTTTTTTTGCCAAGCATGGGGCTTGACCTCAGGTCTTGGCATCTCTGCCACAGCTAGCCCTGGGATTCTAGGATCCAAGTTCAAATCTTGGGGTTGGCAAGAAATAAAAAGGAAAAGGATAAAACGGAGAAATTCAAGAAGGTGGTTTTACATTTTTTCCCTTTGCATTGTGACCATCCTGCGTGTAAATGACAAAGCCCTGAAAGTGTACATGACATTGCATGCTGATGTTTGGCTGGCTATTAGGGAAGCCATAACCCAAAGCATAACTTAGGCTTGGAGGTTGAATCCCAGGGCTGCCACTAAGTATTGGCGAGAGATTCCAAGAAACCCATTTCCATGTACATCCATATGAATAGAATTTTATAAAAGTAACAAATTAGTAGTTAGTGTATGAGTATATTATAAAATTATACATAACAATTTTATTACATTGATTAATTTTCAATTAATAATTTATTATGTATTCAACCATGACACTTAAAACTGGAAAGAATAATTTGAATGTCAATAATGGGTAGTAATATACTATATGTAATTTCATAATATACAGACACATTTCTCTTGTCTTATACATATGTATATTGTCTTATATATATATACATATATATACATATGTATATGCATATACATATATGCCTATCTACACATTTATCTGTTCATACGCTTGTCACTCCTGGGGCTCAGTGGTATAATGATAGCTAGTACATACAAAGCCCTGGATTCGATTCCTCACTACCACATGCACATAAAAATCCAGAAGTTGTGCTCTCGCTCAAGCAGTTGAGCATTAGCTTTGAGCATAAAAGCCTAGCGACTGTGTCTAGACTCTTACTCAGGTCCAAGATGGGCATGAAAAAATATTGAATGTTGTGACTGTAACTCTATAAGGATAGGACTTCAAATACCTCATCACAGAGCAAGCCGGGAGTCTGGTGCTGACAGCTGTCATCTAACCTGACTTAGTCAGAGGTATACGACTGCAACTCAGCCCCACAGAAACAGATGCTCCTGGCTTGCTCACTCCTGTCATCCAAGCTACTCGGAGGCTGAGATCTGACACTGGTGGATTTAAAACCCAGTCCTGGCGGGATGTCTGTGAAACTCTGAGCTGTGGATCAAAGTGATAGATCTCCAACCTTGAGCAAAAGATCTTAGGACAGTACCCCCAACATTTTAGTGCAATCCCTGTGGCTGACTCCCCCCCAAAAAATGCTCCTCTGAATCATTAGATGTGAACTTTGTGCAGTTTGTGATGTGTTTCTGAAAGAATGGTGATATTGATGAAAGCACCCCAATACTAATTAATGACAGCTTGTGGGATGCATCTATGTGATGATTCTTTCCTGGAGTCAGGGCCCTCACGGGGTGCTGTGTGCTGAGTCCTGCACAGGATGCTATGTGCTGAGTCCTTCACAGAGTGCAGTGTCCTGAGTCCTGCATTGGGTGCTGGGTGCTGAGTCTTTCACAGGATGCTGTGTGCTGAGTCCTGTAAAGAGGGTTATTTGCAGCCAGGCACCAGTGGCTCACGCCTCTAATCCTAACTACTCTGGAGGCTGAGATTTGAGAATAGTGGTTCAAAGCCAGCCCAGGCAGGAAAGTCGCTGAAACTCTGATCTCCAATAAACCACCAGACAACTGGAAGTGTCACTGTAGCTCAAGTGGTAGAGCACTAGCCTTGAGCTGAAGAGCTGAAGGACAGTGTTCAGGCCCAGATTTCAAGCCCCATGACCGACAAAAAAAAAGTGTTATGTATTTTGTCCTTCAAAGGGTGTATACTTTCATCTTGTCCCTGTAAGAACTCCAACTGACATGACTATGCAGAAAAGAATATTGAGGCTCAGATGTGTCCCCATGGCAGGGACAAAATTATGTATTACTAAAGACTAGTGAGTTGTCTACAGTACACAATTGTTTTGTATTGTTTTTTCTAAGTCATGAACCTTGAACTCAGGGCTTAGGCACTGACCCATACCTCTTGGGCTCATGGCTAGCATTCACCACACAGAGCCAAGGACCTCCTTGCAGCAGGTGCCATGGCTTAGGGTTCTATAACTGAGGTCTGTCATCCTTCCTTCTCAAGAAGCTGAGATCTGGGTTCCAAACTATCCCTGACACAAAAGGTACCATGAGACTATTATATCCTATTCACCACTAAGAAAACTGAAGTGGAAACTAGGTGCTTGCGTCTCATGCCGGTCGTCCTAGCTACTCAGGAGGATGAGATCTGAGTATCATGGTTCAAAGCTAGCATGGACAGGAAAGTCCTTGAGACACTTAGATCCAATGAACCACCAGAAAACCGGTAGTGACTCTGTGGCTCAAGTGGTAGAGCACAAGATTTGAGCTAAAGAGCTCAGAGACAGCACCCAGGTCCAGATTTCAACTCCTACAATGACAACAACAACAAAAAAGTCAGAAACATACTAACAAACTTGAAGTAGAGGGGTGGGAATGTGCCTTAGGAGTAGAGTGCTTTGCATATATGAAACCCTGAGCTTGATTTCTCAGAAACACATCACTAGGAAAAAGCTTGAAGGGGCTCTGTGGTTCAAGTGGGAGAGGGCAACCATTGTACAAGAGAAACTAGGTACAATGCTCATGTCTTGAGTTCAAGCTCCAGGAATAGTGTATGCACACACACATGCATGTACACACACTCACACACACAGAGAAAGCAGAAATGAAGCTGTGACAAAGTAAAGCAGTAGACTTCGGCTCTGAGCTCATGGTCAGCACCCAGGCCCTATGTTTAACCCCCAAACCTAGCCAGCCAGGGCCTAACTAGGAGAGGTCAAAGGTTTCAAAACCTGATGAGCTTCACCAGTCCTAGATGACAGGAAGCTTTGTGATATCCAACATGTGCTTGGATTTTCCAAGCTCCTGGAAACCTAGGAGAGGCAATATAGGCCCATCATTGGCGGCAATGAAACGTTTCATTATGTTGAGTGCCCTAGTTGTCTGCCTGAAGGATTCCTGAATTATATTGAGCACTGTATCTGAACACTGGAATATAGTCTCATAAAGGCAGGATAAGAGCACAGAACTTGGCCTGCAATGGGAGTTGGCAAAAATGAAGGTCTCCTGTTAAAACAGAGCACTGGGAAGAGAGATAGCTAAGGTAAAAACAGACCTTTTTCTCCTGACCTTCAGAGCCTGCCCACACATCCTCACTAATTGGCCCAGATGGAGTTATTTGGTACACAGCTGTACAGGAGTGAGGTCTTTTGTATTCCTGTCCAGACAGAGATAGCTAAGGGTAAAAACAGGCCTTTTTCTCCTGACTTTCAGAGCCTGCCCACACATCTTCACTAATTAGCCCAGATGGAGTTATTTGGTACACAGCTGTACAGGAGTGAGGTCTTTTGTGTTCCTGTCGAGACAATGAGGGAGACTTCCTCCAGCAGGCCTGGGATGAAGAGAAAACCTCAGGCTACATTGGGAGCAGTGAAGGGAGCCCTGGAACATGAAATACCATAAAAACAGTTTCTGTGTTATGAACTCATTGTATTGAATACAATTTTCTTGCTTGGTGCCATTCATCATAGCTACTCACGAGTTTCACCTAGAGGAATACATCCATACATACACAAAGAAATTGAGGTACAGGTTTTTTTTTTTTCTGAGGGGGCAGTCCTGGTGTTGAACAATGAGCCTAGGCCTGGCCCAAGAGCTCCTTTTGCTCAAGGGTACTGCATTAAGCTTGAGTCACAACCCCACTTCTGGGTTTTTCTGTGATCTCTTAGAAATAACATTGTCAAGGACTTTCTTACACTGGCTGGTTTCAAACTCAAATTCTCTACATCTCAGCCTCCTGAGGAGGTGGGATTACAGTCAGCAGACACTTTCACCTTCTTTCTTTTCTTTGTTTTATAATCTGGACTGACTTCTTAATAAGGTCATCCCTATGGTTGGGACTTATAAGTAAACTACCCAATGTTTTTTATAGCTGCTTTATCTGAGAGTATTTTCTCTCTTCATCTTACCCTCTGGTCACAAGGTTGAAGCCAAAAGTGAGAAATGAGTGCTACAGGATTTAGGAGCAAATGTCCACAGGACATGCCAGTTCTGTCACTTAGCATTGAGCTGCAGTGAATTTACTGTCTCAGGATATGAGGACCGAAAGCTGGAGTGATCCTCATACTATCTGCATTGCTCCTTTTGCCTATAAAATGATACAATGATTATGAGTGTTTTGTATCTCCAACCTTAATTATCTAGGACACACTAGAAGCATGTCCCTGTTTCCGTTTTTCTCTAGTACTTCTCGAGATTTAGACTAAAGGTTTGGGTAGAGCGGCTCCTAGGAGAATCCCTGAGGAAATCCACTTGAAGCTTCCTCAGGAGATCTCCATTCAAAGCCAGCCCTAGAAGGAAAGGTTTATTGTCTCCAATAAACCACCAGAAAACCAGAAGTGGAGCAGTGTCCTAGAGGGTAGAGCTCCAGCTTTGAGAGAGAAAGACAAGCAGGCGATACAGGCCAGACCAGTCAGGAAAGCCTGGGAGGTGTTTATGTCCATTGAAAAACCAGATGGCTGGAAGTGGAGCTGTGGCAGTGATAGAACCTCAGTCTTGTGAAAAACAGCTGAGGAATGCAGCGCGTCCTCAGTTTAAGCCATGGGGTGGCCACAAAAGAAAATTCGAAAAGAGAAGGCCAAGTTTATGTATCAGTGTCCTACTTCTTACGTGTGTATATTACTTCCCTAAGTGCAAAGAGGCTGTATGCAAAACTTCTGCTTTTATTTACAGATTTATGTTTTAGATATGCTCATTGTACATACTGCATCATTCTCTTCATTTCAGCCCCATTGATTTTCTCTTCCAGTATTCTAGGCATGTTTCCTTATATGGTGCACACCGAAGCTCTCAACAGCCTTTATTTACATTTTATTATGAGGCCAACGCAGGAGCAGTCACAAATCAGGCAGGGGAAGAGATCAGAGTTCATGGAAATAAGCAGTATTCAGAAAATTATACTTGGGGATGCAAAATGGTAGCATATATATGTAAAAACTACAATTAAGAAAAAAGATGAAGGGGCTGGTAATGTGGATTAGTGGGAGAGTGCTTGCCTAGCATTCAAGAGGCCCTGGATTTGATTCCTCAGTAACACATACAAAGAAAAATCCAGAATTGATGCTGTGGCTCAAGTAGCAGAGTGCTAGAGACAGTGCCCAGGCCTTGAGTTCAGCCCAAGAAATGTCAAAGAGATAACTAAGTATGTAGTTAGGTGGTTAGGTAGTTAGGTAGGTAAGTAGGTAGGTAGGTAGGCAGGTAGGTAGGTTGGTACATACATAGATAGATACAAAGAAATAAAGGAAGAAAGGAAGGAAGGAAGAAAGAAAGGAAGGAAGGAAGGAAGGAAGAAAGAAAGAAAGAAAAAAAGAAAGAAAGAAAGAAAGAAAGAAAGAAAGAAAGAAAGAAAGAAAGAAAGAAAGAAAGAAAGAAAGAAAGAAAGAAAGAAAGAAAGAAAGAAAGAAAGGAAGAAAGGAAGGAAGAAAGAAAAGGTCAATAGATAGATAGATAGACAGACAGATAGATAGATAGATGGATAGACAGACAGACAGACAGACAGACAGACAGATAGACAGACAGACAGACAGACAGACAGACAGACAGACAGACAGACAGACAGACAGACAGACAGACAGACAGACAGACAGACAGACAGACAGACAGACAGACAGATAGATAGATAGATAGATAGATAGATAGATAGATAGATAGATAGATAGATAGATAGATAGATAGATAGATAGATAGAAAGAAAAATGATAGCTGAATCTGGTCTTGGACTTCAGGAGGAAAGAAGGGAACAATTCCCAGTCATGAGGCTTCTGCAGTGTTCCAGGACACCAGCATCACCTTCACACAACCACAGAGCAGGAAAAATGTCTCTTTCCCACTTCTCAGGCAGCCGAATGCCCCAGAGGAAAGAGGGCAGAGCCAGGTTCTAACTCAGCTTCTTGGAGACAAAGAGAAATGACCCTGCCTCACCTTGGACTGGGGATTAGCATTAATGATGTGGAGAATGAAGGAAGGAGAAAAGACTGGCAGAGGTAGAAGAAGGGCCTTCAAATCTGATAGATGGAGAGTAAAAAAACCCACTCCCTAAGACCAGAGAGCAGGGCTTTTCTACTTTGTTCCTCCCCTCTCCCTCACTAAACTGGCTCTCTATTGGTAACCTAAAGATAGCTTGAGGATCTCTTCACCTGAGGGAGGAAGGTTAGTCATTGTTTGAGGAAGCTGTGAAAAGCCTGACCCTGGTGTAACTCTAACAAATGTTTCAGGTTTCCCCCCATTGCTGGCTGTCCCTGGAATGAATGAAGTGGTTTTGCAGCTCACTTCCCTTTTGAGTGTGTATATTCTGCCTCCTTGTTCTCTTCACCTAGCCTGGCTTTTGAAACTGTTTTCTGTCCTTCAAATACAGTGTTACACTGGAGTTATTCCTGCTAACTCTGCCAGGGCTTGGATCCTGAGAACTTCATTTGAACCCAGGATGGGTCAATGGGTCAAGAACACTAAGAACATTTAGAGTAACTTCTCATCACCAAGGGAAAAACAAGAAGCTCTTCAACATCTGACCTTTCAGACGTGGAAGTCAGAGTGTCATAGACTTTCCAGCCCTGGCTGGCTTCAGTGTGATCCTGAGACCTCAGCCTCCTGAGCTAGAGTGATGAGCAAGAGCTACTGGTGCTCTGCTAGGTTCAGATGAGTAATGACATTGACAATACAAGTCAACTGCTTATCACAAAGGGTTTGGGGAGCATATTAAGCCTTTCAACATTGGACTTTTCAGAACCCTGTGGACACAAGGTTACAATGCTAGAGTCTGTGAGGTTGGGAATGTGTAGCTGCTACACTTAAGCATGGAGGTCTGACTCCAATTCTGGTGTATATCAGCGTTGATTTTCCAGAGAATGTTCTCGTAATTAGCAAATAGGAAAAGTACTTTGATTAACCCTCAATTTTTTCCAGTTGTGTGTCTTGTATCAACCCTGGGCACTGCCCCTGAGCAATTCAGTCAAGTCTAACTCTCTACCACTTGAGCCACAGCTCCACATGGGATTTTTTAGTGGTTCATTGGAGATAAGAGTCTAACAGGCTTTTCTTGCCTAGGCTGTCTTTGAGCAGCCTCATGAGAAGGTAGTTTTCCAGGTGTGAGCCACCAGCATCTGGCCTATTTTTTTTGACAGTCCTGGGGATTGTTCTTCTCAAGGATAGCACTCTACCACTTGCTCCACTCCACTGCGTCTGGCTTTTTCTGAGTATGTGGCACTGAGGATTCAAACCCTGGTATTCATGCATGTTGAGTGAGCTCTTTAGCACAAAGCCACATTTCTAGCCTCTCCCTTACAATTTTATCCCACAACTTGCCTGTCCTCAGGAAAAGGCTTCTCAGTATAAATCATCTAAAGACATCCCTATAGGAAGGTGTCCAAAGATAAATAAGACAAAGCTCATTCTTGGGAGAGACTGTGACAAATGCCTCCATTTAATTATGTATCATGTTTCAACACAAAAAAGTTTTAATGATAAATGAGTCAATGTCCTAAATTATTGTGTATAATTTTATAATAGATGTGCAAAATATATATGGGAATGAAAATATAAATAAAATAAACAATAAAAAATAAAACAAATACAAAATCAATCATGAAAATCATAACATGTAATAAACATACTTATGTAAGTATATATCATATATTACACATGTATAGAAATATTTTTCCATTGCAGGGCCTTCATTCAGGCCATGGGAACTCTAGCCTGAATTTCTTTTCTTCAAGGACAGTAAATTTTTCCTTCACCCATGGTACAAAAGAGTTTACCTGGACAGTGAGATCAAATCCCAACAATTGTAGAAATACTGGCCCCAATTCCATTAATCTCTTAATGGAAGCAGTTACGTTTACTCAGATCCATACTGAACATTAAATAAAAAGCAGTGTAGAATTTTGTACATCTATTCAGACATCCTCCCCTACCCCCAAAGTGCTTCTCGGAATGCTACATGGTTTCTTTTTTGTATGTTTTTTATTGTAAAAATGTTGTACAGAATGGTCACAGTTACATGAGCAAGGTCATGAGTATATTTCCTATTGAGCATTGTTACCTTCTTCTTTGTTTTCCCCCTACCATCCTTTACCTCCCATCTCCACAACTACTCCCCCTACCAAGCTCAGTGACTTAATTTTTTAGTTTTGGCTTGCCATAGGTTTGAACTCAAGTAGTAGCAAATCTGCACTTTCCCTCACATTGTTACAAGTTCCTGAGTTCAAATCCCAGTATAGGAAAGAAAACTGGCAGAAATTCCAAACCAGAGAGCTTTATTTTTTTTAATTTAGTTAAATAATCATTTTTTTTTCTTTTTTATGGGTTTTTTAAGGCTTGAACTCAGGTCGTGGCAACTCTGCCTCAGCTTCAATCACCCTAGGCTAGGTGCAGCCTCAGGACCCATACCCAATCCTGGAATCCTAGGCCCAGAGGGTTTGCAGAAAGAAAAAATGAGTGGGATAGCACAAAAAGTGGCAAGCTGCAGAGGGATGGAGGTTTATTTTTTTTTTTTTATCTTTGCACGGTGACCATCCTGGGTCTGAATGCCATGGGTGCAAAGTACACCTGACCTGCCATTGCTGAGGGCTGGCGGGCTAGCAGGGAAGCCATAGCCCAACCTATCAACATAGGCCCTGGGTTCAAATCCAGGTCCTGACAACTACCAATGGCAGGAGATCACAAGACACTCATTCCTATGCATAGGAATATCACTTGAAAGAGAAGTTTGTGCATTGGTCAAGCCTAAAATTGGATGCAATAACCCTAGGACACTGATTGATCTTAATTTCATGCTTTATCAAGCATGAAAAGAATAGCATTCCTTTAATTGTGGTATAATAAATATCTAAGAGTTAGTAGGAATGTAGTAATGTCATTCAATCATAGATAGGTGGCTATGGTGCTTTTTACCAATATATATTTATTTGTATACTATTGTCTGCCTATCCTTGTACCGCTGTTTTGGCCAATCCTGGGTCACGATCTCAGCACCTAGGAACAACCTCACAGCTTCATTGGCTAGAGGCTGTTGTGCTCACACTCACCTATTCATGAATTGTACCTTCTAGGCCCTGAGTTCAGATCCCAGCAGTGCCAAAAATTTAATCTTGGAGTAAGAAGCCAAGTGTGAAACCGGTTTTCCTTTTCTGGGAGAGTTCTGGGAGTCAGGCATGATCGAGAACACATCTACAAATCTAGATGGTATGTGATAGGATGTAAACAATGTAATACATAGTTAGGATGCATCACAGTCAATAAAATAAATGGTAAATAAATGAAAAAAATAAAAAATATAATGTATAACCACACCAAACATAGTATAGACTGAACATCTGTATGGAAGTTCAATCCTATATTTAAAATGTATATAAAGGAGTACATTTTCCAGGTCTGGGGCTTGAATTCAGGCCTAGGGAATAGGCCTGACTTGCTGGTCTTCAAGCAGGGCGAGCTTCCCCTTCCCCGACAGTGCAATAGTGTTACCCAGACCCCGGGTTCAAATTCCAGGACTTGCAGACAAAAAATGGCACACATTCCAAACCAGGGAGCTTCATTAGCATTTTTAATATTTTTAAGTTCACTTCGCCTTTATTTGATACATATTGATTTTATAACATGAGAGTTTTTCAAAAAAGGGGTCTAAACTTTTACATTTCAGCATAGCACATTGGTGTTTCTATTTTGACCATCTGCCATGAAGAGTGAGAATGAAAATAAGGACATCATTTCTCCCTAGAAGGTCGGGACAGTTGAATTTATTTCTATTTAGAGTTATTTCTACAATTATAAACTCTCTGCATTTGCGTCCTATGAGTTTTCCTCAGTGCCTTCCACGAAATACACTAGGGGAGGCCTCATAGCACAAAAGGTAGGGTTTCTGAATAAAACCTCATTTCTGTGAGGACAGTAGGTACTTCTAAGCATTTTGGGAATAAACTGGATTGTAAAATGAAAAATGAAATTAATGGGACTGTGATGTACTCAGTAGTGGAGTACTTTCCTAATGAGCATAAGACCCTGGCAGAAAAGTTTCCTAAAGCTCAGAATGTTAGAATTTTATGATCTGCATGAACAAACTTCTTTTCTTTGGGGGGGGGGCTCCTGCGGCTTGAACTCAGGGGTTATCCCTGTGCTCTTCAGCTCAAGGTGAGCGATCTACTGCTTGAGTCACAGTCCCACTTCGGTTTTCTAGTGGTTTATTGGAGATAAGAGTCTCACGGACTTTTCTGCCTGGGCTGACTTTGAACCACCAAACTCAGATCACAGCCTCCTGAGTAGCTAGGATTATAGGCATGAGTCACTGGTGCCAGGCACATGAAAAAACTTCTTAAAGATTGATTCTGAGAAAAGAAACTTGGAAAACACTTTTAGTATAAATAATTTATAATGCCATGGTTAAGGCACGAATTCATTGGCTGGTTTCTTAGTTTATTTAAATATATATGCATTATTAATACATATGTATATATATTATTAAAAACATAGCTCTGAAGTGTACCTAAGAGCATATGTGCTCATGTAAAGTTATACAAATGAAAAAACTTCATTTTTCTTTTCAGTTTGGTTGGTACCATAAATTAGGTGGGATTTGTGTATTGTTTTGTTCTCTTTTTCCCCTACCTCCTCTCCTCACATTTGAACTCAGCTTGCTCTTACTTGGCTTCGTTGTTCATAGCTGATTTTCTACCACTTCAGCTATACCTGTAGCCTGGCATTTTGCCAGTTAATTGGAGATGATGTCTCTCAGGCTTTGCTGCCTTCATTGGCTTTGAAATTTCATCTTCCAGTTCTCAGCCTCCTGAGTAGCTAGGATTAAAGATGTGAGCCACTGGGGTGCCTAGGGATGCAGAAGATAGACCCCCCCTTGCTGTGTGAAACCTTGTCTTCTGTGCTTGGTCACCCTTTTCAACTGAAGAGGGTCCCAGAAAACCCAGTATGGAGGTGAGGATGCTGGGGGTCAGAATAGAAGGTGAATATCTGGGAAGACCACCCCCCCATACACACACATACAATCGGCCTATCCCCCGCCCCCAACTGTCTATAGTTCTCACAAGTTGATCACATTTCCCAGATCTACCAGCTTCTGCTGGTGCTCCCGGTCCATCTGGTCTCCAACAAACTCAGGAGATACACAGCTGTGTGTGTGTGTGTGTGTGTGTGTGTGTGTGTGTGTGAGAGAGAGAGAGAGAGAGAAAGAGAGAGAGACAGACAGACAGACAGAGACAGAGAGACAGAGACAGAGACAGAGAGAGTCAGAGACAGAGACAGAGAGACAGAGGCAGGGAGAGACAAAGAGAGACAGAGAGATCAGAGAGACAGAGAGACATACATAGAGAGACAGAGAGGGACAAGGAGAGGTCATCTTTCTCTTTGTACAGCCTGACTGTACTAAGGTGAGTGATCTGTTGGCAAATTGCAGGTGCTGCAAGGAAGAGTGTTCTGTCACCAGTCTGAATGTGTGTGTGTGTGTGTGTGTGTGTGTGTGCGCGCGCGCGCATGTGTGTGCATGTGTATGTGTGTGTGTATGTAGAAGTGGGTTGTAACAAGGAGGCTGGATGCTTTTGGTAACTTCTACCTGCTATCTTTGGGGGTGCATGGGCTTCACAGCTGAGGTCTGGGGGCCTGGAAGGGTGAGAGGCTTGAAGGGGACTCAACATTGTTAAATTACAAGAACAAGGGATCTCTGTTCCCTGGAGCTGTGTACTCTCTTGGGCCTGGTTGGTGGCAGTGGGAGCTTGGGAGGACCTGGGAGTGTGGCTTCCCAGGGGGAAAGAGAGCATGGCCAACACTTAGTAAGGATATGAGCCCTGCTAGTATGGAGTACAACAGCAAAGCTCAGACTCCAGGTCTTCTCATCATGATGTCTGAAGGGTGAGGCCAACCCTACTTTATATCTTGAGCTGTGATCTTCATATCTCAGCCTCCTCAGTAGCTAGGATTATAGGCATGAGCCTCCGGCACGGGGCCTCTGTTTATTTTTTGTATATTAGGGTTTGACCTCAAGGCCTTAGGCTTGCCAGTCAGGTCTTCTAACATTCGAGCCAAGCTTTTATGTCTTGGGGATTTCTGAGATGGAGACTTAATATATGCTCAGGCTGGGCTGGATCATGATCCTCCTATCTGTAACAGGCATGCGCCACCAGGCCTTGTCCTCTGTAATTGGAATTGTAGACATGTGGTGCCATGCTCCGTCATTGGTTTGTCCCAAACTCAGTCCATGGCAGCCAATTCTTGACCACAGGTGAAGCTCTGGGTTGGGCCTCGACCATTGGACTTCAATTTCCTCATGTGACAGTTGTTAGGAAACAAGGGATTAATACAGAGGGATCTCTGGAGCAGAGCCAGGGACAAAGGGAGGGGCCTTAAGATATAGTTCTCAGCAATTCTGTGAGCATATGACAGGAAGATACCCAGAAAGAGATCAGATGGTGTGTGTTATTAATGGTGCGACAGGCATGGGATTATTAAACAAAACATGGCTTTCTTTCATTATTACCCTATCCCCATGAGGAAGGGGATACTTCACTTTGTTCACTTTTGCAGCTGGGGAAAATGAGGCACAGAGTAGCCGAGTGACCTATTCATGACTCCCAGCTGAGAGGAAGCTCTGCCTGACTTCTCTGCCATGCTCCCTAGGACAATGGTTGCTATTCAGTCCACTTCTTGTGGTGGGAAGTCCATTTCTTGTCAGTCATGGGACTTGAAGTCTGGGCCTGGGCACTGTCCCAGAGCTCCTCAGCTCAAGGCTAGGGCTCTACCACGTGAGTCACAGCACCACTTCCAGTTTTGTAGTGGTTCTTTGGAGATAACAGTCTCACAGTCATTCCTGCCTGGGTTTGCCATGAGCCATCATCTCATATTTCAGCCTCTTGTGTACTTAAGATTATAGGTATGAGCCACCTGCACCAGGTTTAAGTGTAATTCTGACATTCTTTCAATCTCTCTCTCTCACAGGAACTTGTTGAATGGGTGTTGGAGGAGGTGGCCCAGCATCCCCATGTGGCTGGAACCAAGGTGGCCCTCTCATCCTGGAGGTATACTGTGGGTCAGGAGATGTCTTGCTCAGTCTGTTGTACCACCTCCATGAGGTAAGCCCTTCTGTGCCTGGCTAGACCAAGACGGTTATTCCTTGTCCATCTAGCCTTACTGGACTCAGTATTGTGTTCAATGTCCTTTTCTAGCAAAAAAATTCTGGCCAAAATTGATACATAGTTAAAGAATAAAAATGTAATGCCATCTTAAGAAAGTCATTTAGGGCTATGGGAAAGTGGTTTCATGGTATGGTGATTGCCTAGCATGCATGAAACCCTGGGTTCAATATCTCAGAACCACATAAACAGAAAAAGAAACACTGGAAATGGTGCTGTGCCTCAAGTGGTAGAGGATTGGCCTTGAGGGAAAAAAAAGCTGAGGAATAATTCCCTATCCCTGAGTTTATGCCCCAGGACTGGAAAAACAACAACAACAACAAACATTTAGTAAATGAAAATAAAGAACCCATACTAGGAATATATAATTGCTCATTCCATACTAATACCTGACAATAGTCCGTAATTCATGCACTTTAGCTATATTAGGATACTGAGTTGAAAAAAAAATGTTTTCTTCATAAGGTCATGGCAATTAATGCCAGGAATGTGCTTAGATGTCAGGTGAAGATTAATTCAGGAAATTCAAAGATTCCAGGCTTTTGAGTGTTCACTGCTAATCACAATGAGATGGGTAGTCTAAATGAGATGTGGAAACCTTTTTGGCCAGTCATGTCACCAAAATGGCAGAGGCTAATTAACAGTTGTGACAGAAGAGAAGAAATGACTCCAGATGGAAGGAATAAATGATAGTAACTATGGTATAGCAGAAACCATTCTAGGGAAGCATTTTTGGTTATTGAAGAACTAGTTATCAACTAGGCATATTCCTCATTGCCTTTAACATTCTAAATCTCTTAGGCTAGTTCTTAATCTCTGTGTGATAAATATATCTCTTTCTATGCTGTTCTTGCATACCTGGTCTCCTTTGCTTTCTTCTTTTTATTATTTTTTAATTGTGAAAATACAGTGCTTTCTAAACATATGTCTTTCTCTATTTCTCTATGAATATTTCCTGATAATAAATATACCTACACAGATTGAAGAGGCTGCTAATGTAAGGGTCCCATAACTCCTGAGTCATTAATGTAACAAAATGGCAAAGGAAGACATATTTATTGCTACCTCAATTATTCTAAAAACTGCAGTGTCACATCATTTGATTCAGATTTCCATTCTTATCTACTTAGTGTCATTAACTGCACTAAATACAAATAGTAGCCGGGTGCTGGTGGCTCATGCGTGTAATCCTACCTAGTCAAGAGGTTGAGACCAGAGGATTCTGGTTCAAAGCCAGCCTGGTCAGAGAAGTCCATGAAGCACTTATCTTCAATTAACCACCAGAAATCCGGAAGTGGTGCTGTAGCTAAAGTGGTAGAGCACTCGACTTCAGCTGAAGAGCTGAGGGACAGTGCCCAGGATCAAAGTTCAAGCCAAATGACCAACAGAAAAAGTGCAAAAATGACTTTAAGTTTCCCCAAAAGGAAAGACAAAGTCAATAGTAATCTTCCCAAGCAGAGAAAATAATTCCAAAATGATTCAGTGCACCTACTTTTGCTGAGTTACTTAAGTTATGGATTCTATGCTGAACATATTCTCTTCTTTTAAAAATTGTCAAATATTAGCTTTATTATAAACTTCATCTAATATTTCTTGGTTCAAAAGAGAAGTCCAGAAGTTGACGTCACTTGGATTTATTACTATCTCAGTTCAAAGCCAACCCAGGCAACAGTGTTGATCAAACTCTTATCTGTAATTAAACACCATAAAAGGCAAAAGTGGAGTGTTGGCTCAGTCAGTAGAGTACTAGCTTTGGGGGCAGGTGGGCAGGAAAGACAACTGTACAGGGACAGGGTCCAAACTCTAAGTTCAAGCCCCAGAACCAGCACAAAATAAACAAACAAGCAAACAAAATAAACCTAGGGTATTTCTTTGGGACCCTCTTATAGGAGTACTGGTCTGAGAAGAGGCTCCTTTTACTGATCATGCTCACTGGATTCTGCTCTTTTGAAATCCTTATTGTTATGGAAAACTCAGGACCAGACTAAAGGAATTCATAACTGACACCTGCAACAAGAGAATCATCTCAGGAGTGAAACATCCATCCATAAGACACTTTAAAACCTCCATGCCTTTCTTCCTTTGCAAGAGACCACTTTTAAAACGAAGTTATTTCCTTTGTCCTATGCTGGCCTTAAAATGGAATATTCTTTCCTTTTGTAATACCCTTAACTAGACTAGAAGTTTATAGACAAGTTTTATATGAGTAAAGGACACACTCAAAAAATCAGGGGCAGAGTTTCTTTCAAGCCTTGGATTCTTTTCTTGTATTGTAAAAAGGAAAACAAAAAAAAAGTCCATTAGATTCTGATTTGCAAGAAACCAAAAGGCTATAACTGGAGCTGTGGTACAAGCAGTAAAATGATATCCTTGAGAAAACTAAAACAAAACAATAAATTCTGGGACAGAGACAGGCCCTGAGTTCAAGCCTTAGTATTAGCACCAAACAAATGATTGAACTAATTAGTTAATTAAGTAATTAACTATAAATTAAGTGGTCACATGTGGGTAGGGAGGTAAAATGTAACATCTGTGGTGACTGGATTGTGTATTATTTTGTAGTAAGGCAAATTATCATTTGTACTAATCATTAATTTTTTATTTGAACTTTTTTTGTACAATAAACCCTTAATTTAGCATGCATGTATAGGTGTGTGTACATGTAGGCATATGTGTGTATGTGTATATGTGTGCATGTGCTGTTGTAATGTTGCTTGCCAATGTGGACAGGGTGAGGCTAAAAAGAGCTAACTTTGTTGCAATGTTTTTATTTATCAGTATTCTGTCATGTCATTTCAGTTGGACCACCCTTTTGTACATTTTATTTGTGAAATAATATCATCAGAATAAAAGGATTTACAATATTAAGTTAGATAAAAGAGACTGCTTTCAGCTCTTATTATAGGTTAGGTGAGAAGATTCAGACATATTTAGGTAGTAAATTAGTGCTGTAAGATGACTGTCGGTACAAAATATGTATTTGACCTCTTAAATTTGTTATACTTTTAACATACACTCATGGAGTGAGTTTGACCAACTGGACCAAATAGGTATTGCTCTCTAGTTATTCCCATGAAACACAAAGTGGATAAACTCTTTCTGGCTTTCTGTTGAAAATAACTTTCTTTGTAAGATCATATCTATTCACACTAAGAGGTAATCAACCAAATATTTATCAAGTTTGAACATCCCATCATATTGACTGAAAATCAGTATTGTTGATATGCTTGTTAGCTATTCCTTTCAAAAACAAACAAACAAAAAGCATGTGTCATCTCTAGATAGTGGATGTATCTGAAGTTGTTTTGTACATGCAAAGGCCTAATGGACCTTTTGTGGGAGTAACTGTCGCAACTTAACAAATAAGGCTTTTCGAATACCTTTTCCAATATAAATAACATCCCAGAGCGAGTCTTGCAATTTCTGAAAACCCTTTGAATATTTTAGTATTATTTCAGTTCATTGACTATAGAGCTAAAGACATTTCTGAAATAAATATTGTTAAGATCAGAAAATGTAAGTGGGTATATAGGCTTTTGTGCATCATCTTATGAAAATCCAGTTTTTATGAAACTAAATGAAATAGAATAAAAGAATGTAAGTGAATTTGGTAAGCTAATTATTAGTTTAACTTTGTTTTCTATTAACATAGTCATTTGAATGTAGATGATGCAGTTAAATTACTTCCTTTGTGTTTCTGTACTTCAGTTATTTTTGTATCATCGTAGTTATGGGAGTGAATTTGTAGTATAAATAAAGGTCCTTTAAAATGATTAGGATTAATCTTATGCTTTGTGTCCTACTCCCAAGAAAATGAGTTATTTTCAAGTGTTAATAGTTTATAATTGAATCTTCATAAGAAAATTTTAAAAATGCAGTAGCATTGATGACTTTTTCAACCAATTGTATTGACAAGTTGGAGAGTCTTTAATTCATGCTTCGGTCTTGGTGTCTATGATTTTTAACCTCTTGTTCCTAACATTAATGATAGTTCAGATGGCATTTTGGGGTATATGAAAGGTAAAATATTTATCTGGGGTCAAAGGTGATTTTTATATCAGTCTTGCTTTAATAACATTTTAAAGCAGTATATTTCTCTCAGAATGTTGGGTATAAAAAGCAATCAAAATACTTCTAATGGTAAACAACCTAGGTGAGCTACAATGTGGAAATGATTGGTCCATAACACCTGCAGTCTGTTTCCATAAGCAATTGGGCAGGACACTCTTTCGTTATGACTGTGTTAAACAGAAATGGGGTCCCCAGGCAGTACAGTGTTGAGTGTAGCAATAGAATATGATTTCTACTATTTGGAGCTAGAAATCAAGAATGTTATACATTAGCAGTTCCTTTCACCAGGGATGTATAAATTGATTATGAACTTGGAGTTTTCATATTACAGCTACCTATTTTCTAACAAAGATAAAGTCAAATATAATTAGAGTGTACACAATAATTCTGGGAAATTTTCATAGAATTAGTAGACTAAGTGCTGGTATTTTAGTCATAAAATAAAATGAGGTTATTTGATACAGCGGGAGATGGTCCTCAGGCTAGCACTTACCATGTGTGCAATGCTCTACTAGTAATTCCAATTCTGAAGATGTCAATAACATCATCTGAGAATTAAAAATGGAAGTAGTTCCACTTTATGGGATTATTGTGAGGATTAAGTTAGATACCACAGGTAAAGTACTTGGAAAAACTATCATTCAGCATTTGATACTTTCTACCTGTTATTTTATCATGTGATAAATTCTAACAATTTTACTGTGATTTTTATATTGTGTCTATTTACAATCTGCAATGTGATATATTGATATTTATTGCATTGGTCAGTTTTTTGACATTATGATGAAAATACCTGCAAAGAAAATTTCTGAGGAGGAAACTATTATATTGATTCATGGTTTAAGAGAATGCAGTTTACGATCAGATGTCTCCATTGTTTTTAATTATATTTTTATTAAATAGTTGTTCAAAAGAATTTCCATTCCCAAATCAGTTTATAAGTACAATGAATCTTTAATAACTTTCTTATACCCTTCCAAACCTCACCCCACTTTCATGTTTTCTAGTTTCATACTATCTGCATTGAATATCATGCCTTCACTCTCTTCCTCCACAACTTCCTTTATTCCTTCCCTTTGACTTCCGCTCACATCTTCCAAGTGATAGATTCCTGGTATTCATTTCTTTGGATTAAAATTCAATTTTATAAGAAATTACACCTTTTATATACTCCTCTGCAAATAGCATGCTTTGCTTAATACTGTCGTGTAATTGTAACCCCTCTGTATGGTATTTTTCACAATAAAACATCTCAGTTTTGTGGTCAACAGATTTTGAAAAGGATGCCATGACTTTATGAAATAAAAATAGAATCTTAAATGGGTGTAGTGGCACTATTGCCTCCCTCGATTTAAAAAAAATGTCTTAGACTACTACCTCAATCCTTATACAAAAATTTAAAATTTTTAAATCAAGGATGATTATCAAACTAAATGTGAGATGTAAAAACATATAAAACATAAACATAAAAATTCATGATATTGGATCAGTAAATGTTTCTAACATATGACATGGAAAGCATTTAGTGGGTAAAGCAAAGCAAGAATAAACTGGATAATATCAACTTATAATCTTTCATAATTCAAAGGACAATATAATAGAAGTGAAAACATATCTAACAGATAGAAGACACATATTTGTTAATGATACAATGTTAATGCTGCAATGATTCTCAGTCTAAGTATTTTTATATCTTCTAATTCTATATAACTTTTCCCAAAATAGGATATTTCTTTAAAGAACATATGTAAATATTAGGAGCATATGAAATAGGTTCCTCGTTAGTATACAAGAATAAATAAAGAGAAAACCCATTAGTAGGACTATAATATAAAAAGATGACACAAAATACAGTAATGCACTTGTGGAGAAGTTGATATACTCCACATAGCAAATGAATTTGTATAATACTTCAGTCATTAAAGCAAGCAAGTTTTCAAAAGGTCAAAGAGAATTGAATAGGTTCTATTCATTACACGTCTATGTATGTATTAAAGAGAAGTAAAAAAAAAAACTTGATTCCACAGAGAATGTAGTTCATTGAGAGTGCACTTGAATACTTTGTGTGAGATCCTGGAAATAATCCCCAAAAACAAATTTGAAAAGGATCACTATAGAGGATGTATGCTGGACAAATTCCTGTAAATGAATATTATATCTACTTTAATGTCTGTTCTAAAATTTATAGCATTTCTATTTGAAGAAAAGCAAATTTGTGAAAATTTTAGGCTTGGAAAACCTATGATTGTACATTTCACTTCCAAAGCAATAAAATGCATTCAATAAAAGGAGATAATATATTTCAGGTGAATTACATGTCAGCCAAAAAAAAATCTATTGTTAAAATACTTGACACAAAATGTAGAATACGTAAAAAGATATTTTCTGTGTTTGCTTAAAAACTTTGTAAACTGCAACATTTAAAACAATAATATGATTTCTGTTCATTTTAAGTATTTTTAATTGTTTATTTTAAGTTTATTCAGAGATAACTCAATCAAAAAGTGTATGTGATAACTGGAATACCTAGGAATTAAGCAAAACCTATAAATAATTGATAACCTTTTCTGGAAGAAACTTTTGGCAAGTGACAAAAGACACAAATCTATGCATCTGCATCTTATGAAAGCCATATGTTACTTGGTCAATCCAATTGTTTTGCTCTACTTTGCTAGGGAAAAATATTCTCAAGATAAGAGCCAATAGCAGTGAAAAGAAACAAAATACACAATCATCTTGATTTATTTGTGAAAGTAACAAATGAAATAAAACAATTCCACTTAAGGGACTCCAATATTAGTATCTATGAAGATGTTTCTGAATGCCAACATCCATTGAATTTTTGGAATTTTAATTTCTATGAACATATGAAATTTAGAACAAGAAAAGAAATATAATCTTAGAGCAAACCAGCCTTGGAATAATTTTCTCAATTGCTTTGAAATTATATAAGAATTGATATTCCTTTCCATTGGAAACATTTAAAAATGTTTATCATTTATTATAATTCAAATATAAAGCAAGAGTAATTTAATATAATCATTATAAATATCATTCTATTACTATCATAAAATAGAATAACAAGCCAGTCCCAATATATTACCTACCCATCATTATTCTTAATTCCTAATCATTACCTAAATATCTTAAACAATCTAAATAGGCATGTCTTTAACATAAACGTAAATATTCTATACTTTTTCTTTAACATTTTCCAGGGACATGCATTCATGTTTCTAAGAAATGTTCACAGCAGTTAAAAGATGCTTTTGTGAACTTAATGTGATACATTTTGTTGTTGTTGTTGTTTGAAAGGCCTGGGCATTATCCCTAAGCCTTTTTATCCTCAAGGAGAGCAATCTACAACTTGGGGCACAGAGCTAATTCATGTTTTTAGTGGTTAATTGGGGATAAGAATCTAACAAGTACTTTTCTGTCTGGGCCACTTTCAAACACATTTCTAAGATCTCATTACCCAGAATAGGTCGAATTATAAGAGTGAGTTACTGACACTTTTTGATGTATTTTTTATTTTAATTATGTTGTAAGATTTTTGTTTCACTATAGTGTACATCATTCTACACATAAATTTAGATATGTATATATTTCTGATGACAATCTCTAAAAATGTCATTCTACACATAACATTAATATGTATATATATATATATATATATATATATATATATACATGTACGTATATTTCTGAAGATGGACTCCCTCTAAAATTTTTTGCTACTATTTTTGACCTTTTACATTTCAAAGATATACAGTCTATTTTTCTAAAAGTTTCCTAGAATTAAATAACTAATATTTCAATAGAAAGTAGAGCTTTTACTTTCAAGGGAATTTTTGATATACTTATGACATTGTAATAACATTTACTGTATATTACTTGAAAATGTTCTGTCCAAACTCTTAAATATTTGTTTGCAGTGAGTGGGGAGAGAGGAAGTTAATTCATACTGGTTAGGAATTAGCAATGCTTCAAAAATCTATTCCATAATTTGTTATAAGCACATAGTCAAGCTACCTGATATGGTTTAGTTTTTTTGTTTCTTTATTTGTTCAAAATTTTAATATGGATGCATGCACAGTGTTAACATTAAAATATTAATCGAAAGATAAATAATAGCAAAATCATAGGCACATATAAGACTTTCATTAATTAGCACTTATGATGCTAATAATAATTTTGATGAAGATGATGATGATGACCACAGTGTAGCCTGACAATGATAAGGTGATTGAAAAGGAAAAAAACTTTACACGTCTTTGAAGCTAGAGTTCCCACATGGATTACAGTTATAAACTGAATTGGATTACATACAATAATAACAAGAGGAGAGTTTCAATACCAAGAAATAAAATTACATTAATAGGTAGAGACAGTAAAAACCCTAATGTTATTCCTGCAGTCTTTCTAATGCATACTCACTTTTCTTGGTGGTATTGTGTTCTTATAAATAAAATCATTTACTTCCACATTTTGATGGATTAAGATACAGTTTTCAACTCAGTGTGATTAATTCAAATAACATTCTCTTATAGGTAATATTCAATAACCAATGTTTCCAATAATTTATTAAGAGTATGTCCTTCAGTACAGCTGTAAACACATGACACAATTTATATAATACCACTTACATATTTTAAGTTACCACAAAACGACATAGGCCGTAGTGCCAGGAGCTAAAATTTATTTTTATTTCTGCATAAAACAACTTTTGACTTCATACCAACAAACTGAATTTGACTCTTTCCTTATTTGTAAGCTAAAGTGGAAAATGTAAGGACTCTTCACTTTTTTTTCTTTCTCTAGAAGTCAACAAATATTCTTCAATATTTCTGGTAGATTACATGCATTTACAGATGAGAAATGTAAGGGCAACAGTCAATGTAGTGAGTAAATAATGATACTAGAATTATTGTCTGGGATCTTCACTCTTTGTGCTTACAAAGAGAGTAATTTGGTAATGGAGAGAACCAATATGAAAAGACTATGGGGGAAAAAAAGCATACTTTGTAAAAGGTTGTTTTAGGAATAGGTTACCAGTGATGAATACTTGAAACAGGCTGGTGTCATGGGCATAAAAAGGAGTACATAGAAATTGTATTAGTGACAGAAACTGAGAAAATCTTAATCATTCATCTTATCTAAGGGGAGGGTAAGAAAGTTAAGAAGAAAGGTGAGAAGAAATCTAAAATGCATCCACATCTCTGGCTGGCAACTGTTAGTTATATTCCTGGTGAAAAGTACTACAGGTGGAAAATATGGACTTAGAGGAAAAAACTCTCAGTTCTAAGGTTTATGTTAAAGAGATGCAAATATATGTCTGTTTAGACATCACCAAAATATCCACGACCTTGAATATACAAAAGTATAATAAAATTGGGGGCATTATTAAAGTGAGGAGGAAAAGGAAAATTCTGACACAAGTGTGAGCAATGGGAGCACCAGTGTGGACAAGATTGGATGAAAGAGATAAGAAAGGAAACAAGAAATAAACACAGATTTACAGAAGTAAAGGAAGGAAAGAATTTGCAGGAATAAGTTGAAGGAAATATGCTAATTGGATTTGAAAAGTAAAAGCATATAGACAAATTCAATAAGAACAGTGTTTTGGTGAAAGTCATATTGATAAAATTTTGTGATATGAATGTGAAGCTATAAAATTCTGGATCCATGAATTCAACAGATCCTGTTGATTTTAAATGCTGGGATCAAATGCTTTTATCCTGACCTTAGAAGAATTATACAGATATAACTCTCGTGAACTTTCCTTAGAGGTATATTGTGAATATTTTTCAAGACTATTTAGACAGGAGGTTAGAGATTGAACTACAACACAGACAAGCTTAATTTGTCCTACATTTCCAATGAGTGACTCATGTATCCACATCAGTTTGGGATTTTATTGAAATATATTTAGATTTGTTTGGCTATCTTATCAGCCTAATCATCACAAATGTAGGACAAGTAATACCAAGTATTAGGTTAAACATACAGCTTAACTGAAGTGACTGAAGTCTCCTTGAATTGATTCTTCTTTATAACAGAAAATGCCTCAATAGACATTAACAAATCATAACTTCCATATACCCTATTGAAATCTAACTCTTGTTAGGGATATCTTCATGCTTAAATAACCCTGTCAATCAACCTGCCACAAATTCTTATATGTAGGAAGTACTATAATAAGCTTCAAGCTTTTATTGAATGGAAGAGTTCAGACATTACCCTCACCTTTTAATCCAAATCTTTAATTTTCTCATACACGTTGGCAAATAGGGAAGAATTCTGATATAACAATAATACAATGGTGATTTGAATTAACACGCCTTCTAGGATCTAGTATTAAATTGGTTACTTACTAATTAGCTCCAAATTTTGTGGATATTTATATTTCTCCTGGGAAAACTAATGAGCTCCAAGAAAATGTCCCTAGGGAGGGTTTCACTTCTAATATCACTGTTTGTCTCAAAATACTTTAAATTCTACACCCTCTAATGTGGGCATAGGGTTATACTGTGGAACTTTTCTCCTCAGAGAGTGAGTACTACCCTATTGTTTAACATAGACAAAGTACCTTGATACATACACTGGGTGTGTGCAAACAAGAAGTGGTAGTTGAACAATGTTCTTAGTAGTTTATAAAGATGAAATTAAAATAGAGCAACTATGAACTCAAAAGGAATGTGCAAAAAAGAAAAAGGCACAAAGTAGAATATACCAAGGAAATGCTGAAGTATAATTTAAAATTATGTACTCACGTTTGAGGGTGTGTTCAAAGTACAGCTTCAGACAGTGCAGTTGGATATCCTGGGGGGAAAACTGCTTTAAACTATTTTGGGATAATTCTACAAGTAGAAGCCCCTAGCTCTGACTCTAATCAGCCACAACATCTTCAACTTAGGGACTATTTTCCAAGTTCAAAGTGAAAAAAAGAGGGCTCGTCACAGTTAGTGTTCTGGTTGAAGTAATGACAATCACATAACTTTTCTACAAGTCTTTATTTTGGAGCATTAAAGTAGGAAAAAGCCAAGTAAATATTTTGCATGTACCTAAATTAAGTGGGACATATTATATTGGTCTCTTTTTAACTGGAAAGTTATAGATTATTTCTTTTTATACTCTAACTTGGAACAATGATCTGCTATCAGTTATTTCTTGTCTTCCTCTTCTTTTGCCCTTCCACTTAAATGATTTTTATTTAAAGAAACATACTTGAACTTGCATTTCTAAATTCTTCAAAATTATCTGAATTTCTTCATATTTCTGGAAGCCTCCTAAATCTTTCTCAAGGGAACATTTTGTCACTACCATTTTTATCCTATATGATGTCTTCCTGCCTAACTCGGTGCAAGAAATAAATTAGACTTATCCAGGTATCTCAACACTTGTACCACCATAAAAATTATCTTACTTAGAAATTGTGATTTTAGTATATCTGAGGAGGTGGAATCTGTCATTTTTGTATGACCTTAATGATACTTACATGCATGCAATCATGATTTTAACCAATATGCCCCTCAGAAGATGAACGAATCCATTAAACACACACGGTGAAATTCTATGCTTCCAATTAATAAGGAAATGGAAAGACTTGGAAAAATCCAACTAAGAAAAATAAGCAAGACACAAAGAAACAGATTCTATGGTTTTCCTCATGTGTAATAATTAGGTAATGGCTAAGATAATCCTAGCGGATGAGCAGAATGGCTCAATAGCTATGTATATATAACCATATAAGAAGATGCTGAGAAAAATGAATTCCTAGACATGGAAACAGAGGTTTTTCTTTGTTGTTATTGTTTTTACTGTACTATGTCATTTCTTTTAGGACAAAGGGCAAACCAATGCAATAGTAATACTCACAAGACAACATGTAGGATATTCACATTACAACTTGTGAGGGATATTGGGGTGAAGTAAAAGTGTGAGAAAAATGAGGGAGGGCATAAAAAGTTCGACTTGTTAGATATTCACTACCTTACAATTACTGCAACACCTTCTATATATCACCTTGACAATAAACTTAAATTTAAAAATAAGCTACATAAAATATAACTTCACTGTATTTCTATAGTAAATGATAATCTATGTGTATTACATTTTTTTAAAAAATGAACAATATTTGGCTTCTAATTTGAATTAATTGCCCCTTTCTTTTTCAGATGGTCATCAACCTGAATGCTATCAAGCTATACAAACTTTTCAGAATATACTTGCCATTATTTTTTTAAAAAACATTATTTAATATTGTCTCATAATAAATAGAAAATAGTTCAATTCTCTGGAAACTCCTAATTTTTAAAACTGAATGTTTGTTAAGAGGACAGAATATATGTGTTCTACTAACCACTCATTTTCAAATTCTGAGTATGCCATAACAGAGACATTTAAAACAGTGACTGTATGCATTTTATTTAATTCTGCAAGAGATGCAGTTTCCAATGGGGCATTACATATTTAAAGGTCAACAGAGAAACTAGCCACATTCTGGTAGAAGATAAAACTATGAAGTATAAATAATAATTAATTCCTCTAGAGTAAACATTTGTTCATCATAGTAAGCTATTATTTCAATGACAATCAATCCCAACATTTTATGCAGTAAAGTCATTCTAGCCCAACAGTTTCCACCTTGTAAGCTGCCCCTTAAAATTCCATAAATTCGCAGCATGACTAGCTTATCACTATTGTGAAAAAATTCTACAATTCTGCTAATGTCATGCCCTTTTTATTGTTGAAAGAACACTACACTATACTTTGCTACACTGTTTTCCCTCAAGTGGTATTCTTGAGATCAGAAAACTTGAAAATATTATTTATACTTATCTTTTCGTCTACCATAGATATTCAAGAGGTAAAGATCTGTGTATTATGGTTCAAAGCCTACCCATGCAGGAGGGTTCCTTAGATTCTTATCTCCAATAAACTGCTCAGGAAAAGCCAGACACAAGTAGCACTGAGGTTCTAGTGGTAGACCTGTATCTTTGAGCAAAATACAGGCTCAAGACAGTGTCCAGGCCCAGACGTCAAGCTCTAGGACAAAAAATACCACAAAAACAAAATGAAAACAAACCCCAAACCTAGCATTTTTCCCATTGTATACAGAGGTATATAATTAAGGAAATTTCTTCGTATGTCATGTACAGGTAGAAGAAAAATGATTTCAAACACAAAAGTCTCAAAACATTTCTCTTTTTCTAAATTTATAAATTAATAGCATCCCATTTATTGTCAACTTTTCCTAGATTATTCACATTATCATGATATACATCTACTGTTGGAATTGTCTATAAACTAAGTCCTAATTACAACTCTCTTGAAAGAATATTCTAGACAAATAGAATGCCAGAATCATTTGTGAATTTTTAAATTAAAACTTCTACTTAAAAAGTATTTTGTAGTATCCTATTGAATATGAAATTACAAGGAAAAGGTATTTATTTTAAATCTAAATTCTAATTTAGTAAGGTCTACAAAGTCCTACATTAGATAACTTTGCTGTTTCTCCTGGCTTAAGCTTTTGTATTCCTTCATTATTTCTTTGGAATCCAACAGAATGATGCTAAATTTTTCAAATTTTTGGTTCAGAATCATGACCTATTTTGCATCTAGAAGTATTCTGTAATGAAGAGAGCATTTAAAACATGACTGAGGACGATATATGAGTTGTATTTCAATAGGAAACTTGTCTTCTCAAAACATGACAAAATTAGCCCAAACTTCCAACTGTGAATTCCTTTCTTGTTCTTTGGTTTGTTTTATTGAGGCAAAATTATACTACCTAGTCTAGGGAAGGTATTACTATTTAATCCACTCTCTAATCTCCTGTATTAGTCTGAGTGCTAGAATTCCAGACTTGTATCGCATTGCCCTGCCATAGTTTGTTGGTTTATTTAATCGAGAAACATACTAGCAATTCTGAACTTCTCCGATGATCTATCTTATCCACGACTGACTGCTCAAACTGTTCTAACATTTGACACAGGATATGAACATTTTCAGATGCACCTGCAGGGGTCTCTGATTCATTCTTCCATGGATCCGATCCCTTTAATAATTATTACTTGGCTCTTTTACTATCTCTGGTCACTACCTAAGTAATAGTCTCATGCTTTTGGGGGGAAAGTTCACTTGACGACTTTCTAATATTAAAAATTATCACTTGATTCTAGTCTTAAACAGGACATATTTTCTATTATTTTCTAACTTTTCTACACATTGTGAGAGTTGTTTCATATGTGTGTTTGCACATACAAGTGCTTCTGTGTGCATGTAAATGTTTGTATGTATGTATGCAAAAACCTCAGGCTATTATTCAGCACTCTTGCTCATAACTAGGATCCCATCACTTGAGCCATTCATCCAATGCAGCTTTTGGCTGGTTAATTATAGGTAGTGTTGCAAAGACTGTTCTGCTGAGGCTGGATGTAAAATGAACTTTCCAGCCTCTTTTACATTCTTAGTTTTTATTTTTTCCAGGAGTATGGTTTTAAACTGCAAACATTTTTGTGAATGTAAAGCCTAACGTGTAGCCTCATTTTTAACTCAACAATTCATACAAAGATAGATGAACATACACATTACACATACTGAGTGTACACTGCTAGAAATGTGATCTTAAGCCTGGTACTGGTGGCTCAAACCTATAATCCTAGTTACTCAGGAGGTTGAGATCTGAGGATTGCAGTTCAGATCAAGCACCAGTATGAAAGTTTTCTGAGGCACTTAACTCCAATTAACCACCAGAAAACTGGAATTGGCACTGTGGCTCAAATAGTAGAGTTCTAGCTTTGAGCTGAAGAGGGGAGGGACATCGCCCAGGCCCAGAGTTCAAGACCGACAACCATAAAAAATAAACAAACTAAAAAAGAAAAAGAAATGTGATCTTATCCACCAGATCATTGCTACTATATTTCCTGCTCTCTCAACATTGCCTTTTTTTCCAGTTAAGTCCATGCTCTTATATGTGACTTGTTTTGGAACCAGAATTACTCTCCTTTTCTACTTTTTACAAATTTGCATGATTAGCTACCATGATTTAGATCTAGTAGAAAACAAGAGTGGCCTCATCCTTCATGTTTCACTTAGTAGTAATGCTTTCCCTATATCACTCCCATAGATCTACATACTGGCCTTGGATTTATTGTTTCAAAGTAGTCTTATATGAAGAGTCTTCTATAGTGTATTGAACCATTATAATTAATCACAAAACTTCTTTTTCTCCTATTATTCCTATTGTTTCTTCTACTGCTAACTTATGTACACTTGGGAAATAATGCACAACACACACACTCACAAAAATGTTTCTTAGAATATTCTTCCCACATAAAATTGTTCTTAATTACAGAGCCCTTAGGAAATTTGAACTTAAAGTGGTCCAGGATGTTTTTTTCATGTTTTTTTATTGTAAAAATGGTTTAAAGAGGGGTTAGAGTTACATAAAAAAAGTTAATGAGTACATTATCTGGCAAGCATTGTTACCTCCTCTTTTGTTTTTCTCCTACAATCCTTTTCCTCCCCACCAACCCATCTCTGTTCTCCCCTCCTCAAGTTGTAAAGCTAATTTTCTACATAGTGCTATGGACAACTCATTGTTACAATAGGTCATACTGTATACTTGTTTAAGCATTTTGTTATTTCCCTTCCCCTCCCCGCATTAGAAAAATGTATATGCAAGATGCAGGTAGCTGACAATAAATATAGTGAAAACAGTGGTTATACCATGGAGGAAGAAAATAGAAGAGAAACAATAAAATCAAATACTACATGTTCGATACATTAAAAAATAGCAAGAAAGAAAAAGCAAGTTGTGTCCCTATCTTGGGTTCCATTTCACTTAACATCCTCTTATATGGCCTTATGTACATGAATAAAGTTTTATAAACCATGCAAATTCCGCATTTTCACCTTATGAAATTATCTCTGAAACACATGTTACCTCATGTCCAAAGATATACTTGTGCTATTTCAATGAAGCCAGAAAACATTCATTTTACCTGGAGCAGCACCATAGATTGTTACTGGAAGTAAGTGGAAGGAACTGTTCTTGCAAGTGGAAACTGATCCCAAGAGAGGAATTGAACATAGAGAAATGACAAAGTTCAAGGTAAATTGTGCTGTTCTTTTGATGGTACAAGAAAAGAATCCAAGGCCTGAAGGAAAATCTGTCCCTGACTTTTTCAAGTGTGTCTTTACTTATATAAAACTTGTCTGTAAACTTCTAGTTGAGAGTATAACAAAAGGAAACAATATGCCATTTGAAGGCCAGCATAGAATAAAAGGAAATAACTTTGTTTTAAAAGTTTTCTCGTGCAAAGAAACAAAGATTTGGGGGTTTTAAAGAGACTTATGCACTGATATTTCACTCCTGAGATGATTCTCCTGTTACAGGAGTCAGTTACCCAATTCTTTTTTTTTTTTCTATCTTGGTATTGTTTCTTTTTTTTTTTTCTTTTTTTTTTTGTGAACACACTGTACAGAGGGGTTACAATTACATGGGCAGGTTAATGCGCACATTTCTTATCAAGCATTGCAACCTCCTCTTTGTTTACCCTTCACATCCCTTCCCAGCCTCTCCCCCACCCCCCCCACCCTATGCTCTCCGCCTTCCCTCCCCCCCAGCATCAACATTGTAAAGCTCGTTTTCAACATCACAACTTGTACTTCTCATTGTTGCAACAGGTCCGCCTGCATCCTTAAATGACTTGTTTTTCCCCATATCCTCAACAAGTTATACTGACATCAAATATAGTGAAAGCAGGGGTTATACTGTGGGGGAGGGACGTAAAAAACTACAAAGAGATAATCTTATAAATGTGTTAGAAACACATGCATGAAAGGAAAAAAAACATTAAAATACATATCTAAGTGTTCATTTTCCTAACAACATATTATCTGACCTTTTCCGCTTGAGTAATACATATACTAGATATTGCAAATAAGGGAAACCACGGGACCTATGTTTCTTTGGGCCTGGCTTACTTCACTTAATATAATTTTTTCCAAGTTTTTCCATTTCCTAACAAATGGGGTGATGTCATTCTTTCTGATGGAGACATAGAATTTCATTTTGTTTATATACCACATTTTCTTGATCCATTTATCTACTGAGGGGCATTTGGGTTGGTTCCATATCTTAGCTATGGTAAATAATGCTGCAATAAACATAGTTGTGCTGGTAGCTTTAGTGTGGTCTTGTTTGTAAAGAGATTTGGGTAAATGCCCAAAAGTGGGATTGCTGGGTCATAGGGGAGCTCTATGTGAAGTCTTTTGAGGAACCTCCATACTGCTTTCCTAAGTGGTTGAACAAGTTTACATTCCCACCAACAATGAAGTAAGGTTCCCTTCTGTCCACATCCCTTCCAGCATCTGTTGTTGTTAGAGTTCTTGATTTTTGCCATTCTAACTAGAGTGAGGTGGTATCTCAATGTTGTTTTGATTTGCATTTCTTTTATGGCTAGGGATGTGGAGCATTTCTTCATGTGTCTATGGGCTATCCTTCTTTCTTCTTCAGAGAAGTTTCTCTTTAAGTCATTAGCCCACTTATTTATTGTGCAGTTGTTACTTTGAGGATTTCTGTTTGGGGGATATAATTTTTTGAGTTCCAAGTATATTTTAGTTATGAGACCCTTCTCTGTTGTATGGCTAGTGAAGATTTTCTCCCAATCCGTGGGCTTTCTATTGACCTTGCTAGCTATGTCCTTTGCCATGCAGAAACTCTGCAACAGGACTGAGAGGTATTTGGGAGTTCCTGCCATGTTATCCACCTTCTTGGTGGCTATGAAAACTGGGTTCTTCCTATGGTTCTTGGATTCTCAGTTTGGGTGCAGTTTTTTGGCATTTATTGTGGTCTTGTTGGTTTTCTATGTGTAGGACATATTTAAGAAACTTTTGTAGGGCTGGTTTGGTGGAGATGTATTGTTTCAATTTTTCTTTGCTATGGAAGGTTTTTATTTGGCCTTCAGTTATGAAGGAGAGTTTAGCTGTTATGAAGGAGAGTTTAGCTGGGTACAGTATTCTTGGTTGATGGTTGTTTGTTTTTAGGGCATGGCATACATCATTCCAGGCTCTTCTTGCTTTGATTGTCTCTGCTGAGAAATCTGAGGTGATTCTAATTGGTTTACCTTTATCGGTGATAAATCTTTTCTCCTTGACAGCTTTAAGGATATTTTCCTTGGTCTTAATTGATCCTGTGTAGATTATAATGTGACTGTGGGATGTCCTATTCTGGTCTGGTCTATTTGGAGTTCTAAAATCTTCTTGTATCTGAATAGGCCTATGTTTTTGCATGTTTGGGAAGTTCTCTGCTAGGATCCTGTTAAACAAATTTCCTAGACCATTAACTTCTGTTCCTAGGCGCTCCTCTATACCTATTATCCTTAGATTAGGCCTTCTGATGGTGTTTTCCAAGTGTTGGATAGATCTGTCATATTTCTTGGACTTGTCTTGGATGGTTGTATGTTCTTTCTCTATAATATCTAGGCTGTCTTCAATCCCTGAGATTCGATCTTCTGCATGGTCTAACCTGCTGTCAAGACTTTCTACTTTGTTTTTTATCTCTTTTCCTTCTAAATGGTCAGCTTTGATGGCTTCAAATTCTTTGTTGAAGCTTTATTTTAGATCTTGTATGAACTTCTTTACTTCCTTAATTTGGTGTTCAGTGTTTATTCTCAAATCACTTAGTTGATTGATTATGGTTTCCTTGGACTCCCATTCCTTCTGTTGGGTTCCATTCATCATTCCCTTTGTGGTCTCCCTGACTTCCTTCAGCTCTTTGTTAATGGATTCCATGAATGCCTTTAGTGATCTTTCTGTATTCTCTTCCTGCTCTTTCGATTCCTGTACTACTCTTTGATTAGCTTCCTCCTGTTTGTGGGATTCCTGCATTTCTCTTTGAGTGTTCTCAGCCTGCTCACGCCATTCCCGCCTTTCTCTTTGATTATTCTCATGCTGATCATGCTAGTCCTGTATCAGTTTTTGAGTAGCTTCCTCACGCATATGATATTCCTGTATAAACTTTTGGATTGCCTCCTCTCTCTCCCTATCACGCGCATACAGAGTCCTTTGTCTGCTTTCCATCTTTTCATTTATCATGTTTGCCAGCAGTGTCTGTAGAGCTATTTGGGAACTCTCCTCTGGATTATTCATTATCTGTTCTGTCCCCTGATTATCAAAATTGGGAATTGAGATACCAGGATTTGACATTTTTCTTGTGTTTTTCCGGCTAATTCTGCCCATTTGAGATGAAAATAGCACCAGTTTTGTGCTAGAACACTATCTTAAGGCAAGCATCAACCAACGTCTGAATTTGCACAGTCAATAGTCTACAGATATAATCTAGTTCAACAGATACATCTATTCAACATCAAACAACTATATGTTAATGGGCTATGAACCACAAAGAAGAATTTAGAAGACCAGAAATTATTAGGGTTAGGGAGAGATGTGGGTAAAAAATAGGAATAGATTGATGTGGGGAGGCTCAGGGAGAGTTAACTAAGTCCTAATCTCAAAGGAGGAAATAGGTTTGGTAGAATGAAAGTAGAGAGAGAGAAAAAAAGAAGAAAGTGGAAGGGAAAAGAAAAGAGACCAGAAAAAATAGAAAAGTAAAAATTAATAATATTATGTAGATTCGATAACAATCTATTTAGAGAAGTACGTGAATATATTGAGAGAAGGGGAGGGATATAAAGGAGATGTGAAACACTTAAAAATAAAAATGCTTAAAATATTATATAAGTATAAAGATGTAGTACTGTTATTAAGGAATGTAAGTCTCAGAGGTTTTGAATTGAGTTATAAATTTGTGGATTAAGTGTGCACACAATGTGGGATAGGGTCTAATAGTCAACTACGGGTTTATCTGAGGATGTGCAGGACAAGAATTAAGTCACATAAAGAAGAATGAAAGAGAGGCGAAGGTGAAAAGGATAAGAAAGGAAGAATAAAAGATGAGAAGTTCAGTAGAGCTAAACAAAAAACAAAAAGTTCATTAAAAAAGAAAAAAAAGAGAAAGAAACCAAAAAAAGAAAGAAAAACTCACACTCACGTATCCCTAAAATAAAAATTATAACAGGAAAAAAAAGTTTCTGGAAAACAATTTTTCGTCAAAAAAGGCAAAAATTAAAGATTAAAAAAAGTTTAAAAAAATTTATATAAGGTACCAAAAAGAAGAAGAAGAAGAAGAAGCAGAAGAAGAAGCAGAAGAAGAAGCAGAAGAAGAAGCAGAAGAAGAAGAAGAAGAAGAAGAAGAAGAAGAAGCAGAAGAAGAAGCAGAAGAAGAAGAAGAAGAAGAAGAAGAAGAAGAAGAAGAAGAAGAAGAAGAAGAAGAAGAAGAAGAAGAAGAAGAAGCAGAAGAAGAAGCAGAAGAAGAAGCAGAAGCAGAAGCAGAAGAAGAAGCAGAAGAAGAAGAAGAAGAAGAAGAAGAAGAAGAAGAAGAAGAAGAAGAAGAAGAAGAAGAAGAAGAAGAAGAAGAAGAAGAAGAAGAAGAAGAAGAAGAAGAAGAAGAAGAAGAAGAAGAAGAAGAAGAAGAAGAAGAAGAAGAAGAAGAAGAAGAAGAAGAAGAAGAAGAAGAAGAAGAAGAAGAAGAAGAAAAGTTCTTTGATTTTTGGGGGGAGGGGTGTGAAAAATTCTGTATCTCCCTTGTGTCCTTAACCAGCCTCTTGTTGTAGTCTCTGGTCTGCTTGTGGTCCTGTGGGTTGGTTGGTTTCTTAAGTCAGCTTGTTCCAACAGGCAGAAAAATGCTCTGCTTTACCCAGGATTTGGCGATCCTCCTCCTAGGCTAGTTCATTGGGAGGCAGATCTGCTTTGAGAATCACAAAAGAGGGGGATGCAGTGAAGAGGCTAGGTTCTGGGTAGAGTTGAAACCTTTCAACAAACAGTAGCTTTTCCCTGGGGCTAGTTTGTGAAAACCTCACAGAGCCCAGCCTGGAGCTATTCTCAGGGTTTCTGTTTACTGATTTTCAATTGCTTGTCCAGGCTGCTTGAGGGAGGGGCAGCCTCTGGCTCTGATTACCCAGTGAAGAAACCCACTCCTCGGGCTGGTGCCCGAGCTGGGTGACTTTTCCCTGGGTGGAGCTGAGTCTGGCAGGTCACACCGCCGTTAAGTTCTTGTGACCTGTTAAATGACTCCTTTTAATCCAAGGCTTGAGTTGGAGCTAGCAGCTCCGCTGAGCTTTGTCGGTATCCAAGATGGAGATCACTGCTGCTGGGGGTGGGGAGGGGTGGCCTTCCCTCCTCTGCTCCCTGAGATAGAGTGAGGACGTCAGGCTTCTACTCACGCTGAGTCTCGTTTGCTGGGTCATCTCTGGTCTGCGAACTGCAGGATGAAGATGTCTGCTCCTTGTCGGTTCTTGCTGGTGTTGAGTAGAATCCGCTAATCCGCTGCATCTGGCTCCTTCGTCCCGGACTCTCTGTGGCTCAGGTATGGCTCCTGTGCTCTCCGCCGCTGCAACAGCTGCAACCGCCTTGGCAGCTGCTGGCAAGAGCTGAGATGTGTCTCCTTGCCTGGATTTCCCCTCTCTGGCCTAACTCTCTGTCCTGTGATGTCACACTTGGTGTGATTCTCTGGCTTAGGACAGTTCACTGGGACTCTAAAACTGATTTCTATGGGAGAGCTTGCTTAGACTCCAGCTTCTTCTCTGCCATCTTCCCAGAACCTTACCCAATTCTTTAGTCTGGTCCTGAGTTCTCCATAGCAATAAGGATTCCAAAAAGCAGGATCCAGTGAGTACGATCAGCAAAATGAGACTCTTCTCAAACCAGTCCTTTAAGCATGGTCTCAAAGAAACGTGTGTTTTTTTTTCATTTGCTTGTTTGTTTGTTTAGTTTGTGCTGGTTTGTGTGTTTGAACCCAGAGGGTGGACACTGTCCCTGTACAGTTGTCTTTCCTGCCCACCTGCCCCCAAAGCTAGTACTCTATTGCTTGAGCCTTAACTCCACTTCTCCCTTTTTTAGTATTTAATTACAGATAAGAGTTAGACAGACTCTCCTGCCTGGGTTGGCTTTGAACTGAAATATTAATAAATCCAGTTGAATTCAACTGTATGGACTTCTCTTTTGAACTAAGAAATATTAGATGAAGTTTATTATAAAGCTAATATTTGGCAATTTTTAAAATAAGAGAATATGTCCAGCAAAGAAGCTATAACTTAAATAACTCAACAAAAATAGGTGCAGTGAATCATTTTGGAATTATTTTTTCTACTTGGGAAGATTTCTATTGACTTTGTCGTTCTTTTTGGGGAAACTTAAAGTCATATTTGCACTTTTTTTGTTGGTCGTGGGTCTTTAACTCTGATACTGGGCCCTGTCCCTCAGAGCTTCAGCTCAAGTTCAGCACTCTGACACTTTTGGTACAGCACCACTTCTGGGTTTCATGTGGTTAATTATAAATAAGAGTCTCATGGACTTTCCTGACCAGGCTTGTTTTCAATCACAATCCTGTGATCTCAAATTTCTGGGTAGCTAGTATTACATGTGTGAGCCACCAGCATCTGTCTTATATTTGCAATTATGTGCAATTATTGACACTATGTAGTCAAAGAATGGAAATTTGAATCAAATGATGACATTGCAACTTTTCAGAAAAATTGAGGTAGCAATAAATTTATCCTCCTTTTCCATGTTGTTACATTAACGATTCATGTGTTATGGGACTCTTACATTAGCATCCTCTGCTGTCTGCATTTGTCAACTTAGTATCAGAAATTGTTCATAGAGAAATATAAAAGACTGAGATTTTTAGAAAGCAAAGGAGTTCAGGTATGAAAGTACGGCATAGAAGGATATACAACTTATCACACAGAGATTAAGAATTAGCCTAATTACTAGAATGCTAAAGGCAATGAGGAATAAGCCTAGATGATGACTAGTTCTTTAATAACTAAAAATGGTTCCCTAGAATATTTTGTGGTATAACTTAGTTATTATCATTTATTCCTTCCATTTGGAGTTATTCCTTCTCTTCTGTAAAAACTATTAATTAGCCTCTGCCTTATTGTTGCCATGACTGACCAAAAAGATTTCCAAATCTCACTTATACTACCCGTCTGATTGTGATTAGCAATGACCACCTCAAAAGTATGGAATCTTTGAATTTCCAGAAATAATCTTCACCTGACATCTAAGCACATTCTTGGCATTATTTACCGTGATTTAATGAACAAAAGTTTTCTTTTTTTTCCCCAAAATTGTATACTAATATAGGTAAAGTACATGAATTAGGGACTATTGTCAGGTATCAGTATGGAAGGAGCAATTATATATTCCAAGTATGAGTTGTTTATTTTGTGCTTACTAACTAAATGTTTGTTGTTGTTGTTTTGCCAGTCCTGGGGCTTAAACTCAGGGATAGGGAATTATTCCTCAGGTTTTTTTGTTGTTGTTATTCAAGGCTAACCCTCTACCACTTAAGACACAGCACCATTTCTAGTGATTCTGTTTCTGTTTATGTAGTACTTAGGAACTGAACCGAAGTTTTCATGCATGCTAATCAATCACCGTACTGTGAAGCCACATTCCCAGAGCCCTAAGTGTCTTTCTTAAGATGGCATTACTTTTTCATTCTGTAACTATGTATCATCATTTTAGCCAAAAATTTTTGCTAGAAAAGGACATTGAACACAATAGTGAGTCCAGTAAGGCTAGATGGACAATGAATAACTGTTATGGTCTAGCCAGAGCACAGAGGGGCTTACCTCATGGAGCTGGACAACAGACTGAGCGAGACAACCCCTGACCCACCGCCCACTTCTAGAATGAGAGGGCCACATTGGTTCCAGCCACATGGGCCACCTCCTCCAGCACCCATTCAATAAGTTCTTGAGAGAGAGAGAATGAGAGAGAGAGAGCGTCAGAATTACACTTAAGTCAGGTGCTGGGGGCTCAGGCCTATAATCCTAAGTACACGGGGGCTGAGATATGAGGACCATGAATTATAGACAGCCAGGGCAGGAACATCTATGAGACTCTTATCTCCATAGAACCACCAGAAAACCAGAAGTGGTGCTATGACTCAAGTGTTAGAGTGCTAGCCTTGAGCTGAGGAGCTCGGGGACAATGCACAGGCGCAGAGTTCAAGCCCCACGACTGACAAGAAGTGGACTTCCCACCACAAAAAGTGGACTGAATAGCACCCATTGTCCTAGGGAGCATGGCAGAGAAGTCAGGCCGAGCTTCCTGTCAGCTCTCTTATTTTTTTTTTATTATGAAGGTGATATTCCAAGTGATGGGTTACAGTTACATAAGTAATAAGTACTTTTTACAGTGTTACCACTTCCTCATTTTTTCCTGCTTCCCACAACCCTGATATCCCAATTCCCCAAAGGTGTGAAGTTCATTTCTAACATAGTGTTTAGTGTATATCACTGTTGCTTTGGTTAATCTTTGTCCGACCATTTCTGTGATTTCCCTTCCTTTCCCCAAATCAGATAAACTTGTGTATGTATAAGACAAAGGGTACAGAAATCAAAAACAGTGACTACAGGGAATAAACCAAAGGAGAAAAAGTAAATAGAAATAAATAAAAGCAGTTCACTATACAATCATCTTGTATCCATTTCTTGGAGCTCATTTCAATAAGCATCATTTTCTATGGTGACATGCATATAGCTATTGAGCTGTTGTGATCTTTTATAAGAATATCCTAGACATAGTCTAGTTTTTTTAAATGAGTAAAAACATGTGGCCTATGATTCTTTGGATGTGGCTTGTTTGCCGTATTATGTTTTCCAAGTCTTTCCATTTCCTTACAAATGGGGCAATGTCATTCTTTCTGACGGAAGCATAGAATTTTGTTGTGAATATATATGACATTTTCTTGATTGATTCATCTACTGAGGGGCATCTGTGTTGGTTCCATATCTTAGCTATGGTAAATAATGCTACAATTGACATAGTTGTGATGGTAACTTTAGTGTGGCTTGTCTGTGGTCATTTGGGTAAATGCCCAGGAGTGTGATTGCTGGGTCATAGAGGAGATCTTTTGAGGAACCTGTATACTTCTTTATGGAGTAATTGAACAAGTTTACTTTTCAACCAATAGTGCAATAACATTCCTTTTTGGCTATATTCCCACCAGACCAGCATCTGTTATTATTAGTTTTCTTCATAATGGTCATCAAACTGGGGGGGAGGTGGAATCTCAATGTTTCTTTTATTTGTATTTCTATGGCCAGAAATGTGGCATATTTCTTCATGTTTCAATTGGCCATTCATATTTCTTCTTCAGAGAGGTCTCTCTTTAAATCTTTAGCCCACTTATTAAGAGGGTTGTTTGTTTGAAGATTTGTTTTTGGGGGGAGTTAACTTTTGGGGCTCTAAATTTATTTGAGATGTAAGGCCATTGCTTGTTGTAGAGCAAGTAACTAACTTCTCGCAACCTGTGGGCTTTCTATTTATCTTTCTATCTATGTAAGTTCTCTTCTTAGATTTGGTAAGTGTCTGTCAAATCTGTTAATTTATTGAAACAACCAATTCTGTTTTGTTGATCTTTTTATGTTTTAGTTCGTCTTTATTTAGTTATTTCTGATTTTTTTTATTTGTTTCTGTCTTCTGCTTTGGGTTTGGGCTTGTTCCTGTTTTCTAGAATTTTGAGGTATATAATTAAAATACAGACTTCAGATTTCCCCAATTGCTTGATGTAGGCACTTAGAGCTATAAATTTTCCTCTAAGTACTGCACTTACTGTTTCGAAGGGGAGTTGGTATTTTGTGTGTTCAATTTGTTAATTTTCAGAAACTTTCAGATTTTCATTCTAATGTATTCAGTGCCTCACTGGTCATTCAGCAATGTGTTGTTCAGTCTTCATGGGTTTGGGAATTTTTTTTTCTTTAGCTTTTTAATTCTAAGTTTATTCTGTTGTGGTCTGACAAGATATGGGAATTCAAATAATTTTTCTTTCAATTTGGATAGAATTTCTATGTGACATATGTTCTATTTTGGAGATTCTTCCATTAGCTGCTGGGAAGAATGTGTATACTAATGCTGAATGTATATTCTGTAGATATCTGTTAAGGCAAAGCGTTCAATGTAGTTATTTAGGTCTTCAGTTTCTTGGTTGAGTTTTTCCTGGATAACCTGTCCATTCATTTCAATGATGTGTTGAGATGTGTTTTTCGGTTAAGTAGTATTTGGTTGATGAAGTGGGGTGCTCCAGGATTCAGGACATTGATACTTAGACTTGATATATCAACCTAATGGAGATGTGCCTTTATCAATATATAATGTCTCTTCCCAGTAATTTTATTTTGAATTTTATTTTGTCTTATGTTAGTAATTCTACTGTTGCCTGTTTATGGTGTTCATTTGCTTGAAAATTTTCCTTCCAGCCTTTCAGTTTGAGTATGTGTTTGTTTTTGTCAATAAAATGTTTCTCTTGTAGATACTACATGCATGCGTCTTGTTTTATTATACTACTATTTAGTCTGTTTTCTAATTGGAAAGTTAAGTCCATTGATATTGAGAGTTAAGACTGTGAAATATCTCATAAGTCCTGCTATGTTATTCACCTGCTGTTAGGTTCAGTGTCTAATCTACTCTTAATATATTTACCTTGTTCACTGGTAGGGAGCATTTTATATAACCAGTTCCTGTTCTTCATGATCTTCTCTATGTAGGATATATTTGATTAACTTCTATCCTGCTGATTTGGTGGAAATACATTGTTTCAAGATTTCTTTGTCATGAAATATTTTTATATATCCTTTTAATGTAAAGGAGAGTTTGGCTTGGGACCATATTCATGGTTTGTAGTTGTTTGCCTTTAATGTTTGTCATATATCATGCGAGGCTCCCCTTTTTACCATATCAGCTAAGAAATTTGTATTTATTCTGACTGTATATCCTTTATAAATAATCAGTCTTTTCTCCTTATAGATTTAAGAATCCCTTCATTGATGTCTAATGATCCTCTAGTGGATTATGATGTGATGGTGGTTTGTTTTGTTCTGGTACACTCTGTTTGGTATTCTAAAGACTTCTTGTAGAATGAGCCTATTTCTTTGATTTCCCTGTCTTACAATTTGTTATTATTTTAGGGCTTCTATCTCTTTATTAAAGCTTTATTTTAGGTCTTGTATGGATTTTCTTTACAAATTTTTATTGCGTGGGGGCTTGGGAGGTATGTGTTTTAGCTTTGTCTTCTCTCATATCTTTTAACTAGGCATCCATTTTTCCCTTGGACTCTCTTGCCTTCTCAGAATTTATTTTTCTTTGTGTTTGGAGTCTCCATGAATTATTTTGCTGATCTTTGCTTGGTCTCATCTTGTTCACAAATTTCCTTGTAGAGGTTTTGTATCTTTTCATTAATCACATTTTTCAGCAGTATTTGTAATGTATTTTGAAAACTATCTTCTAGGTAATTGATTCTTCTAATGCCTGTTTATTTACTGTGTGAATTATATTAGCTTGGCATGACTTTTGTCATATTTTTTGATTTGTTCTGTCCATTTGAAGTATTTCTTGGCTTTCATTTTGGGGATATATGATCTTAATAGGTGACTATCTATGTTCTTGGTTGATTTGCCAGGTGTTGCTTTGGTCTTCTGTTGTGATTTGCTTTTCTGGAATTAGGTTTTTGTCTAGACTATTAAGTGTAGGAGAAGAGATCACTAGTGAGTGATGTTGTCAAATTAATACTAATGGTTCCAACGACAGTTCCTACTATCCAGTGGTAAGGTGAATTGTGTCTGTGTTTATATGTGAGTGTCTCTGTTTATGATTTTTTTTTCCCAAGTGGCCTTTGGTTTCCACACTGCAGTTGTGTTTTTGAATATGTTGGCCAACACAGTCACAGCAGTCACCTTCCTGGCTGGTAACTTTTTATAGATTTCTGTTTTCTTGTGAAGACAGTATAAAATATTCTTTTGAATTTTGTATCTATATATAATTATACCTAACTTAGTGAGTCACTCTAGAAATTGAGTACCTTCTAGGAGGATTCTAAATCTCTGTTTCATTAGAGAAATCTAGAGTAATTTTCTGTTGTTATTCTGCCACTGTTTTTCCTCTTCCTCTGGTTTATTTATGATATTGTGGATTTCTCTTCACATAATTTAGGATTTGTAATGGTTGTATCAAGTTATTTTTGTTTTTCTGTTTGTGTTACTTTGAAATAGTGATTTCAGGCTTGTATGAAGAGACAGTAATAATATGAAATGTGAAGAGCTTAAAGCTTAAAGAGGCACAATGAAGGCCTAAGTAACTCCATTACAAGCTAGCCACCATCTTGTGAGGTATGAATTATGAAAATAACCATGGGTTAGACCCAGAAATGACACAAAAAGGAAATCAATTCCTGGACAACTGAGACATAAACAATCCTTGGGAAAGCCACAGGAATTTTCTCCAAATGCATTTACCAAACATTGGGTGGCCATGCAGGACATGGTAACCCAGTGGCCAGACACTTCCTGTCAATAACACCTCAATAATATTAGCCAGTCACATATGTATAGCTTAGTTTGCTTAAAATTTTAATCATGTAATTTCTCATGTAAATCTTCCTTAAAGTTGTTTGTTCAATGCTATAAAAACTGTGCTGATTCTATGCTTGGGGTCTCTTAGTGTCATGGGTTACCGATTGCACAGAGTACCAGCCTGGAGCTTGCAAATAAAAAACTCCTTTGTTATTTGCATTAGTCGATGTCTCTGGTGGTCTTCGGGGGGTCTTGAGTCTAGGTAAAACAAATGTAAGTTATTACATTGAAAGAAAGAGAGCAGACATTTTAACCTATTTGCTACAAGTAAACTAATATTAGGCAAAGCTAATTAACTCTTATTTACTCTACAGAGCATGAGTATAGTACTCTTAGATGTCTTGGAGGAAAAGACTTTAGACTGATTACAATTAATGCCTTTCACAGAAATTACTGGCTAAACATTCTTCTTCAGAAAGGCAAATGCTCCACTTTTTTCATATTAGTATTATAAAATCATAACATCTGCATGTTGAATTGTTTTCCTCTGCTATTGTCAATACCATTCTTCATCCATTAGGTATCTAAGCTTGGAATGACCCATTCCTTAAAATACCTATATTGCTTATATTGTGATATAAATCTCAGTAATATTAAAATGAATTTATCTCTGAGTCTCATCTTGAGCTACATTCATATGTAATTTATGCAGTCTCAAGCAAGAAACCTATTTTACTCTTTTCTGTTCTTTAAACAATAAATCTATTATCTTTAGAAATATGTTCTAAAGAAAATATGTTCTTTTATATTGTTCCAGTAAACATCATTTATTTCTAGTACTTTTACTGAAATAAATATAAAGTATGGAACATGGAGACAAGCTCCCCTTATCACTTTAAAATATATCCTTGGGGACTATTTTATATATAAAAATAAAAAAGTGCAATGCACATGTTTATACATGAATCATCTAATGGTTAAGTCAATTAGACACAAGAACTATCATACCACATCAGGTCTCAATTTAATTAAAGCCACATTGTTCATGAATATCACTCATTTTTAGAAAATGATTTGTCACAACAAAGTTTATATTTCAAATTTAAAAAATAAAAATTATACCCAGATTTGATGTGAATATCCTGTTTCCAGGAATACATTTATTCAGCAAACAGAGAAAGAAAAAATAAAGGCTTGTCATATAGAAAGAAAGATGTAAAGCATACTGTCTTTCCTTAAGATGATACATACATGCAAATCATGTCATTTATTCAAAGATACTATAGAAATTCATGAGCGGATTTTGATCAGAAGTGATGAGTAAGCAAAGTAACTGGAAAACTGTATTTTTAAATAGTGCTTTCAATATATGATGATGTTTTCAATAAATAAACCTATAGATGATGATTTTGTATCTATAACACATCCAGTATTCTACATTTTAGACATACTCCCATTCTCTTACCTAAGTTCTTGATCAATATTCTTCTACTTTCATGATGTCAATTGCTACTAAAGTAACAAGGTGGGTGTTCTATTGGTTACTACATCCAATAAATTTTAGTATTTTGCAACGGTGTCTAAAGTCATGGAGTTTGACTTGGATGTGAAGTTTGAGGGCACTGTATTCAAGGTATTAATTGGCCTGTAGCAGCCAGGAACCTATTGTGAATACACAGAAACACGATATACTAAGAATTAGGGATTTGATCTCGGGGAAAGATAAAGGTCCAGGCAAGATCTTGAAGCTGAGATAAAGCAATGCAGCAAACATCAATCAACTATCATTACAGGGGAATGGAACTTACCTCTGATGTGTCTGGATGGCAGTTGTGTGTATGTGTGCGTTTTTGTGTGTTTGTGTTTGTGTGTGTGTTTGTGTGTGTTTGTGTAGAGAATTTTAGTGTGGCTTCTATATTTACAGTCCATAGAGCATTACTTGTTATGGAGAAGGTGCCCTTACCAGAGCTCCGATACCACTGTCATCACTTTTTACTGCAAAAAAAAAACAAAAAAAAAAAAACACTTGCTTAATCTCTAATTAAAAAGGGAAAAATAAAATAACATCTTACATGATTGCTTTGAAAATTAATTGGCAAAATGAAGGCCAAAGGGAGAAATTGGAGATTAATATAACCTTTTTCCTCTCTTCTGATTATTAAACTGCAATAGCTGTGATTTTCATGAATCTCCTGTAATGTACTTACTGCTGAATTACTTAAATGTTTAATAATATGAAACATATGATAGAGAAATAGATCAGTTTGCAAGCACAAAGAACTAGTGATAAGATCGAGCTTTTGAGTAGGGTTGCCACATCTTTTAGGAATGCAGTTCCTTCATATGAATTTCAAATTTCATGGCTTTCCCTGTGTGATTAAATGGCAAGAAAGTACTGTAGAAACAAAAATTCCTGTTCAGCCAAGTAGAAAGTGCTTATGTTCCCATCCTCATTTTGCAAATTTCCATTCCATAAAGAGTCTTTGTTAGAATGCTTTCATTTAATAAACTTCAGCACATCATCCTTCCCTGTTGGAGACAGGGAAAAAAGATAATTTTGTTTGAATATTATCTTATGTAAGTTAGTGTGTACTGGCATGATTCGTATAATTACAGAAGTTTGTAATAAATATAAGTAGGGATCATGTCGCAACTATAAAATATAATCAAAATCACATAAGACTAGAAGTCACAGAATTTTGTGCATGAAAACATACATTAGATTAGTTGCAGAATTTCTATTTTGAGACAGATTTTATATTAAAGTATAAAGCACTTTACTAAGGGTTGAAACATTTTATTGAAAAAAATATATTTCTTAGAGATATTTTGCTTCATATTTTAAGAAGAAAAATGGTACCAAAGTAATTATTTTTTAAAAATTATTTTCCCGTTTCCATGTGATTAACCTCCAAATTAGAAATCCAGATATTTAATTCAAATTAGCCAAAAATATTTATTGAGTATAAGAACCTTCTGCTCTCTACATTCTTCAAACTAACTTTACCAAATATGATGAGTCTGAAATAATCAGTCTCTTTGTGACCTGTGTTGATATTATTTACAATGAGAGCAAAATGTTTAAAAAGTAGTATTTAGTTTAGCTTAATTGCTCTGAAGAGATAATAAATGGTATAATCAAAGGCTAAAACTGATTAGATTTAAAATTTAGAATTCAGGAAATGTTTTTGACCACACTGGTTACTAACCATTACTTAATCTTAACTGGAACATTGAGAATAACCATAAGCCTAAGTGTAAGTAGATTCTAAAATTAATAGCAATATTCTAGTTCACATTCATTTTAATTCTTATGTGGCTTAATCTGACATTTACCTTCAATTTGACCCTCATTTTTTTCTCCTACACTCTAACCCTAACCATGACTAGAATCCTAACCATAACCTTGACACTAATGGTATCTCAAATCTAAAATTTATGAAAAATGCTTGTTTGTGTCATGCTAACTGAAATTCCACTTGTAATTCTTGAAATAAATTGCAGGTTTTCCTAAAACCTATATATTTTCTCACTCTTAACTTTGAACTTATCTTGTTCCATAAGAGGAATCATTATTCCCATTGATCTCAAATCCTGATATTATGAAATACATTGTACTTCCATTATCCCAGCTTTTCCTGAATTCCTAGAACCTAAAATAAGTTCAGATTTACTTAACATTTAACCCATTCCTTTTTTTTTCTTTTTGTTGTGCGTGCGGTTTGGTCTCTGGGCCTGGGCACGATCCCTGAGCACTAGGCATGGGCAAGATCCCTGAGTTCTTTAGCTCAAGGTGTGCACTTTACCACTTGATCCACAGAACCACTTTCAGGTTTTCTGGTGGTTAATTGGACATAAGAGTCTCAAAGACTTTCCTGCCAGGGCTGGCTTTGAACTGCAGTCCTCAGAAATCAGATTCCTGAGCAGCTGTGATAATAGGTGCAAGCCACCAGTTTAACCAAATTCTTTACTCTTTCCTCAACCCCCTTTAACCAGAAAGCTAATTCTAATCACAATCTGAATTAACACCAAATGGTTAATGTAAGGAAAATTGTCTGGATTTTATTCAAGCACACATTTTATTGCTTCTGTTTCTTAGTGAAAAACTAAATTTTACCCTAATGCTTATCCTTCACTAACCCTAACAAGAACTAAAACAGCAATTCACAATTTAAACCAAGTCATATCTGAATGTTAAAAGTAACACAGACGTTGGTTTTCATTCATTCAAACTTTGATATCATTCATTCTTCTTAAAATATATTGCAGTTTTACAAAATACCTTACATCTTTTTCTCATCCGAACCCCAGCTCTAACTGGAACACCTTGCTGAATCCTAAACCTACAGATAACTGAATCAAAAATTTATTAGCAAGCCTCTATTTCACATTTATCCCAACTCTTGCTAGGCATGTAGGTCTAAATTTTACTTGCATTTTGAACCTAAAGTTTTTAAAGTGTTTTCCTAGTTCCTGTCAGGTTTTATTTTATATATTTTTTTAAATTTTAGTTATTGTAAAGAGGCTTACAGAGGGATTATAGTTATATGTGTAAAGTAATGAGTGCACTTCTTGTTGAACATTGTTACCCTCTTCTTTGTTGTTCTCCCACTATACCTTCCCTCTCCCACCTCTCTCACTCCTCTGTCCCAATGGTGTAAAGTTCATTTTCAATATAGTGTGTTGTGAGTATCGTTGTTGCAATGCGTCATCTTGTGTTGAACCTAAATTTTATTTTTCTCTAACCTTAATTCTAATTCTGTCTGGGATCCTAACCCTAACCATAATAATAATAATAGCCCAATTCAGAAGATAAGAAAAAATATTCAAGTTTTTATTCATCCTGTAAATCCACTGTACATATTGAATTAAGTTGCAGTTCACCTTAAATCTTCCAAATTAGATTATATGTGCATATTTAAAGATGTAATTTTATTTGAAAAACAGAAATCTTTGGAGGAAGGAGTAATGAAAAGGAAATAGAGGCAGTATAATCAAATGCTTTAAATATATTTTGGAAAGAGCATAAGGAAACTGCCATTTCTGACAATTAATAACCATTAACAAAATAACTAAAAACTAATAAGTAAATAGCACACTGCCATCTAGTGTTCTTTAAGAGAGCCATATATGTCTTGTGAATAAAATACTTGTGTTAGATAAACTTTGTTCATGCCTAATTCATACTGCTATTGGCCAATAATTTAACTTAATCAATAAAAATATATCAAATAAAATTCCATGATAAAAAATATAAATCAGTTAGTAATTGTTTGAGAAAAAGTAGTCATGACTTTAAATAAACTAAATTTCTAGTTTCTTACAAAGCAATGATTTAGGTTTACTAATCTAGTATTTCTAGAAAGTTTAGAGAACATGATTGGCATAAAAAACAGCTAAATGCACATCTTGTTTCTTGAATGGGTGATGTTTTAAACATTTTCTTTTATTCAACTGAATACTTATGTTTACTTTTCAAAATAAATGCAATTTTATCTCCTTTTATCTCTCTGCAATTAAATGTATTACTATATGCAGGTATTTAAAAGCTAAATTTTTCTATGTTTGTTATGTAACCCTACATATTCAGAATGACATGGTTTTTCTATTCGTAAATGTCTAACCTCTGGGATTTTTGCATCAGTAATATAACATCTAATAAGGTTGTTGTGAAGGTTCCAGTAAACAGTGTGGTCAAAAATATTTCCTGAATTCTAAATTTTAAATCTAATCATTTTTAGGTTTTCATTATGTCATTCATTGTCTCTTCAAAGCAATTAAACTAAAATAAATACTACTTTTTAAACCTTTAACTCACATTGTAAATAATATTAACATAGTTCACACAGAGTCTAATTATTTCAAATTCAAAATGTTTGGTGATCTTCGTGTGAAGATTGTGGAGAGTAGAAGGTCCTTATACTCAATAATATTTTGTTTAAATTAAATCAATTCATATATTTGGATTTCTAATTTGGAGGTTAATCACATGGAAACAGGAAAATAATAAGAAAAATGATTACTTTGGGAGCATTTTCTTCTTAAAATTATGCAGCAAAAATATCTTAAAATATCTTAAATATATATTAAACATATTATATGTGTTAAATATATTAAAATATATTATTAATAAAATGTTTCCATCCTTAGGTAAAGTGCATTATACTTTAATATAAAGTTTATCTCAAAATAGAAATTCTGCAACTAATCTGCAACTAATCTAATGTACGTTTTCATGAACAAAATGCTGTGACTTCTAGTCTTTTTATGTAATTTTAATTTTAGTTGTGACATGATTCCTATTTACACTTAATACTAACTTCTGTAAGCATACAAATCATGCCTGTACATACTAACTTATGTAAGATAATATTAAAAAATCATCTTTTTCCTGTCTCCAAAAAGGAAGGGTGAGGTGCTGAAGAATATTAAATAAAAGCATTCTAAAAGAGATTTTTTATGAAATGGAAATTTGTAACGTGAGGATGGGATCATGAGCTCTCTCTACTTGGCTAACAGGAATTCTCATTTCTACAGTAATTTCTAACCAATTAGTCACACAGGGTAATCCACAAAATTTGAAGTTCATATGAAGGAATTAAATTCCTAAAAGATGTGACAACCCTGCTCAAACGTTCAGTCTCATCACTAGTTCTTTGTATTTGCTGGCTGATCTAATTCTCTATCATATATTTCAGATTATTAAGCATATTAGTAATTCAGCTGTTAAGTACATAGTAGGAGACTCCTGAAATCACAGTTATTGCTGGGTAATATTCAAGAGAGAAGAAAAAGATTATATTAATCTCCAATTCGTCCCTTTGGCCTTCAATATATCAGTTAATTCTCAAAGCAATCATTTAAGATGTTAGTTTATTTTTCTCTTTTTAATTACAGATTAAGCAAGTGTTTTTCTCAGTAAAAAGTGATGAATGGTATCAGAGCTCTGATATGAGCACCTTCTCTTTAACAACTAATGCTCTATGGGCTATAAATATGGAAGCCACACTAAAATTTTCTCTCTCTACACACACAGACACAGACAAAGACACAGACACACACAGACACAGACACAGACACAGACACAGACACACACACACACACACACACACACACACACACACACACACACACACACAGCTGCCACCCAAACATATCAGAGATCAGTTCAGTTCCTTTGTAATGATAGTTGATTGATGTTTGTACCATTGGTTTTTCTTTTCTTTAAGATCTTGCCTGGACCTACATGTTTCTCTGAAATCAAGTCACTTGCTCTTAGTATACTGTTTCTATATATTCATAGTATGTTCCTGGCTGCTTCAGGCCAATTAACAGTATCCTGAATACAGTATCCACAAACTTGACATTCAAGTCAAACTCCATGAATTCATACTACTATTCCAAAATACTAAAATTTATTGGATCTAGAAACCAAAATATACCCACCTTGTTATATTATTAAGAATTGACATCATGAAAGTAGAAGAATATTGATCAGGAACTGAGGTCAGAGAACAGGAGTATGTGGGAAAATGTAGAACACTGGATGTGTGTTAGAGATACAAAATCATCTTCTGTAGACTCATTTATTGTAAACTTGTGATCTTATAGTGAAATTTCAATCTACATATACAGTTTTCCAGTTGCTTTGCTTACCTGTCACTTCTGATCACGAATTCTCTTATAAATTGCTATAGTATCTTCGAATGCAAATATTTATCATCTTAAGGAAAGACAGTGTCTTTCTACATCTGTCTTTCTATGTGAAAAACCCTTATTTTTTGTTTCTCTACTGAATAAATATATTCCTGGAAACAGGATATTAACAACAAATCTGGTGGTAATTTTCACTTTTTAAGTTTGAAATATAATATAAACTTTGTTGTGACTAGTCGTTTTTAAAAAAATCAGTGATTTTCATGAACACTAATATTTTGGTGCCTTTAAGTAAATTGAGACTTGATGTGGTACGGTAGTTCTGGTTTCTAATTGACTCAACCATTAGATGATTCATGTATAAACATGTGCATTGTATTGTTTTATTTTTATATATAAAATAGTCCCCAAGGATTTACTTTAAAGTGATAAGGGGAGGCTAGTCTTCATGTTCCATTATTTATATTTATTTCAGTAAAAGTACTAGAATACATGATGTGTACTAGAGCAATATAAAAGATGAGAGCATATTTCTAAAGAGAATGGATTTATTGATTAAAACAGAAAAGAGTAAAACTGTCAGGTTTCATGCTTGAGACTGCATAAATTTCATATGAATGTAGCTTAAGATGAGACTCAAAGGAAAATTCATATTAATATTACTTTTCTGCTTGATTCATACCTATAATAGTTATTGCAATGAGGGAAATGATATTTTCACAATAAAAAATCTATAAGTAAAAAAATATTACTGAGATTTATATCACATCATAAGCAGTATAGTTATTTTAAGGAATTGGTCATTCAAAGCCCTAGATACTTAATGGATGAAGAATGGAATTGAAAATAGCAGAGAAAAACAATTCAACATGCAGATATTATGATTTTATAATATTGATATGAAAGACATGGAGCTTTTGCCTTTCCGAAGAAGAAGGTTTAGCCAGTAATATCAATGTAAGGCATCAGTTGTAATGAGTCTAAAGTCTTTTCCTCCAAGATATCCAAGAGTACTATATTCATCCTTTGAAGAGTAAAGAAGTAATTATTTTAATTAGCTTTGCTTAATATTAATTTACTTGTAGTAAATAGGTTAGTGTGTCTGCTATCTTTCTTTCCATGTAATAACATACATTTAATATTATTACTGTCTCTTCATACAAGCCTGAAATCACTATATCAAATTAACATAAACAAAAAACAAAAATAACCTGATACCACCATCACATATCTTAAATTATGTGGAAAAAATCAACAATAAATAAAATAAATCAGAGGAAGAGGAAAACCAATTGCACAAAAACAACAGAAAATTACCCTAGCTCTCTCTAATGAAACAGATCTTTAGAGTCCCAGAGGGTACTCCACTTCTAGAGGGTCACATCAAGTCAGCTATAATTACATATAGATATACAATTCAAAAGAAGATTTCATATGTCTTCCAAGCAAACAGAAATCTTTGAAAAAGTGCCCTCCAAGGCAGGTGGCTGCTGTGAAAGTGGTGGCCAACATATTCAAAATACAGCTGCAGTGTGGAAATAAAAGGTCCACATGGGAAAAAAAGCAGGAACAGAAGTGTACAAGGGAGACAGCCAAATCCATACTCACAGACAATTCAAGATGGCACTGTACAACCTGAACTGTAACTAGAACCACAAGTATTAACATCACAACATCTTCCCATAATTGATTTCTACTCCTACACTTAATGGTCTAGACAAAAACCTAATTCCAGAAAAACAAATCAAAACAGAAGATCAAACCAACACCTAGCAATTCAACCAAGAACATAAAGAGCCACCTATTATATCATAGATGCCCCAAAAGAAATCCCCGAAGTGAACAGAACAAATCAGAAAAATACAAGAAATGTGATGTGAAAGTAGTATAATTCACACAGTAAATAACCACGAATTAGAGCACACAATTAAGGACGTAGAAGACAGTTTTCAAAATTCATTACAAATACTGCTGAAAATGTAATTAATGAAAAAATACAAAACCTCTAAAAGGAAATTTGTGAGCAAGGTAAGACCAACTATAGATTAGCAAAATAACTCATGGAGACTACAAAGAGAAATAAATTCTGAAAAGGCAAGGGAGTCCAAGGAAAAAATGGATGCCTAGTTAAAAGACATGAGAGAAGGCACAGCTAAAAAAAAAAAAAAGCAAAACAAAACAAAAAACCTTCCAACCGCCCCCCCACCCAAAGAAAAGATGTAAGGAAAGTCCATACCAGACCTAAAACAAAGCTTTAATAAAGAGATAGAAGCCATAAAATAACCAAATAGAAGACAGGGAAATCAAAAACAAAGTAGAATATCTCCACAGCAAATAGATGACATAGAAGATAATCTCAGGGGTCAAAAACCAAATAGATCTAATAGGAAAGTGGAAGTAATCATTTAGAACAAATCCAAAGAATAAGAAATGATCTTGCCAGAACTTCAAGACTGAGAAGATCAAATTTGGGGAAGATTGGTATGAAGGAGAAGAGCAGGACACTAAAGGGATGGGAAACGTATTACAGAATTCTAGCAAAGAACATTCCAAACATCCAAAGAGATAGATTCATTCAGAGAAGAAAAGCCTTTCGAACACCAAGCAGAGAATTCTAGAAAAAACAACCCACCACCACATCATAATCCATTAGAGGATCATTAGAAATCAAGGAAAGAAGCCGCGCGCTGGTGGCTCACGTCTGTAATCCTAGCTACTCAGGAGGCTGAGATCTGAGGATCGCAGTTCAAAGCCAGCCGGGGCAGGAGAGACCGTGAGACTCCTATCTCCAATAAACCACCAGAAAACTGGAAGTGGCGGTGTAGCTCAAGTGGTAGAGCGCTCGCCTTGAGCTGAAGAGCTGAGGGACAGCGCCCAGGCCCAGAGTTCTAGCCCCATGACCGACAAAAAAAAAAAAAAAAAAAAGAATTCAAGGAAAGGATTCTTAAAGCTGCCATAGAGAAAAGATTGATTATTTATAAAGGATATGCAGTCAGAATAACTACAGATTTCTTAGATGATATGGTAAAAAAAGAAGAGGCCATCATGATATGTAACAAATATTAAGGGCAAGCAACTATGAACCATGAAAATGGTCCCAAGCCAAATATTCCTTTACAATTAAAGGATATATAAAAATGTTTCATGACAAAGAAAACTTGAAACAATGTATCTCCACCAAATCAGCAGGATGGAAGTTAATCAAAGATATCTTTCACAGAAAAGATCAAGAACAGGAACTGGTGATATGACAAGCTTCTTACCAGAGAACAAGTTAAATATATTGAGTAGACGATTCACAACTCCTAAGAGCTCCTAAGAGGACTCACCCAAATAGATAAAATTAGAGAAAAAAAATGAGACCACAACATAAATTAGCAAAATTGAGACTGTTATATGAGAGTACTTGAAAAACATATGCTAATCACCTGGAGAATCCTGGAGAAATTTATGATTTCCTATACTCTAACTGAACCAAGACGTGATACATAAGAAGTAATGAAAATGAAATTTCAATAAGCAATTTCCCATAACAGAAAAATGTAAGACTCAATGGATTTACCATGAAATTAAGGCCTGCAAAGAACTTACAATACTCAGATATATCTCTTCAATGGAATAGAAAAGGAATTGGAATTATCAAACATATTCTATGAAGCTGGAATTAGACTCTTCCCCAAATCAGATAAGGACTCATCAAAGAAAGAGAACTATGAACCCTCCTCTTTGATAAACATTGATAGAGAACTTCTCAATAAAATTCTCACCAACCAATTTCAGCAACTAACAAAAAAATCGTATGCTATGATCAAACAGTATTCATCCAAAGCTACAATTGGATTCAATATACTTGTCAATAAACATAACAGACACCATCAGCAGAAGCAAGGAAAAGAACCACATGATCATCTATATGGATGTAGAAATAGCTTTTAAAAAGATCCAATACCCCTTTATGATTAAAAGGTCTGAGAAGCTAGGAACACGTGGAATTTTCCTCAGTATAATAGAGTATGTATATGACTAAGAGATAATAAGCACGTACCTAACAGTGGAGGCATGAAGACATTAAAATCAGGAATGAGAAAAAGATGTTCACTCTCTCTACTACTCTTCAATATAGTAGTGGACTTTCTAGCAAGGGAAATAGGCAAGAGAAAAACAAAAAGAGGATCCAAATAGCGAAGAAGTAAACCTATCCCTTTTCACAGATGAAATGATCCTGTATTTAAAGGACCCTATAGCTTCTCAGTCAAGTTAGTAAAGGTGATGCTAAACTTCAGCAATGAAGCAGGGTATAAAACCCACAAGAATCAGTAGTTTTTCTGTGTTACCAACAATGGGAAGATCCAGGCTGAAATCTAAAAAACAACCACATATGTATTAGCCTCAAAATCAAATCAAATTTAAGCAAAAGAAAACAACAACAACACTAGGAATTAATTAATTTAACTGAAAATGTGAAGGGCCTCTACTGTGAAAATTTTAAAAATCTAAAAACGAAAAATTGAGGGAGATTCAAGGAAATGGAAAATATTTCAATGCTCCTGGTTGGAAGAATTAACATTGTGAAAATTGCAATACTGCCCGCAAACAATTGGCAATGCAATACCCATCAAAATCCCAACAATATTCTTCAATGCAGTAGAGAAAGTAATCCAAATTTAATATGGAATTACAAAATTTCAGTTGGAGCTGAAGGCTTAGAAATGAACTCATGGGCATATAGTCATGTTACACACACACTCACAATGGAACTCTATTCGCCCATCAGAAAGGATGATTTTCACCAGTCTTAAGGACAATGAAAGGCTTGGGAAAATTATAATAAGAGAAAGGAATGCACACTAAGAGCAATATAGGTTTCATAGATTCATTCATTTATGGTAACTCAAAGGTGCCTATATATCTACAAGTAAACAAGTAAACAAGACAGATTCAAGAAAATTAACAATAGCAAATGCTGACGTGGATGTAGCCAAATGGGAACTCTATTACACTGTTGGTGGGAAATTACACATGTTCATCCCCTCTGGAATGCAGTATGCAGATTCCTCAATATTCTAAACATAGATCTCCCTTAAGACCCAGTAATTACCCTCATGGGCATTAATGCAATAAATAAAAAAATCTAACTCACATTAAATATACCAGAATAACCATGTTCAGGGCCCAGAACCAGAGTTCAAGGTCTGGAAAAAAAGTTACCACTGCTGGTATTTGTTTCCACAAATATGAACCTTTTGACAAAAGATACCTAAACATTCTATTTGCAGCAGCTAGGACAGGTGGACCCATTGCAACAATGAGATATATAAAATGTTAAGTAGAAAAACAAAATTTACAAATTTGGCTCTGAGTGGAGGGTAGGGTCAGGAGGGGGAAATAGAAAGGGATAGTAAAGGGAAACAAAGGAGGAGGTAACAATGCTTGATAAGAAATGTACTCATTACCTTACCCATGTAATTGTAACCCCTCTGTACGGTATTTTTACAAAAAACACCTTAAAATATACTAAGGATATTTGTAAAGTATATAATGAAGGAAGAATTTCATCCTTTACAAAAATCTGTGCTAAACTATTGATATTTTACTGTACTTTTCCTAAAACCAGTTTGATTTATTTGTCACGCCAAGTTTCTCTATATTCTACTGGAGATTTAATTTTTCATGTATGTATGTATATGTATATGTATATTTATCTGTATCTGTATATGTATCTATCTATGTATGTTCCAATGTGGATCATCAGACTTGAAACATTGCTTTGTTTGCTGTTCAGCAATTAACGTAGTTGGCTCATTTTGTAACAATATCTGTGCTCATTCTCATCATTCCTTTATTTCACACACCATCAGCCTTCTAAAATCAGCTTCATTTCCTGGAGAAGATTATCAATCAGTCCAACCAATATTCACTCATAGGGTTTTAATAAAGCAAGCCTTAAGGAAGGAAATTAACTGAAGGGACAACTACAGAATTTCTACAGAGACCTGACATCTTTCACATTTCTGCCTTCTTCCTCATACTTGAGAAAGCATTGAATAACACTATAAATATACTTCATTTATAACTTAGGATCAGTGTTTCTTTTCCAACCTGAAGCCTTCTTTTCAATGATTTTTGACATAAACGTTTGGGAGATTTTTTTTTGATTGTGATGGGCTTCCATCCAAAACAAAGCCATGTATATCAAGAAAGCCAACGTTTTCAACTCAGAGTACTAATAAACAAGAGGGAGAAAATTAAGGTTAGCTATATATGTTAAGCACAGATATAGGTAATATTAAGATATTTTGTAATTGTATACTTTTACTGAATAAAGTGGCTCAAACTATAATATTATCTACTTGGAAAATAGAGATTAGAGAATTCCAGTTTCAAGCAAGCCCAGATACAAAAAGAAGTTTCAGAAACTAACCATTTGCTGGGTGCAATGTTTTATGCTCGTGTTAGGAGGACCACAGTTCAAAAAGGCCAAAGCATAGTGATACTACCTCAAAATAAAAAATGCAATTATAATCTGCAAGTTTGGTAGTAATAGAGATGCTTTTTCACAAGTACAGGGTTTTGGGTTCAATCCTCCAGTACTGCTAGGAATTTAGTGTGTGCCAGGGTAAGAATTTGGCATGTCTGAGGTGAAGACTTCATACTCATTTTACAAGCTCTAAAGAAACATTTACCTCTTTTGCTATTTTTTAAAAGTATAACCATAACTTCCATGTCCAAAACAATTTCCAATGAGATTTTTTCTATCCATTAAGTAATACATTATGTGTTGTTTACCGTCCCACTGAAATCATGCTAGAGAACAAAAACCCATTGTCTTAGAAAGTGACTGCATATGGAAACAGAATCTCAAAGGTAGCAAGTAAGTTAAAGACTCCTCCAAGAGAAGCAAAAGTGTTGGGTCTTTTTCTGTCCTGCAGAAGACGTACGTGTTGCCAGGAAAGGTAAGTGCATGGCTCACACATTCCCCAGCCTCCATTAGCGTCGGAGACAGACATAGCAGGGGGTCAAATCAAGCAGGAATTTGTTTATTACCACACAGCAAGCAAAAAAACTATGCGGCATGGAAGGGGAGGAAAAGGAACAAACCAATCATTGTAGAGGTCACCCTGTCATGCGTGGTGCTATTGATGATTTCTCCATTGCCATTGCTGATCACTGCCCAGGTTACCTGTTGAGGTTGATGTGGATTCCGTAGGGCCATTGCTGGGCCTGGGAGTGTCAGGAAAGGCAACAGCTGGAGTATCATCATCTGCAATTGTTAGCGAACATAAGAGTTTCTCCAAGGCTGGTTGCCCTTGGGGATGGTTAGTAGTTATCTTTTTAGCTTTCCATGTTTTAAACACAAGCCACGGCCACCATAGCCATTTTCTTTCCTTGTTGTTTAGTTTATCCTTGGGCATCCTTGTGTATAGAGGAGATGGGTAAAAACTTAAGGTTCCTGGCCAGATCCAAAAGGGGACTGTCTCCTCTATGGGAAAAATGCATCCAAATCCCTTGCCCATGGTAACTAGCGGGTTAGGTCCTCTTCATTGTTGTGTCAGAGGGTCCTTCCACCTGACTTTCACTTGGGGCTTAGGGTTTAATTGTCCCCAGTGCTTCTGAAATCTGGATTCAGTTGCATCTTTGAAAAAGTTAAAAATGGGTGGAGTTCCAGGAAGATGGCGGAGGAGAAGCTGGAATCTGAACAAGCTCTTGCATAGAAAACAGTTTCAGAGTTCCAGTGAACAGTCCCAAGCCAGAGAATCACACCAAGTGTGCCATCACAGGACAGAGAGTTAGTCAAGAGAGGGGAAGCCAAGCAGACACATCTGAGCGCTTGCCAGCAGCTGCCACTGCAGCGGCAGGGTCGCTGCTGCGACCACCGCTGCGGGGGCATACCTGAGACACAGTCCGGGACGAAGGAGCCAGACGCAGGGGACGAGCGGATTCTACTCAACACCAGCAAGAACCGAAAAGGAGCAGACAACTTCATCCTGCACTTTGCAGACCAGAGACAACCCAGGATCCAAGACTCGGCGTGAGTAGAAGCCCGACTTCCTCACTCCTTCTCAGGGAGCAGAGGAGGGAAGGCCACCGCTCCCCCCACAGCACCGGTGATCTCCATCTTGGATACCGACAAAGCTCGGAGGAGCGGCTAGCTCCAGCTCAGGCCTTGGAATAAAACGAGTCATTTAGCAGGTCACAAGAACTTAACGGCGAAGTGACCTCACAGACTCAGTTCCATCCAGGGAAAAGTCACCCAGCTCAGGCGCCAGCCATTGGAGTGGCTCTCCTCACCGGGTAACCAGAGCCAGAGGGTGCCCCTCCCTCTAGCAGCCACCACAATCAATTGAAAAACAGAAACCCTGAGAATGGCTCCAGGCTGGGTGCTTTGAGTTTTTTTTCACAAAATAGCCCCAGGGAAAAGCTACTGTTTGTTGAAAGGCCTCAACTCTACCCAGAACCTAGCCTCATCACTGCATCCCGCTCTTTTGTGATTCTCAAAGCAGATCACCATCCCAGTAAACTAACCCGGGAGGGGGAACTCAAAATCTTGGGTAAAGCAGAGCATTTTTCTGCCTGTTCCAACAAACTGACTTAAGAAACCAATCAAGCCACAGGACATGAAGCTGACCAGAGACTCCAACCAGATTCTGGTTACAAACAAAAGGGAGATACAGGACACTTTCCACCCCTCCCCCCCCAAAAAAAAATCAAAGAACTTTTTTTTTTCTTCTTCTTCTTCTTTTTTTTTTTTTGTTTTTTTTTTTTTTTGTTTTATGTTACTTATATATATAAAAAAAATTGTTTCCTTTTCTAAAACTTTTATTAATCTTTAATTTTTGCCTCTTCTGAAAAAATAATTGCTTTCCAGTAACTTTTTTTTTCTTTTTCTCCTATTATAGTTTTATTTTAAGAATACGTGAATGTGTGTTTTCCTTTCTTTTCTTGTCTTCTTTCTCTTTTTCTTTCATTGTTAATTATCTTTTTGTTTTTTGTCTAGCTCTACTGAACTTCTGATCTTATCTTCTCACTTTCCTATCCTTTCCACCTTTTCCTCTTTTGTTCTTCTTTATGTGACTTAACTCTTGTCCTGCACATCCTCAGATAAACCCGTAGTTAACTAGTAGACCCTATACCCCATTGTGTACACACTTAATCCACAAACTTATCACTCAATTCAAAACCTCTAAGACTTAAATTCATTAATAGCAGTACTACCTCTTTATACCTATATAATATTTTAAGCATTTTTTAAAGTTTTTCACATCTCCTCTATGTCCTTGCCTTTCTCTCAACATATTCACATTCCTCTCTAAATAGATGGTCTTTTAATCTCTATAATAACATTAACTTTTTCGTTTCTATTTTTTTCTGGTCTCTTTTCATTCCCCTTTCCCTTTCTTCTTTTTCTCTCTCTCTACACTTGCATCCTACCCAACCTATTTCCTGCATTGTGATTAGGACATAGTTAACTCTCCCTGTGCCTCCCCACACCAATCTATTCCTATTTTTTACCCACATCTCTCCCGAACCCTAATAATTTCTAGTTTTCCAAATTCTTCTCTGCAGTTCGAAGTCCTTTAACATATAGTTGTTTGATGTCGAATAGATGTATCTGTTGAACTAGATTGTATCTGTAGACTATTGACTGTACAAATGCAAACTTTGATTGATGGTTGCCTTAAGATAGTGTTCTAGCACAAAACTGGTGCTATCTTCATCTCAAATGGGCAGAGTAAGCCAGAAAAACACAAGAAAAATGGCAAATTCGGGTATCTCAATTCCCAATCTTGATAATCAGGGGTTAGAACAGATAATGAATAATCCAGAGGGGAGTTCCCAAATAGCTCTACAAACACTGCTGGCAAACATGATAAATGAGAAGTTTGACAACGTACAAAGGACTCTGTATGATCGTGATAGGGAGAGAGAGGAGGCATCCCAGGAGTTTATACAGGATTATCATAAGCGTGAGGAAGCTACTCAAAAACTGATACAGGATTTGCGTGAACAACTTGAGAATACTCAAAGAGAAAGGATGGAATGGCGTGAGCAGGCTGAGAACACTCAAAGAGAACTGCAGGAATCGCACGAACGGGAGGAAGCTAATCAAAGAGTAATACAGGAATTGAGAGACCAGGTAGAGAACACACAAAGATCACTAAAGGCATTCATGGAATCCATTAACAAAGAGCTGAAGGAAGTCAGGGAGACCACAAAGGGAATGATGAATGGAACTCAACAGAAGGAATGGGAGCTCAAAGAAACCATAACCAATCAACTAAGTGATTTGAAGACAAACAGAGAACACCAAATTAAGGAAGTAAAGAAATTCATACAAGACCTAAAACAGAGCTTCAACAAAGAACTTGAAGCCATCAAAGCTGACCAATTAGAAGGAAAAGTAGAGAGTCTTTACAGCAGGTTAGACCATGCAGAAGATCGAATCTCAGGGATTGAAGACAGCCTAGATATTATAGAGAAAGAACATACAACCATCCAAGACAAGTCCAAGAAATATGATAGATCTATCCAACACCTGGAATACACCATCAGAAGGCCTAATCTAAGGATAATGGGTGTAGAGGAGCACCTAGAAACAGAAGTTAATGGTCTAGGAAATTTGTTTAACAGGATCCTAGCAGAGAACTTCCCAAACATGCAAAAAGATAGGCCTGTCCAGATACAAGAAGCCTTTAGAACCCCAAATAGACCAGACCAGAATAGGACATCCCACCGCCACGTTATAATCCACACAGGATCAACTCAGAACAAGGAAAAGATACTTAAAGCTGTCAAGGAGAAAAGGGTAATCACCTATAAATGGAAACCACTTAGAATCACCTCAGATTTCTCAGCAGACACAATAAAAGCAAGAAGAGCCTGGAATGATGTATGCCATGCCCTAAAAACAAACAACTATCAACCAAAAATACTGTACCCTGCTAAACTCTCCTTCATAACTGAAGGCCAAATAAAAACCTTCCATAGCAAAGAAAAATTGAAACAATACATCTCCACCAAACCAGCCCTACAAAAGATTCTTAAAGATGTCCTACACATAGAAAACTAACAAGACCGCAATAAAGGCCAAGAAACTGCACCCAAACTGAGAATCCAAGAACCATAGGAACAACCCAGTTTTCGCAGCCCCCAAGAAGGTAGATAACATGGCAGGAACTCCCAAATACCTCTCAGTCCTATCTCTTAATGTTAACAGACTGAACTCTCCAATTAAGCGACATCGACTGTCTAGTTGGATTAAAAAACAAGACCCTTCTATCTGCTGCCTGCGGGAGTCACATCTTGCCCGTAAAAACAAACACATTTTCAATGTTAAAGACTGGAACAAAATCTACCAAGCAAACAGACCCCATAAACAGGCGGGAGTTGCAATCCTAATATCAGATAAAATAGACTTCAAATTCAAATTCGTGAGAAGAGTTAAAGAAGGTCGCTACATACTAATTAAAGGATCTCTCTTTCAGGAGGATATTACAATTCTAAATATCTATTTGCCAAACAATGGAGCACCCAAATTTATCAAGGAAACACTACTTTCCCTAAAATCCCATATAGATCCAAAGACATTAATTGTTGGGGATTTTAACACACCACTCTCCCTACTAGATAGATCAACTCGGCAAAAACTCAACAGAGAAACCGCAGATCTAAACAGCTGCATAGTTCAACTAGACTTAACAGATATCTACTGAACATTTCACCCAGCAGCATCAGAATACACGTTTTTCTCAGCAGCACATGGAACGTTTTCTAAAATAGACCACATTTTAGGCCACAATGCAAACTTCTGTAAATTCAGAAACATTGATGTTATACCTTGCATTCTCTCTGACCACAAGGGAATAAAATTAGAACTCAACACCAAAAGCCACCAAAGAAAGTCCGGTATCACATGGAGGCTGAACAACACACTGCTGAATCATGAGTGGGTCATGGAAGAGATTAGAAAGGAAATTCAAATGTTCATGCAATTCAACACAAATGAACACACAAATTACCAGCTCCTCTGGGACACAGCAAACCAGTACTCAGAGGCAAGTTTATAGCTCTGAGCTCCTACATCAACAAATTGGAGAGATCTGAAACTAACAATTTAATGACACATCTAAACCTCCTTGAAAAAGAGCAGCAAGATAAACCCCAATCCAGTAGACAGAAAGAAATAATCAAAATTAAATCAGAATTAAATGAATTAGAATCCAAAAAAACTATAGAAAGAATCAACAAAACAAAGAGTTGGTTCTTCGAAAAACTTAACAAAATTGACAGACTCTTAGCAAATCTTATCAGAAAAAGAAGAGAACACACCCAAATTAATAAACTCAGAGATGAGAATGGAAACACCACCACGGAAACAACCAAGATTCAGGACATTATAAGGGAATAATTCTCAAAACTTTATGCTAATATGTTTGAGAACTTGATAGAAATGGACCTCTTCCTAGCAAATATTGACATGCCAAAACTAAACTAAGATGAGTTAAACTATCTGAACAGGCTCATATCAAGCACTGAAATAGAAACAGCAATAAGAGACCTCCCAGCTAAGAAAAGTCCAGGACCACATTGTTTTACAGCGGAATTTTACAAGGCCTTCATAGCCGAGCTCACATCAATTCTCCTCCAACTCTTCAATGAAATTGGAAGAGAAAGCTCACTACCGAATACATTCTATGAAGCCATCATAACCCTCATCCCAAAACCAGGCAGGGACTCATCAAAGAAAGAGAACTATAGACCCATTTCTTTGATGAACATTGATGCAAAACTTCTCAACAAAATTTTGGCCAACCGACATCAACAATTCATCCAGAAAATCATACACCACGATCAAACAGGATTCATTTCAGGGATGCAAAGCTGGTTCAATATACGCAAATCAGTTAATATTATTCATCACATCAACAGGAGCAAGAATAAGAACCAAATGGTTATCTCAATAGACGCAGAAAAAGCATTCGACAAGATCCAACACCCCTTTATGATGAAGGTTTTGGAAATATTAGGAATCCATGGAACATTCCTCAATACAATAAAGGCTGTATATGACAAACCTACAGCCAGCATTATACTCAAGGGTGAAAAACTAAAGCCATTTCCTCTTAACTCAGGAACAAGACAAGGATGCCCACTCTCTCCACTTCTCTTCAATCTAGTATTAGAATGCCTAGCTACAGCAATAACACAAGATGCAGACATAAAGGGGATCCAAATAGGGAAAGAAGAAATAAAACTCTCCCTCTTTGCAGATGACATGATCTTGTATTTAAATAATCCCATAGACTCCACTCCCAAATTACTCAAGCTGATTAAAAACTTTGGCAAAGTAGCAGGTTATAAAATTTACCCCCAAAAATCAATGGCTTTTCTGTATGCCAACAATGAGAAAAGTGTGGCTGAAATTAGGAAAGCAACTCCATTTGTAATAGCCCCACAAAAAATAAAATACCTAGGAAATAACTTAACTAAAGTAGTGAAGTTCCTCTATGATGAAAACTTTAAAATCTTGAAAAAGGAAATCAACACAGAACTTAGAAAATGGCAAAACCTCCCATGATCCTGGATTGGAAAGATTAACATTGTGAAAATGGCAATACTTCCCAAGGCTATCTACAAATTCAACGCAATACCTATCAAAATTCCACCCTCATTCTTCAAGGAAATAGAAGAGGCAATCCAAAAATTCATATGGAACAATAAAAGACCCCGAATAGCAAAAACGCTCCTCAACGGAAAGAACACTGCTGGAGGAATATCAATACCAAATTTCAAACTCTACTATAAAGCCATAGTAATCAAAATAGCTTGGTATTGGCATAAGAACAGACCTCAAGACCAATGGAATAGAATTGAAAACCCAGAAATGAACCTACAGACCTATAGCCATCTAATCTTCGATAAGGGAGCTAAAACAATAGAATGGAAGACAGACAGCCTCTTCAGTAAATGGTGATGGCAAAACTGGTTAACTACATGTAGAAAACTAAAGCTGGATCCTTATATATCACCCTGCTCCAGAATCAACTCCAAATTGATCAAAGACCTTGAACTCAAAGCAGACACTCTGAAAACATTACAGGATGGAATAGGAGAAACCCTGGGTCTCCTTGGCTCAGGCCGAAATTTTCTGAATAGAGACCCGGAAACACAACGACAAATGGGATTGCATAAGGTTGCAGAGCTTCTGCAGGGCAAATGACATAGCTAGCAAGATCAATAGAAAGCCCCCTTATTGGGAGAAGATCTTTACTAGCCATACAACGGACAAGCGTCTCATATCTAAAGTATACTTGGAACTAAAAAAATTAAACCCCCCAACAACAAATCCTCAAAGAAACAACTGTCCAATAAGTAAGTGGGCGAAAGACTTAAAGAGAAGCTTCTCTGAAGAAGAAAGAAGGATGGCCAATAGACACATGAAGAAATGTTCAACATCCATAGCCATAAAAGAAATGCAAATCAAAACACCATTGAGATATCACCTCACTCCAGTTAGAACAGCAAAAATCAAGAACTCTAACAACAACAGATGCTGGAGGGGATGTGGACAGAAAGGAACCTTACTTCATTGTTGGTGTGAATGTAAACTTGTTCAACCACTTTGGAAAGCAGTATGGAGGTTCCTCAAAAGACTTCACATAGAACTCCCCTATGACCCAGCAATCTCACTTTTGGGCATTTACCCTAATGTTTACAAAAAAGACCACACTAAAGCTACCAGCACAACTATGTTTATTGCAGCATTATTTACCATAGCTAAGATATGGAACCAACCCAGATGCCCCTCAGTAGATGAATGGATCAAGAAAATGTGGTATATATACACAATGGAATTCTATGCCTCCATCAGAAAGAATGACATTGCCCCATTTGTTAGGAAATGGAAAGGCTTGGAAAAAAATATATTAAGTGAAGTAAGCCAGGCCCAAAGAAACATAGGTCCCATGGTTTCCCTTATTTGCAATATCTAGTATAGGTATGAGTCAAGAGGAAAAAGTCAGAGAATGTGATGTTAGGAAAACGAACCCTCAAATATGTATTTTCATGTTTTTGTTTCTTGCATGCATGTGTTTCTAATGCATTTATAAGATTATTTCTTTGTTGCTTTGTATGTCCCTCCCCCACAGTGTAACCCCCGCTTTCACTATATTTGATGTAAGTATAACATGTGGAGGAGATGGGGACAAACAAGTCGTTTAAGGATTCAGGTGGACCTGTTGCAACAATGAGAAGTACAAAATGTCATGTCAAAACCAGCTTTACAATGTCGGTGTGGGGATATGAGGGGGGGGGTATGATTGGGTGGGGGGAGGGGGAGGCTGGGAAGGGAGGTGAAGGGTAAACAAAGGAGGAGGTTGCAATGCTTGGTAAGAAATATATGCATTATCCTGCCCATGTAATTGTAACCCCTCTGTACAGTATGTTCTCAAATAAAATAAAATAAAATTTTTTTAAAAAAAGAAAAAGTTAAAAATGTTAATGGTAAATAAAGCTATCTTTAACTGTATATGGGTGTTAACTCCCCCTTTTTGTTTTAATAATTGTTCCGTAAGACATTGGTGCTTTCATTCTATAATTTCTTGGTCTAGGGGATTATAGGGAATTCCTGTAGTACGATTAATATGCCATCTGCCAAAAAACTGACATTGCTATACTAACAAAACAGGGTTCATTATCGGTTTAAACTTGTGGTAATAGACCTAAGGTGGCAAAGCATTGAAGAACATGTGTATGTGAATGTTTAGTATTTTTCTCCTCTATGTGCTGTGGCCCAACATGTTCATGAATAGGTATTTATAGAAACATAAATATATTTAAGCTTACAAAGGCTGGGAAATGAGTAATATCAGTTTGCCACAGGATGTTGGGTTTGAGGCCTCTGGGAATTAATCCTGGTGATTGTAAAGGCAGTATTTTAAGAAGGGCTGTCATGTTTTGCTGGTATGTCCTATCCTTTTGAGGTCCTTTACAGGAAACTGAGGGAATTTATGTTGAAGACCTCTCCAATTGATGTGGATTAAATCATGTAAACGGGTGGCGCCTTGTAACGTTAATGCTTGTGGGCCAGTAACTAACTGGTCCCCCCAATTATTGCTCATGGATAAAAATCCAGAAAGTTTTGAATGCTCTCTCAATGTTGAATATGAATAGGGTCTCCCTGTCCTTCTAATAGGCCCTTAAAGGTAACTATAAGGGGTAAAATAGGGTTTCCATCCCAGCTTAATATGTTCCTGGGGAATATGAGGGAGCAAGTTAAGTACATATAGGCCATCAGAATACAAATTAAAGGGTTTTTGAATGTCCTGAAGGGCCATTATTACAGTGAACATTTCTTTATATTGTGCCGACCCTTGACAAGGTTGAAATCTTGGTTGTCTGGGGGTCTTTTGTTGTTCATCAAAGGCTGCATAGGCAGAGCCTGCTTTATACCTCCGTCAGTAAAAACATGAAGGGTGCCAAGAATAGGTGTAGGAGATAATAGAGAAGTCATTTTGAGGGGAACTCACCATAACATGACGGTCCTTTTGGATGGCCCGTAATGGCAGTCAGTAAGGCTTAGAAAGCTCTCTAGGGAGAGAGCAAGATGAACATTGGCTCGAGTGAGACACACAACGTCTGTCATCCGAAAAACAAAAACAATAGAGTGAGGGTCGAGGCCATATTTCCTTTGGGCTTGGGTCTTTCCCTTGATGATAGCATCGGTAATTTGTTCTGCCTGAGAGTACACCCAGAAGTGTGCCCCCCAGGGGAGTGTGAACCCACTCTAATGCCTCCCCTTTGAGTTAAAACTGCAGAAATCAATGTGTCACCCACAAGAAACCAGAGGGAAATGGGCTCAAGAATAGAGTACCTCTTCAGGGAAACTTCAACCAGGTCTTTTTGGAACTGTAAAAATATTGACTGATAGCTGCTTGTAATTGTAATAACTTCTTGGGGCATCATGTCTTTTAGTAAGGCAAATAAGGGCACAAGACAATCTTTAGGGATGGGAACCCATGGCAACAGCTAATTGATTTCCCCTAAAAGACTTTGAAGTTGGGTTAGGGTCAGAGAGGCTGGAATATCCAGCAAAGATTTATGGGGGCAGACCTGAGACAAGATAAGGTGGGATCCGAGCACCTTAAAAGGAGGTACTTTTGAATTTTATTTAGGACTATACTAAAACCTCCCTTTTTTTAATATGACAAGAGCCTGGGCCACAACGCCCTCCAGGTGGCACGGGTCTTCGTGCCCCAGAATTATATCATCCATGTAGGCATAGGCAAGAGAGGTATCTGAACCCAGCACAGGTCCTAAAAGTGTGGCCAAGTATTGTTGGCAAAAGGCTGGGCTATTGGCCATTCCCTGTTGCAACACCATCCATTTGAACTTCCAATCAGGCTGGGAAAAATTAAGAGAAGGGATGAAGAAGGCAAAATTCTTGCAGTCATCCAGATGCAGTCGGATAGAGAAAAAAATCTTTAATATCGATCACAACCAAGGCATATTCTGAAGGTATAGTAGGAATCTAGGGCATAGCTCGTAGGAGCGTTCCTACTAGCTCCATTTTTTCATTTACCTTACATAGATCTTGGAGCATGTGCCAGGCGCTGTATGCTTTTTGGATAACAAATACGGGTGTTACAAGGACTCATAGAAGGGTGTATGTGCCCAAGGTTTATCCTTTCCTCCACCAAAAGGTGGAGGGCCACAAGTTTAGGTTTTGTCAATGGCCACTGCTCCACCCAAATAGGGATTCTCGGCTTCCACCTGATGGGAGGTACTTGGGGGCAGTGGCCTTTAGGATTGGGGGTGCACCCGAGTGGGTACCATATGTTCCTCTCTATAATTATAAAAGTTAAAAAAAAATCTTTTTCCTTAAGTCCCTCTAGATCCCATTTAAGCCTTTGTGCTGCTTCTCCATCCAGGATATCATCATAGAATGCTCGATGGTCTGTAGTGACCATAACATCCATTTGTCCTAGCATGTCTTGCCCTAGTAAATTGGCGGTGAGGTTTTTTTGCAACTAAAGGGCTTATCTTTCCCTGCTCTCTATCTGGGCTAGTCCATTTCATAAGGGCAACCATCTCTTTGGACTGGGAGTTGCCCCCTACCCCCAATATTGGGTATCCGGGTGCAAGCTTCCAGTTCAAGGGCACTTCCTCCTCCCTGAGTACAGTTCTGTCTGCCCCCGTGTCAATTAGGCAGTGAAACCGCTTCCTGCCTATAAAAATACTCATTTTAGGTCTGAGTCTTTTTTACGAGGGGGACAGTCCAATGGGCCTGGGTTGTCTTGCCATGAGGCTTCCTGGGCCTTACAGCAGAGGGAGTTCCTCCTTGACTTAACAGGGCTGGAGGATGCCCCTCCTCTAGTTTAAAGGCTTCCAATCTAAATCAAATTTGGATCGACAATCCTTTTTCCCATGGTACCCCTTCCCGCACCTAGGGCAGGGTGTAGGGGGCTGTTTGGACCCCCTGGGCTGGGTGTCAGGGGATTGTTGTGAACAGCCCCTATTAAAGTGCCCCTCTTGCCCACATTTAAAGAAGTCCCTCTCCCCAATGGTCTTGGGGTTCCTTGGCCCTGGGCTGCCAGTGCCTGTGTGATAGCCTCAGTCATTACAGATATCTGAGCTTGTAAAACTAAAAGCTAGTGATTGGGACTGGTACTGTTGCATTCCCACATCTTGAGAGGCCACCACCCATCTGCTCAGGGAACTCTCAATCCAGCACAGGCCATGCGGTGTTCTGCATTCATCCCTTCCCAAACCATTAGCTTTACAAATTGATCCCGGAGGTCCCCTGCTGGCAGCTTATGATGAACACTCTGTTGGACATGGTCTATAAAATGAGGTAGAGGCTCACCCTGCTTTTGTGTCACTCCTGCTATGAGGGATGCAGTGGGCCCTTCATCCAGTTTGTGCCATGTGGCAAGTCCTGCCTGCCTCACCTGGTCACAATACGTGCCAGGTATTGCAGCCTTTTGGACGCCAGTGGAGTACCTTCCCCTGTTCCTGTTAACATGGCATACATAATAGGCATTGCAGATTGAGCCTGCCAGTTATTTTCTGCCTTAAAGAAGGCACACCACTTGATAAACTGAGAACTGGTTAAGGATGGCTTTGGCCACATCCAGCCAGTCCTTAGGGACACATGTGTGATAAGCAATGTCCTGTAATTGGATCTGGGCCCAAGGAGAGTTCAGGTTATCCGCCACCACTGCCTTGTGGAGCTCTTTAAGGTCCTTAGCTTCCCATGGATAAAATTCCAAGGGTCTGTTAGCCCTGGTGCCAGATTGACAGGATACTCTTTGGGAAGCAAATCCTGTGGCCCAGGGTCCAGGCTCTCCACTGGCCCTTCCTTTACAGGATAGGCCTCCTCATAGGTTACTTCCCTGGCCCTCGGCCCCTCTGTGGAAGTTAGGTCATAGGGATCCAGGTCTCACAGGTCCCTCCATAGGGCGTTGTCCCTTCCACAATTTCGGAGGCATAAGGTGGGGGCCTAGGACTGTCAGGGGCACCCGAGTTGGAGGAGGGCGGTAACCTTCACCCTCATGTTGACTTCCACTGAGTGTGCTTCTGTCTGATCAGTGCATTCTCAGTTGAATTTGACCATTCCTTTTCTTCCTCACTTCTGAAGTCCTCTTTCTGTGAGAGAGAATTACCCATAGTTAATGGTTTCACTTACCCTGAGAGACTGCTTTGCCTTGAGTGGTATATTTTCCTTTCATGCCCAATGTTGAGCACCAGATGTTGGGTCTTCACTCATCCCATGGAAGATGGACGGGCTGTTAGGAAAGCTATGTGTGCTGCTTGCCTGTTCCCCAGCTTCCCTTAGCGTCAGAGACAGTCAGATGCAGCAGGGAGTCAAGACAAGCAAGAACTCATTTATTACCTCACAGCAAGCACTTTTTAAACATGTGGCATGGAAGGGGAGGAAACGGAACCAACCAATCATTGTAGAAGTCACCCTATCATGCACCTAAGATTTCTATACTTTCCCTGCTGTCCACAAGCTGTTTATACACTGATGACACTTTGCCTGATTGTGGTATCCAGTCAGATTTTAACATAAACAACTCGCACTCTGCCCACTCAACTTCTTCTCAGCGCCATCTTTGCTGCCCACACAGAAAGTCTTGAATATGCCAAGGAAAGAAGACTCAGAAGCCAAATCTGATCTTGGAGTTATAGATACACCAACTCAGAGGCAATGTATTTACAATGTTAATGCCAAACAATCTGTGGTAGTTTATTTATTAAAATTATTAGCAAACATGGGAATCTATAAGACCTGAAAAGTGATTGAATCTTGGGGTCCATGATTCGTCTTTATAATCCTAGTGATTAAAAAGGATAAGACTTGGGGGATGATGGTTTTGAGGCTGGTAGAAAGTTCATGAGGTTCTATCTCCAATTAACTACAAAAATTTCTGTGCTGGAGGCATGGTTCAAATGGTAGACTGACTACTGTTAGCAAACAAACTGAGAGCATGAGGTATGATGAAGCCCAAAACTGGGAGAAAAAAAAGGTCCTTAGGAGAATACCATGAGAAGCAGAATTATGAATAGGAAATCAGAAACAACAGAAATAAACTTAGTGATATAGACAAAGCTTCCCAATGTGAAATATGGCACAAACTGTAATATCTATGGTTTTTCTTCTTATAGAGTAAAAATAAATGGTATTTTTACTTGACAAAATTAAATGTAAAACTGTATGGAATAAATAATCACATTATGTTTATGTTTCCGTAATTTAACGTTTTCCTACAAATTTCTAGAATAGTGTAGCTTTGGAAAATCAATACATCTTGCATTTTAATATATAGGATTACATATCCTTGCAAGTGTTGTCTAAAATTGATCCTCACTGAAATGATTGTCATTGATATCTTTCCCAAGATTCCAAATGTTTATACTTTCAGCTGACCTTCCACAAAACTCATACCCCAAACATTACTTTTTAGTGTGTTCATGTAATCATAGGAACATAAATATATGTCTGAAAATGTTAATTACCTTTATCTGCTGTCATTAGTGTAGTATAACTAATACAATTAAGAAAATACCCTGAGGGAAAAAAGATACTTCCTTCTAAATACAGATTTGCAGACACACACACACACACACACACACACACACACACACACACACACACGTAATTACCACTCTGACTCAGGTTAGGTTCCTGACATTAGGTATCAGACAATGATCTAATAATCAAACTTTCCTGCCTAGACATAAAATATATTCATAATTCCACACATACAAAAACACCAGTTCATTCAAAACAATGAGAATATTTAACAGAACCAACCAGCTCTTGAGCCATCTACTCCCTGATTTCATTCATTCATGACGATGCACTTTTCATATTATATTTAAAAATCTTTTTGAGTCTCTCTGATTAGCAGAACAACATATGCTATTATATAAAACCAAATGTAGGTCAAATTACTTGTCCCTAGGTAATCTTTAATATATCTTATCAAAGACTTATTTTTCCTTCTTTCAGTGTCTGTTTCTGGCATTTTGCCATAATTTTTAATATTAAATTACAAAGGACATTCCGTATTCCTTAATTCGTATTTCGTAAAAGTTATGCTATGGAGTTGAATTTGATTTGTTTGCTTATTCAAAATTAAATTTTCTCAACAACTTGCATTATTGTTTATGTTACTTCTAAGCCATTTGAAATATCAAATAGAACTGAAAATTGCTCTCAGCAATGCTTTGTGAATGGTATTAATGTTTGGGGAGGGATGAAGGATTTGAATTATCTAGAGTGCCTTAAAAATGGCACTGTTACGCAAAGGGCTCATCATTTAGTCAGCTTTTAAAGTGTGGTCTTCTTATTTCATATAAGAAGATATAAGTGCTTTTCATCACATTCTTGTCTGCAAAGCAGTAGAATTATTTTCATTGTACAGTTGATGTCCAGCTGCGACTGTAGTGAAACCTACAAACAACTGCAGAGCTGTATTTGCTGCTCTAGATTTTGAAATTTTCTTGCAGTAGCCCGTGTGATTTGAGCCCAGATTCATGGGATAGGCACATAATCCACAATTGCAAAGCAGCACAATGAACTTCATTTTTTTTTGTTTCCTGTTTTTCTTATTGATGGTCTTTTAAGGAGCTAGAGAATCTTTATTTCTCATTGTTGATGTGACTTAAACAAATTTTCCAGATTTTTCAAATACAATAAGGAGATATAAAGGAGACATATTTAATCACAAAATGCAGATAAACATTTGCATGATTTTTTTTATTCTAGTCCTGTTTTCAGTTATCTTCAAATAACTTTGAGATGAGCCAAGCATATGTGTAAACTGACATGTATCAAGCACACAGAACTCTGGAATCTTTGGACATTGATTTTTCTATCAACTTCACTTAAAAAGAAAATTATCATTTGCTTCATATCTTAAGTAATCTACTTAAACAAGTTTTATTAATTTTATCAACAGATCTCATAATCTATGGAATTGATGCATTGCATAAGTATTTGATTCCTAATTTGCACTGAATTAATATTATATTTATTTTACTTTTTTACACATGAAATAAAATATGAGGATAAAACATGCCTGTTTTTCATTTTGTTTGCCACAATGAAACTATTAGACATTTTGAAAATTTAACTTTAAATCTGAACCTTCAAATTTCACTAGGACATTAATTGTGTTACTTACAAATTTAATATTAAAATAAAAAGCATTATTAAATAGAAAGCAAGATTATGTTATCATACCTTAATCCCTGAATTGACTTTATAATAAAAAACATTTATATTTATATAACAAGATATACATACTCAAACACATTATGACATATGGAAATAAAAAGTCCTTTTTTGTTTTGTGTTTGTTGTTGTTTATAGTTTGTGATTATTCTGTCTTCTTTACCTTATGCCTGGTGTATTCATTGTACATCTTCAGTAATGTGAGGGGTGGGCACAGAGCTTTAGGGAAAATTGTGAAAAATTGCAGCAGTGGAGTTCATTGAACATTAATGAAAGTGAACTATTTAACACATGGGTTGGGACAGGAGCGTGGGACTGGGAACAAGTGAGGGAACTGAAGACATTTCACAAAAGGAAATTTCTCATTACTTGACTCTTGTAATTGTAATCCATCTATAAATCGCCTTAATGAGAACAACAGAGTAAATTTATTTTAAAAAGGCAAACATAATGTTGTTTCTTAGAATCATAGGAGTTTGTTTTGTTCACTGGTTTGAGCTGGTTGAGTTTATCTCTGAAAATGGGCTGCTGAGAGGAATATATATTGTGACACTGCTAGGTGAAATATTCTGTAGATATCTGTTAGTTATAGCTTGTCAATACAGTTATTTAGCTCTGAAGTTTCTCTGCTAATTTTTTACCTGGATGGCCTGTCCAGAGGTAAGAATGATGTGTTCAAGCAACCAACAATATATTTGGATGTATGCGTATTTTTAGGGTAAGTAGTATTTGTCTAATGAATTTGGGAGCGCTAGAATTCAGGACATTGATATTTAGAATTGTTATATCCCTTTGATGGAGACTTTTCTTTATCAATATTTAATGCCTTTTTTGTCTCTTTTTACTTTCATACCACTTTTAATGTAAAGCCTATTTTTAACTATATTAGTATAGCTTCTCTGGCCTGTTTATGAGGTCCAATTTTAATTTGTAAAGATGATGTACAGAAGTGTTACAATTACTTAAGTCAGATAATGAGCACATTTCTTTTTGAACAGTGTCACCTCTTCCCTCATGTTCTCCCAATTTTTCCCTTTCAAGCTCCCTCCCCCAAAAGTTGTACAGTTCATGTACAATGTTGTGTCTATTGAGTAGCACCGCTGCATTTGTTAACTCTTTGTCCCACCATTTCTGTGTTCTCTCTTGCCCTTTCCAAAATTACACATATTAACAAATGTGCACAAATTAATAAAAACGGCATCAGAACACAGAAGGAAAAGCAAAATAATAAAAAATACTCTCTATCATTTCTGGGAGACCATTTAAATGAACATTATTTTATATGATAATATTCATATAGCTATTCAGTCTTTGTGATCTTCTCCACAGGACATCTCTCTTTGATCTCACTGTATAAATGTTTAGAATCCCATGTAATTTATTATGTCCGAGTGTAATGTTTTCTCTTTTACCATCCACATGTCTTTACTTGTAGAATTAGAGGCACATTCTAATGCAACAAATGAGGGAAATCAGGCAGTATATATTTCTTTGAATCTGTCATTCTTCACTTAATATAAGATTGTTCCAAGTCTTTCCTTTTCCTTATGAATGGTGTAATATTCTTTCTGGATCAATAGAATTGCATCATACCGAAGAGTTTCTTCAGGCAAAGGAAAAAGTTAGCAGGATATATAGAAAGAAAATGGAATGGAAGAAGATTTTTACTAACTAAGCATCAGACAAGGGTTTTCTTAGCTAACCCATATTTAGATATCAAAATTTAAACCCAATAAAAATAGACACTCAAATAAACAAGAACCCAATTAATATATGGGATAAAGACTTAAAGATAAATTCTTAGAAGAAGAATGAAAAATAGACACATCTCTCTCCAGAAAAGAAATGTAAATTCAAACAACACTGAGATTCATTTCACCCATGTTACAATGTCATGATGAAAAACTGAACAATCACAGATACTGATATGGATGTGGCCCAAAGGAAACTCTATTACACTGTTGATGGGAATGTAATCTTGTTCAACCACTTTTGAAAACACTATGGAAATTGCTCACAGAACTGAATAGAGAGCTACCTACCTTTGTTCCAGCAACTCCCCTTATGGGCATTTATCCAACAGAGCAGAAACAAGGCCACACTGAATCTACCAGCACAATCATGTTCATTATTGCATTATTTTCTGTAGCCAACATATGGAATCAGCCCAGATGCTTCTCATTGTAAAAAGAGATCAAGAATTATATATTTTTATATATGTATATATAAATTATATATATATATATATATCTAATTTTATTGATCCCAATTTACAAGTATATGTATGCATATATGTACATATACATACATATATACAACATATACATATATACATACATACATAATGGAGTTCTGCTCAAACATCAGAAAGAATAATATTGCACCATTCTTAAGGAAAATGAAACACTTAGAAATAATATTAAGTGAAATAAAGCAGACTCAGAGAAACTTAGCTTGCATGATTTTCCTCTTTTGTGTTAGATAGAAGGTGCCTATAAATGTAAAAGTAAACACACTGGATGGCATGCAAGGAGGTACAAATGAATTATCTGAAGTCGTAGAGTTCATGGAGAGTGCAAATACTATAATTATCTTAAAAGACTAAGGCAAAGCCCAACCAAATAAATACCAGTAAATGTGTACTGCAAGAGAGGACAATGGGGGGCAATATGAAAGGGGTAGGAAATTGAAGGGGAAAAGGATGGAATACAGGAAAGAATCCATTGTATACTTCCCAGAATTGAAATATGCAAAGCAAGGGGTAGTGTGAAATGGGGGGTGAAGATATTGACGTGGTAACACAATTCCAGGTGCTTCGTACACATAAACTGCTTTGTTAAATGGCAAGTAATTCCAGAACATAATATTGAGATACATAAGAATCGGGGTTGATTGGGATGGGTGGATGAAAATGTTGAATGGGGTGACATTGATCAAGATGCAATATATACATACACTGTTTCAGTGAATACCAAGTACTTTGTGCAACTGAAGATAATAAAAATATTCAAAAAATTAATTATGAAAGTTGAATATAGAGTTGAACCTCAATTAGATCCCCATTTAAAAATTTTTGGGGGTTGCCAGTCATGAGCCTGAACTCGGGGCCTGGGCACTATCCCTCACCTCTTCAGCTCAAGGCTAGTGCTCTACCACTTGAGCCACAGTGCCTCTTCGAATTATTTTGTGGTTATATGGTGCTGAGGAATTGAACCCAGGGCCTCATGCATGCAAGGCAAGCGCTCTACTACTGAGCCACCTTCCCAGCCCATAAAAATATTGTAAATCTGGAGACTTGTAGAATAAAATTCAAATAATAAAAATTTATTAATCTTTTTTATCTGAATTTGTAAAATTTAAATCAAAACTACTTTGCTTTTTGTCAGCCACTGGGCTGTTAGAATATTTCAAAGTAAGTGGCTTAAAAACATCAGGAGTATATTATCCATAGTCTAGAAGCTTAAACATTGATTATAAAAATGGTAATTCAAAGCAATTCTTTGTCTAATGTGGTCCACTTTCTGGTTCATTATAATCTATTTTCTGGACCTTCACATGGCAGAGTAATTATATTGGGCTTCTTTTATCAGGATCAATATTGCAGGGTAATCTCTGAAACGTTCATTCTAATGTCACCAGGCAGAGGAATAGAATTTCAACATGCTTATCTGGAAGGAGTTACATCGTCCAATGCACTTTGCAACCTTTTCTTTAACTCAGTGTGGTGTATCATTTGATATTATTTCATAGAAAATAATAACAAGAACAAGCTTATATCATGTGAATTATGTGAATGATTCTTCTTACAATGGGGATAATTATAGTGATGGCAAAGTGAAGTTTGATTGTTTAGTGGCTCTTGAATCACATCATAGGTAACCATGTAAACGTGGTACAGCCTAAAGCCCTTCTGATGTATTTGAACAATCTCCGATGTGTTAATTGCTTTCAAAAATATTCGTTTGAGCCAACAAATACAGATCTCCTTTGATTTTAATTAAGGTCTGCTATTAGAATTCTCACAGACACCAAAATCAGAGAATGCTAATATTTCTGATAAAATACAAAATAAAATTGTTACAATTAATAAAACATGAGGACTGTAATATTAATGCATTATAAATACTAGTATTCACAGTATATAATATATTGACATACTTTGGTTACCTCAATTTTTAAAATATTTATAACTGTGAATTGTTTACAAATAATTATTTGATGATGTATAGAAACTGAGAAAAAGGTTTGCATACATATTTACTACAGACGCAAACAGATACACCTGGTTATTTCTGATCTTTCATTTGCTGATTTCATTCATGCATGGGGAACATGCAAATAAAATTGCAAAATTGCATTTACTAAAGAGTTAATTACATGAAGTTTATATTGGGCTAAATACCTGATTTTATAAATTAAATTGTTTTTTGTCCCTTCCTTCCTCCGTTCCGTCCTTTGTTCCTTCGTTCCTTCATTCCTTCCTTTTTTCCTTCCTTTCTTCTTTCCCTCCTCCTTCATTCCCTCCATCCTTACCTCTCTCTCTCTCTTTCTTTCTTTCTTTTTCTTTTATTTTTTTCTTCCAATCTTTTAATCAGAATATTTCTTATGGCTATAGAAAAAATACCAAATGTTGTACTTCAAGGTGTTATGAGTAATTCTAATATACTAGAATAATATTAATTTTAATAACCTATGTTATATCATAAGACAAATTGTACTAAAAACAAATTCACAAAAGTTTCAGGATATGTAACAAATATCACTTTCCATGACATTGTTTATTTCCTCAAAGTAAAATAAGAATTTAGACATAATATTGTGTATGTGTTGTTTTTGTGATTTGAACTTTCAAGAATATTGGTTTAACATTTGAGCCACAACTCCACTTCTGGCTGTGTGTGTGTGTGTGTGTGTGTGTGTATGTGTGTGTGTATGATGATGTGTGTGTGTTTAATTGAGATGTGACTCATGAACTTTCTTTCCAAGGCTGGCTTTTTCAAATTTTTTAATTTTTTTTAAATTTTATTTGAGAACATACTGTACAGAGGGATTACAATTACATGGGCAGGATAATGCATACATTTCTTACCAAGCATTGCAGCCTCCTCCTTTGTTTACCCTTCACCTCCCTTACCCCCCTCCCCCCCGCCAAATACAGTACAGAGGTGTTACAATTACATGGGCAAGGTAATGAGCATTTCTTATCAAGCATTGTTGCCTCATCCTTTTTTTCTACTTCTCAACCCTTCTCATCTCTGCCCCTCCTGCCCCATCCACCACCCCCCCCGTCAAAGTTGTAAAGTTGTTTTTCTACATAAAGACTTGTACATCTCATTGTTGCAATGGGTCCACCTGTATCCTTATTTAAACCACATGATTTTTCCCTTGCCCTCCACAAATCATATCAACATCAAATACAATGCAAGCAAGGGTTATACCGTGGGGGAGGGGCATGTCTGTGACAAGCAGAATAGGTCAGATATGTTGATGTTAGGTGAAATGAGCCCTAGGATAAGTATATAAATGTTTTTTTTTTTCTTTCTTGCAATTGTTTCTAACATATTTATAAGATTAATTCTTTGTTGCCAAGGCTGGCTTTGAACCCCAGGTTCCTGAGTAGCGAGGATTACAAGCTTGAGCAACCCATATTAAGCATAGATATATCTAAGAATAAAATATATTTCTTATTATTTTAATTCTAGAGGCTCAATTTAACAAATTAACATTTAGATATTTATTTAGTTATTAAACCTGAACATGCACTGTGAAAAAAAGTTTTGATTTTTATAAAAAAATATACACTCAAAGGTTTAAATGTCAGAATCTTTGGACAAATTGAAATGCTCTATTATTCAAAAGCGCCAAAAGGATCCTTAATCAAATTTCTCATGTAAGCCAAAAGCAATAGGCTCTGTCAGGGTTAATGAAGCAATTTTTCATTAAATTAAATATTATCTACTATGGTAACATGATTTTTCCTTCTTTTAAACCTAAGCTTTTTTGACATAAAATATAGATTCATACGTTTTTTGAGTATATAAAAATTTTAGTTACTGGTCATGTATTTCTGAAGTTTGATTACTAAGACATTTCAGAGAAACACTGAATTTCATGTATTATGTCAACAGTGATTTTAGACATTGAATCAATCTCAATATGACAGAAAGCAAGATATTCCATGACTCATGCAATTATTCCTAGAATTGAATATAACTTGTTATTGAATGGTTGGAAATTCATGTTATACCTACTATATAGAATAATTAAGAAATAAATGATCGTGATAGTATATATTTTTTCTTCAACTAGAAAGAAAGAACCTCACAATAGATGACAAAAACTTGAATGGGAATGTCATAAAATTATGAAAAATTCAAGTCATTATGCGTTAGATGAAATAGTCATTTTTGTTTTTGTTTTGTTTTTTTTTTTTGGGGGGTGGGTCCGGTCGTGGCGCCTGAACTCTGGGCCTGGGTGCTGTCCCTCAGCTCTTCAGCTCAAGGCTAGCGCTCTACCACTTGAACCAGGATTGGGATTAATAATTAGCTTTCACTATGTTGCCATAAAAAGGTGAACCCTCCCACGTGGACATAGTTGTAGAGATTTGGTCACTGAGAACTTGTGATCAAAGAGAATGTTAAGATCAAAGTCCTTTCCTCAACTTTCTTCTTTTACTTCCGTCTCCTTTTGCTTTTCCTTCTCCCTCTCCCTCTTCCCCTCCTCGTGTTTCTCCCTTTTCCCACTCTTATTCCTACTTTTCTTTACTTCCTGGCTTGCATTAATACACATACTCCATCACATGTTCCTGACATGGGGTACTGTGCCATCACCAACCCAAAGCAATGAGGATAAGAAATATGAACTGAAATGTGTAAAATCAGAAGCCAAGATTAATATTTCCCCCTTTTAAATTAATTTTATAAAGAATTTGGCATATTAATAGGAGACTGACACAGCATGCTCTCATTTATTATAAGGGGTAAGATTTACTGGAAAAAAACTGACCAACATCGTCCTAATAAAATGATTGTTTAAATTAATATTATATTAGGACAAATCTAGTTTAAAATATCAGACTTACTTCAATAAGAGGCAAAAAAAAATCACCCCTATGTTTTCCTATGAAAAGATAGCAGAATTCAATCTGTTCCTCGAGGAAATTGACCTATAATTGACAGCATTGTCAATTTCATACATGACGTAAGAAGACTGTAGAACAAATTACAACCTAAACTGCATGATATAAAATTTACTTTGGTCCCATGTATTCTATCTATGTCTGGTTCCCAAAATGACTTGCATTTTATCATATTTTAAATTAACTTTAAGTAGTTGTATGGGAGTTGCTGTTTGACAAAGCAGTTAATGCACAGTGTTTAGTGAGGTTTTTTTTTCTTTTTTCTCTCCTGAGGTTTGAACTCTGGGTCTGAATGCTGTTCCTAAGTGCCTTTGGATGAATGCTAGAACTCTATCACTTGAGGCACAGCAGCACTTTCAGATTTTTCTGAAATTTAATTGGAAATAAGAATCTCACAGCCTTTCTTGCCTGGGCTGGCTTCAAACCTCAATCCTCAGCCACCTGATTATATAGGATTACAGGTGGGCGCCGCTAGTGCCCGGCTTAATACAATGCACCTTTTTTTTTACTCGTCCTGGGGCTTGAACTCAGGGCCCTGGCAATGTCCTTGAGCTTCTTTTCCTCATGCTAGTACTCTACGACATGTGTCATAGTGCCAATTCCAGATTTTTTTGTTTATGTAGTACTGAGGAATCAAACCCAGGGCTTCACATATGCAATGCAAGCAGTCTACAACTAAGCCACATTCCCAGCCCTATGCAATGCCCCTTGATAATCATTATCCCTCATCCTTCTCAATCCTATCTCATCCCTCAATATACAGAATTTTGTAGAATATTCACTGACTCGCAATAGCATGTATAGTCACTCAGAAGATATACCACGAATCATATTTTCTTGATAGTCTTATTCAGCAACATATTAATGTTATGCATTATAAAATTCTGTGATTTTAAATTCTAAATTATCACTTAGATTCACCCACTACTATTCTAAAAATTTTCCTAAGGTTAGTGCAAGAGCAATTTGTAATTCTTCGATAAAGTAAAATGATTCTTAGAATGTTAAAGAGTTGGAGTAAGAATATTACCTTCACTTCTAGAACATTTTACCCTTAGTACCCTCTCAAAATACTCCCATATTTATTACTAGTCACTTCCTGTTAACATTCCAACCTACCTCCCTTGAGCAGCTATTATTTCATATTCTTCCTCTACAGATGTGCCAATTTTAAAAAGCTCATATAATTAGAAAATGTAGTCTATTTTGTCCATTTTTCCCATGTAATATTACAGTTTCTAAAGTAAGTCCATGTAAACTTTTCTCATGGATACAGCATGTGTATAATGGAATAACATCCTGAATGGGCATTTAAATACTTTATGATATGTTATTGTAAAGGGTTTTGCTATGTATATTCTTGTACATGTATCTCATTGGACATATATTAAAATCTATATTGTATATAACATTATGATTCAAAAATGCTGGATTATAGAGGCAACTCTATATATTATAATATCTTAAAGATTGCCGGTATGTTCATCAAACTGTCTATATAATTTTAAATGTCAAACACCAATGTATAAGGATTACAATTTCTACATAATGGTTGTGCAGGGCTATCTTATTGTTTCTATTTCCACTAATCTCTATATGTATGCAATGTCTAGGTATGTTATGATCTTTCCATATGTTCCTTGGTTGTTATTATATTACTATAGAGATATGTATTTGGATTTTTTTTATAACTTATTCAGGATGGTTAAAGTTTTTCATTGGCATTAATATGCTACTAATATATTTCTGATTCAAGTCTCTTCAAATAAATTTATATGTATACACACTATATGAACATATGCATATATTCATACTTATATGTGTATATATACTAATACCTATATATATATATATATATATATAAAAGAATATACAGATGTGTATATACATGTATACAGACATATATGTATACCATTATATTCATTTGTCTGTAAGCTATCATTTTACTTTATTTGCCAAACACGTCCTTTATTGATTTTACTTCATTTTATATTATGGTTGATGTTGTACAGAGGAGCCAGTTGCCGGTGGTTCACCCCTGTAATCCTAGCTACTCAGGAGGCTGAGATCTGAGTATTGTGTTTCAAAGCCAGCCTGTGCATGAAAAGTCCATGAGACTCTTATCTCCAATAAACCACCAGAAAACCGGAAGTGGCACTATGGCTCAAGTGGTAGAATTCTAGCCTTGAGTTGAAGAGCTGAAGGACAGCACCCAGGCCCAGAGTTCAAGGCCCACAATCCCCACAAACACCACGACCAACAGCAAAAAGAATACTGACTGAAAAATCAATAGTAGTAAGCAGTCTTAAAGATAGGCTCAAGTCTAACATTTTAGTATAATCCTAGATTCCAGCAGCCTTCTTAGTCCAATGAGCTAAGAGCCTTCAGAATGTTGACAGAATTTCTTAGTTTATTTACACAATCACTATAAGTATGTATTTTCTCATCTCTTTCTTTCATTTCACCACAGAATCTGTATTTATCCTTTATGCCATACTTGAATACAAAAGGTTTGGAAGATATTTATTAATTGGTGTATATTAATTGTATGGAGAAAAATTATTGAAATATTTTACACTTTCACATGTTAATGAAGGGACTGATTAACCTGTTTCTGGCTTCTGTCTTTCTCCATTCCCATTGCCTTTCATTTTTCAACTGTTTTCTGTGAATTTCTTTGTGCTGTCTTCAAACATCGACAAAATGTATTAAAGTGCTGTTCACCCATCTTCATTGAAAATTATACAATGCTGAATATAAAAGAAAATCTAAATAAATGGAGACATATAATTTTTGTGGATTAGAGGATACAATTGAACAATAATATAAATTGTCTCCTCCATTTTTTTTTCATCATTCATGGCGCTTGAAATCTGGTCCTGGGCGCTATCCCTCTGCTCTTCAGTTCAAAGTGAATGCTCTACTCATTGAGCAAATGTGCCACTTCTGGTTTTCTGGTGGTTAATTGGACATAAGAGTCTTATGGACATTTCCATTCCAGCTGGCTTTGAACCGCAATCCTCAGATCTCAGCATCCTATGCAACTAGGATTACAAGCATAAGACAACAGAGCTCAGGTTCAGAGTTTTATTTATGTTTATGACAATTTCCAAAAGCACCTGTCTAGCACTCTTTTAGTCATTGACAAAGGAAAATAATCTGGAATATATGTCTCTGTCCAATAGTAAAACTCTTAGTGTAAAATTGTTATATTTGTAGAGGAAAGATTATACAGCTCAATGGATCTGTAGGGAACCAGATTATATGCACGTAAATATTATCAAGGAATATTTAGTAAGGGGTAAATCCAAACATTTGAGGAATGATATTCTCTTTAATAAGTGGTGATAGGTTAGACAGTATTTGGGAGAATTAAAAAGTGAACATTGAATTAAACATAACAATTTATTCAAATGTTAAGTTCAAGCAGGATTAAAACGTGGCATATAAAACAAAAAAAGTGATGTGAATTAAAGCAAAGAAATTTGCTTACCAGAAGTGGTGCTATGGCTCAAGTGGTAGAACTCTAGCCTTGAGCTGAAGAGCTGAGGGACAGCATCTAGGCTTGGAGTTCAAGGCCCACAACCACCACAACCACCACCACCAATAATAAAAAGAATACTGACTGAAAAAGCAATAGTATTAAGTAGTCATAAAGATAGGCTCAAGTCTAACATTTTAGTACAATCTTAGATATCAGCAGCCTTCTAGTCCAATGAGTTCAATTGTCAAGACATCTTGACCATTTTGGAGACGAAGCATTCTTAAATTTGGCATTAAAATTATAGGAAAGAAAAATGATATAGTTGAGCTCAATAAAAGTGTAAAACAATTTAGTCTGTGAAAGCTCATATACAAGTAGTGAATAGAAGTTGGGAGCCGTTGACTCATGTATCTCATCTTAGCTCCTTGGGAGGCTGTGATTTGAGTATTGCTGTTTGAAGGCAGCTCACAAAATAAAGTCCCTGAGAATCTTATCACTGATTAATCAACCAAATGCCAGAAGTGAGGCATGACTCAAATGGTAAATTGTTTAACAAATGCAACAAATCTCAGGGACCCTGAGTTCAAGCCTCAGCTGTGAGCAAAGATGATTCCCAGCACCTTCATGGGACTCTGGGAGTTTCAGAAACCCGGGATGCCTCGAGGATACTTTCTCTGAAATATGAAACTTGGGGACAGGATGTGGTAGACCATCCTTCCTGGCCCCAGGGAGGAGGAGAGGAGGCCCCTTGAGCCAGGCCTCAGCTCAATGGCAACCTCATTCACACCTGAGTGGGAATCGAGTGCCACAGAGCTGGTCAGCTGCTGGACAGAGATCTTTGAGAAGATAGGCATTCCACAGGCCCCAGAATCCAGCTAGTACATCATGGCTCACATCCTCGGAGCCAAAAGAGTTAAGTGTGGTGGCACCAGGAGGGTGGGAAGAGGGAGGAGGGAGAATTGTGGGAGAGCTTCATCAGGCTTTGCCCTTCCCCCCGCCCCAGGATGCTTACCTGCATCAAATGGGACTTTTCTGTAGTATTGTCATATGCAGATGCTCATATACTTATCCAACAGTTACAGTGTGCACCATGCTCCTGGGGGAATGCGATCACAGATGAAACGATCCAGTGCTGGTTCAATAGCACATGAAGAAACCTTAGATTGATCTGGATGCCGGTGCTTCACACCTGTCACCTAGCTACTTAGGAGGCTGAGATGGGAGGATTGAGGCTTAAGGCTGGGGCAGGCAATCCTGTAAGACTCTTATTTCCAACTACCAAAAAGAAAACACAAGAAGTGGATGTGTGGCTCAAGTTGTAGTCTGTTGGCCTTTAGTAAAAAGGCTCAGGGACAGCATCCAGGATCCGAGTTCAAGGCCCATGAGTGAGAGAAGAAAGGAAAAAAGAGTGAGAGGAGGGAAGGATGGAGTGAGAAAAAGTGGAATGGAAGAAAGGGGAACAGCCAAGCCTTGGTTTGGAGTCCCTGGATCAAGGGAGCCAACCATTCACAATCTCTGTGGGCACAGTTTCAGAGCCTAAAGCCAGTATATAGGACCAAGCCACTGACCTATCAGCAACTTCATGAAATCCAGGTGTTGTGTCGTTGCTGACTGCAGAAGGATGTAGACCCTAGGGCTCAGGGTGGGTCACCAGGTTTTAATCTCTCCTGGCCCCACCAAGTTTATTTTCTGGTCATATAAGAGGAAATGGTCCGGGCTGGGAAGGTGGCTCAGTGGTAGAGGGCTTGCCTTGCAATGCTCGAGGCCCTGGGTTCGATTCCTCAGCACCACATAAGCAAAAAGAAAAAAAAGCCGGAAGTGGCGCTGTGGCTCAAGTGGTAGAGCGCTAGCTTTGAGCTGAGGGAGAGTGCTCAGGCCCAGATTTCAGGCCCCCGACTGGACCAAAAAAAAAAGAAGAAGAAATGGTCCAACAGCTAGTTAGGTGTTGGGGTGACAGAGTGTCAAGGTGGGGGAGGAAGATGAAATGGGAGGATGATCCCAGGTCAAGTGTTTCAGGACATTGGAGCCATAATCTCGCACGACAATCTACACCATCAGTGATAGAGCCTTTGACCAACCATAGGGTTATTAAAAGTCCTGGTGTCTTGGGTTCACCATTGAGCACCTGGCTGTCGTCCACCGCAGGATGCCTGTGCAGTACAACTTTGTCGACTGGGATTTCCAGCGCTCAATCTGAAGATCACAACTCCAGTGTTCATTTCAAGACCAGAGACAGAGGTAAGTGTGCCACTGGCATAGGACAGCCAGGGAATGAGGGTGGGAGTCAGGACCTGTGCTGCCCGGAGACTTCCTCTAGGGGGCACTAGGACCCTGTGACTGCCATTCTCAGAGGCAGAGGTGGGTCTCTTTGCTGGCTCAGCCTTTAGTCTAGATGGCAGATCTGGGATTCAGAGAGGGCAGGCTGGTGGTGGGGCAAGCTTGGGGAGGATGGTGGGAAAACAAGAGGCACTGAGCTCTGAGCAGGGTTGTTTCTTTGAGGATACTCACAACCTAGGAACATGCCTGTGATGGATCAGCCCTTTTCCCCTTCCTGAGAGCGACGAACCTAGAGCCTTCCAGTCTGCATCTCTTGGCCAAGAAATGCTTTTGTTCCCACATCCTGTGGTTGGATAACTAGAACTCACCTCACTGCTCAGTGTTGAGGCAGGACAGTGAGAGATCCTGAGTCTTTCATAAGGTCAGGGGATCCTCAGTATGAGATTGTAATTGAATGTCCTAACTTGGAGCATGGTCAGTCCCATATAATACTGCCATGACGTAGGACATAGAATCTAGAGAATCAGAGCTGAATAGGGTCTGTTCTGGGAGTCTTGAGTATTATGTGTGAGCTTTCAGCTCCCGTATGCCCACCTGCTTCCCATTCTTGGGTGGGTCTTTGCTAGAAAAACTTGAAACTAGGGACTGGGTCCTATCCGTTGTCTCTTATGCTCAAAGCTATCACTCTATCATTTGAGCCACAGCTCCACTTCCAAATCTTTTGGATGTTTAATTGGGAATAAAGAGTTCTCATGGAATTCACTGCCAAAGGTGGCTTCCAACTGCAGTCCTCAGATCTCAGTCTCCTTAAGGGATAGGATGACAGGCATGGAAAAATATGTTTGGCCTGTTGCCAGTAGCTCATGGCTGTCATCCTAGGTACTCAGGAGGTGAGATCTGAGGATCACAGATCATGGCCAGCCTGCTCATGGAAGACCCTGAGACATTTTTTTTCCAACAAACCACCAGAAAACTGGAAGGGGTGCTGTGGCTCAATTAGTTGAGTGCTCATCTTAGCTGAAGAGCTCATGGATAGCACCGAGGCCCAGAGTTCAAGCACCACAACAGAAAAAAGAAAGTAAGACATCTTTGCCTACAAAGGATGGTGGAGGTGTGGGGGAGAGTGGGGTGTGTGCTGTGGTGGGAGACCAGGTTCTGGCCTCACTGTACAGACATTTCTAAGAACTCCCCAAGTTTGCTCCAGTTTGAAGCCACAGCTTCAAGAGGACATGGCCTGTGGCAGGCAGGGAGTGGGCAAATGCGTGCAGGGGTGAGATTGTTGTGTTTTTATTCTCTCCATTGAAGGATGGATTTGAGTGCTGGGTGTCAAAGTCTCAAATAAAGGGTTGCAAGAAGTTTGTGGCCTGAGGAGATGGGTTTCCTCTGGGTATATGAAGGTGGCTGAAGCTGGAAGCCACTGGTGCCTCACAACTCTCATCCTAGATACTCAGAAGGCTGAGATGTGAAGAAAGTGGGTCCAAGCCAACTTGGGTAGAAAAGTCTGTGAGACTTGATGACCAAAGGATCAACCAGGGAACAGGACGTGGTGCTGTGGTTCAAGTGGGAGAATGCTCACCTTCATCTGAAGAGCTGAGGGACAACACTGTGGCCCAGAGTTCAAACTCCATGACCAACCACAAAAAAAGAGGTGACTAAGTTTTCTGCATACCAATGTGTACGGTAGGATATGCCATGCTGGTCGATGAGACATTCCAGATATGAGAGAGGCTCAACCTAACGGAGGGAGTTTATGGTTCTGTTCTCAGGGACTGCTGAAGCCTTGGGCTTTTCGTGTGTGTGTGTGTGTGTGTCTGTGTCTGTGTGTCTGTGTCTGTGTCTGTGTATGTTTGGAGGTAGAAGAACTGGGCCTTGAACTCATGGCCTAGGTGCTGTTCCTGAGCTTTCGTGCTCAAAGCTAGTGCTCTGACACTTGAGCCACAGCTCCTCCTCTGGCTATATGGTGGTTCACTGTAGATAAGAGCCTCAGAGACTTTCCTGTGCAGGCTGGCTTTGAACAGTGATCCTCAGACTTCAGCCTCCTGAGTATCGAGGATGACAGACAGGAACCACCTGTGCCAGCTTTGTGTGTGTGTGTGTGTGTGTGTGTGTGTGTGTGTGTGTGTGTAGAAGTTGGTTGTAACAAGGAGCACTGGACCCTTTGATAACTTCTAACTGCAATCTTTGGGGGTGCATGGGCTTTGTGACTGAGGTGTGGGGGTCTGGAAGGGTGAGATGCTTGAAGGGGACTCAGCACCGTTAAATTATAAGACCAAGGGATCTTTGTGCCCTGGAACTGTCTACTCCCTGGGGTATGGTTTGTGGCAGAGGGAGCTTGGGAGAGCCTGGGAGTGAGGCCTGCAGGGGGTGGCTCCCCAGGGGGACAGAGACAGCAGCTGATTCTTGACCACAGTTGAAGTTCTGGGTTGGGCATGGAACCTTCGGGCCTCAGTATCCTCACAGGACAGTTGTGAGGAAACAAGGGATCAATACAGTGGGATCTCTGGGGCAGAGCCAGGCATAGAGGGAGTGGTCATCAGATAAGGTTCTTGGCAATTCTGTGAGCATATGACAGGAAGATACCTGGAAAGGGCTCAAATAGGCCCTGTTATTTATCGTGCCACAGGTATGGGATTATAAAACAAAACATGGCTTTCTTTCATCCTTACCCTATCCACGTGAGGAAGGGGAACTTTCACTGTTCAGTTTTGCTGCTGGGGAAAATGAGGCATGGAGAAGCTGGTTAACCTACTCATGACCCCCAGCTGAAAGAAAGCTCGACCTGACTTCACTGCCATACTCCCTAGGACAATGGGTGCTATTCAGTCCACTTCTTGTGGTGGGAAGTCCACTTCTTGTCAGTCATGGGGCTTGAACTCGGCCTGGACGCTGTTTCCAAGCTCCTCAGATCAAGGCTAGCACTCTACCACTTGAGCCACAGCACAACTTCCAGTTTTCTGGTGATTCTTTGGAGATAAGAGTCTCACAGACCTTCCTGCCTAGGCTGGCTATGAACCATGATCCTCATATTTCAGCCTCCTTTGTAGTTACCATTATAGGGCTTAAGTGTAATTCCGACTCTCTCCTCTCTCTCTCTCTCTCTCTCTCTCTCTCTCTCTCTCTCTCTCTCTCTCTCTCTCATCAGAACTCTCTGTCTCTCCCTCACACAGGAACTTGTTTTATGGGTGCTGGAGGAGGTGGCCCAGCGTCGCCATGTGTGGCTGGGACCCAAGGTGGCCCTCTCATTCTGGAGGTAGGCTGTAGGTCAGGAGCTTTCTTGCTCAGGCTGTTGAACTCACTCCCTCAGGTAAGCCCATCTGTGCCTGGGCTAGAACGTGATGGTTATTCATTGTCAGTTCATCTGGTGAGTCCTTCCTCACTACCCTCTTCTAAGACAGTTAAAGGAAAGTGGATGAGGAGGCATCATGTTATCCAACTGCACAGCCGAATCCCGGGCCTCTGATCCTCACTGTCACCTATCTGGCCAGACCCTGATTATAAGAAAATGAATTCACTCTATGTCTACTTTGCTTTGTTGGGGTGTGTCTTTTCAGGGAGGGGATATGGTGTGCAGAGGAAAAACCCCAGACCTGATACCTCCTGGGGGATATTTGTTCTGGTGACAGACCCAAGTCATTGCTGTGGATAAGGAGGAAGCCACAATCAGACTGACCCGGAACGATGCTCAAAGGTAGGTAGGCTGTTGAAGTATCAAACCCATTCATGTCTGCTCCTAACTCACAACAACGGGGATGCAGTGCGGATGGCTCAGCAATGGCCCTAGGGAATTATAAATGGATGATGGCGGTCAGGTGTTGGTGGCTCTAGCCTGTCATCCTGGCTATTCGGGAGGCTGAGTTCTGATGGTGTTGACTGAGAGCCAGCCCAGGCAGGGAGATTCTTATCTCCCATAAACCACCTACCCCCCACCACAAAAAAGATATATATGGTGCTGTGGCTCAATTTGTAGAGCCTCAACCTTGAGTAAAAGAAGCTCAGTGATGAAACTGAGGCCCTGAATCCAAGCCCTGGGACTCCCAAAAAATAAAATAAATGAATAGTGGGCACCGGTTATCTTAGTACCAAAAAGGATGGATTCATTCTTCTCTCTGGTACTTGTAGCCAAAGGTAAGGGGCTTACCTTGATGTTCCTCTAAACCTCTTCTCTCTATTATCTCTCCCAGCTTCAGTTGCAGGATAGAATTCAGATCATCCCACTTGATGTGACCTTATGAACTCTCCCCTACCCACCTTCCTTGGTATGGAGATCGTGAATGTACTTACTACTGGGAGAATGAAGCACCGGAGAGTTGGGGGTAGGTATCCCTGAAACTCATACTCTCACAAACACACTCACATAGGCCAACTCAGACTAGCCTTTTCCAAAGACATTTTATCTCCTTGGATTAACTGACCTAGGAGAGGAACTTGATCCCCTGTAAATGACTATTTTAATTAGGGCTTGCTAGTTGACACGAAATAAACAGAAGCTCAAAAGAAAGGCTCTGGTGCTTGTCATATCTTGCTCAGGCTCACGCCTGACATACTGGTTCTTCAATAGGCAGAGATCTGAGGTGCAAAGATCGAAGCCAGCCATAAGCTAGAAAGCAAGTGAGACTCTACTCTCCATGGAACCACCAAAATGATAGAAGTGGAGCTGTGGCTCAAGTGCTGGAGCATCAGCCTTGAACAGAAAAACTCAGAGAGACAGCTCCCAGATCCTCACTTCAAGCCTCATTTCTTGCCCACAGACTGCGTGGGCCTCAAGTGCACTTTCATGGAGTGTGATACAGCACAGGTCCCTGGGTAGTGCATCAGAGCCTTCAGAAATTGGGTGGTGAAAGCCAGGCTTTCCCCTTTGAGCATTCTCAATCTACACCAGCCGGATGGAAGAGAATGACAAGGCCAGTATTGTGTAGAGCTGAGAAGATCCCCGCCCCTTCCAGGGCAATTGGATCAGGATTCTTAAAGGCAGCACTTGAAAGGGGGTGTTTCTTAACAAGGAGGATCTGACAGGAAGCATAGAGAGTAAAGATGTTGTAGATAAAGGACAACATATTGGAGCATGTTCATTTCCAGCCAGGGCTGCTGGTGAGAAACTCAGTACAGATGTACAAGATTGTCACGAGACAGGCCCAAGAGGTCACATAAGAACACTATCCAGGATTGGGATTGTGTCTTGGCAGTAGTGGGCTTGTGTAGAGCACAGGAAACCATGGGTTCAATTCCTAGGTCCCACATACACAGAAAAAGCCAGAAGTGGCACCAAGAGAGTGCTTGCCTCAAGCAAAGGAAGCTCAGGGACAGTGCCTGGGCCCCCAGGCCAAGCCCAAGGACTGTCAACATAAAACACCACTCCAAGGGACATGGGTGATAGGTGGATTGTTATGCCCTGTAGCTCTTAGTAGATCCATCCATGTGTCATGTCCCCTTCTTTGACAGAGGGGAGACGGACACTCCTTCTACCCTGGGCACCCCTGGTTATCAGCATCCCTCCAAACATCATCCACCGAAACTTGGAGCAGCCAGCCCTAGAAATCCTCAGGTACTGGTTGGGTGGGGCGGGGAGATACAGGCCCCAGAAGTCCTAGTGGGTCTGATCTGCCCCGGAAGACCAGGCCATCCAGAGGAGGTGGATGGGAACTTAGAGATGGGTAGTGATGTGCCCTTTAATGCCCATGTCCCCACCAAGATTCCGAGCCTCCCTGTCCCTGAATGAGATAGCGGAGTGTCTAAGTAGTAGTTTCTAGAGGAGGACTAGGTGGAAATTCTAAAGAATGAGACACCATAAGCCCTGCTCTGGTGGCTCACACCTGTCATCCAGGCTACTTTGGAGGCTGAGATCCAGAGGATCTTGTTTCCCAGTGCAGGCAGGAAGCTCCCATGAGAGTCTCATCTCCAATCTCCAACCAGAAGTGCCACCATGGCTCAAGTTGTAGACCACTGGCCTTGAGCAAAAAATCATCATCAGGGACAGTACCCAAGCCCGGAGTTCAAGCTCTTCTACCAGGAAAACAAGAAAGACACCCCTTGCTTGCAAGAGATGGTGAAGGAGTGGGGTTGCTGTGGTTGGGAGACCAGGTGCTAGCTTCAGTGTACAGACATTTCTAAGAACTCCTCAGGTTTTCCCGAGTGTGAAGTCATAGCATGGTGGGCGTTACCTTACCAAGAACTACAGAGGTTGTGGCCTGTCTAAGGCAGGGAGTGGGCGAATGGGAGCAGGTGTGGGAGGGTAGTTTCAACTATATTGTCTCCACCCAAGAAAGAATGGTTTTGGATGCTGGTATCAAAGTCTGAAGTGAAGGGTTGCATGTGCCTTGTGGCCTGACAAGTTTGGTTTCCCCTGGGTGTAAGAAGGTGGTTGAAGCTGGGAGCTGCCATTGATTCACAACTGTCATCCTAGCTACTCAGGAGGCTAAGGTCTGAGGATTATGGTTCAAAGCCTGCTTGGGCAGAAAAGTCTGTGAGACTTTCAGAAAAACCAGAAGTGGTGCTGTGGCTCCAGTGGTAGAGTGCACACCTTCAGCTGAAGAGCTGAGTTTTGCGGGAAGGCCAAAGTTCAAACCCCATGACCTACAACCAAAGATAAGGTGGGTGAGTTTTCTTCATAGAGGTGTGTACAGAAGGAAATGCCATGCTGTGTGATGAGCCATTCCAGATGTGTGAGAGGCTCTGTGATTTGTCTACATTTGGTCTGGGGACAGTAGTGCCATCTTCTCAGAGTTTGGGATGTTCAGGTGCTCAGGGACTGCTGAGGCCTTGGGCTACCCATGAGTGTGTGTGTGTCTGTGTGTATTTTTCCCTCATCTTTCTCTGTCCACTTCCTGGGTGCTTGTTTGCCTCTTTCTGACCTCGGATGGTGACACTGCTCCATGGCAACTTTGCCTTTAGCCCCCATCAGGGTCTACAATGAGTCCTAAATTGTCAGAGACCTGCACATTCCAGCTTGTCTTTGGGGCCCAAGTCCGGCTGTCCATATCTTTGTCTGCCTCCAGGGGATTCTGGGTCTGCAGGGCCGGCTGGCATAGTTTCGTGCCTTCCTCTTGAGGTGGGGGGCAGGGTCAGTCATGCGATGTCCTGTCTTTTTCCTCAGCTGGGCTTCTGGAGGTATGTCATACTTCTAGCAGTCTGACAGTGGAGTGGGGGAAGGGTGTTTGCCAGTGGCTCTGGACAATCCAAGCTTGATAGCTGACTAAAGGCTGCCCACTCAAGGTGGATTCGGGCCTACATGGGAGGTGAGACCAAGGGGGGTTGGAAGTATTGGTCGGTGTCTAGGAAATGTCAATGTACATTTCTGGAGGCAAGTATTTTTTCCAGCCATAGTTGGGCCTCTTAGGTACTTCTAGACAATTCTGGATGCCCAGAACACAGAGGCACAGACTTTAGATTCCAGGGCCAGGGAACTGGGGGATGAGAGACTGGTATGGCCAGTACCTCAATGTTCTGGGGCATTAACCTTGACCTGGCTATGCCCCCCTTGTGTAAGTTCACTTCTTAACCCAGTGCTGGCCACACACCGGCCACTTGTGCTGTGGAAGTGGCAGGAGCAGAAGTGAGATCTAGGATGAGCAAAATCTGGATTTATGGCCTGATTGGGGTGGGAGGTGGTGTCTTACAAAAATCTTAGAGCTGGAACTCAGAGTTTGGCACTGTCCCTGAGCTTCCTTTGCTGAAAGCTAACACTCTAACACTTGAACCACAACTCACCTTTCATCTTTTTTAGTAGTTTAGTAGACAGAAGTTTCTCACGTATTTTCCTGCCTGGGCTGGCTTTAAGTTGCCACCCTAAGAGCTCAGCCTCTTGAGTAGCTAGGATTGCTGGTATGAGCCACTGGCATCCAGCTGCAAGGATGTCTTTTCATACTCTCTTCTGTTCTAACAGCTGTCTACTTGCCCTGGCCTAGATCTCTGACCTCCATGTCAGCTCCCACCAGCCCCTGATTATGTGGAGAATATAAATCTCAAACCTGATCCCATTTCTTTGTTCTCAGGGGAGGAGTTTATGTTTTGTCTGAAGCCTGGGGTAGGAGGGGTAAATGTAGATGGGTGATCAACTGGGAGAGAGGTAGTCTGTTTTAGCCAAGGAGGAGTTTGGCCAGATGCTAATAGCTCATGCTCTCATATTCCTAGCTCCTCAGGAAGAGAAACTGTGGCTCAAGTGGTGGAGTGCTAGCCCTGAATGAAAAAAGTGAGGGAGAGAGCCCAGGCCCTGAGTTCAAGACCTAGTACCAAGATGTGTACGAGAATGTGTGCATTCACATACACACACACACACAGGAAGATAGTAATGATGAGCTGAGCTAGAACTGGGGTCAGTCTTGAGTCATATTCATAGTAAACTCTCAAGCCAGATCAAGTGGTTTCTCCCTAAGTCCTCCTTGGGCTGAGTGGTTGGCCCATGGCAGTAAGTTCCATGGAACATGCCCCTCCATCCATGCACAGGGCCACAGGACCAAGGGAAGGACACTAAGGATGCTCCTTTGTAGTCAGCCTACAATTGCCGACCTTCATCTGCCCCCTTCCACCCCCTGGTGAGGAAAGCAGTGGTCTGAGCACTGGGACTCCTGGGATAGTGACTGCTACAAGCAGCAGCCAGCCAGCTGTGGATTCCGGAGCCTACAAGCCTTTCATGAGCTCAACTCCACACCTGCCCAAGTTGTGCCTGACAAACTCACACTCTTGTGATGCCCACGTGAGCAGGCGTTACCTGGTGTGACACCTTGCAGCTCCTGCTCCTCCTGGCCTAGAACCGTGGTCTGAGACATCGAATTACTGCTCAGATCGACATTGCACCCATGACAGATGCTTTTCTGATGAGCTCCATACCCCAAGGCTCGACCCTTCTTTGGTACTGTGGCCGATCTATAGGCAATGGCCTCCCAAGAGGCTGCTCTCAAGACTTGTAGGAGATCTAGATATTGGGAGACCCTCAGGGGTCCACTGGAAAATACTCTTCCTAGAGCCACAGAGTAAGACCAAGCAGGCTAGGTGTTGGTCATGGGGCTTGAACTCTGGGCCTGGGCACTGTGCCCCAGCTCTTCAGCTTACCACTTGAGGTACAGAGCCACTTCTGGTTTCTGGAGGTTCCTTAGAGATCAGAGTCTCCCAGACTTTCCTGCTCAGACTGGCTTTGAACCGCAATACTCACATCTCAACCTTCTAAGGAGCTAAGAGTACAGGTGTGAGCTACGAGAGCCTGGCTGATCTGGCCTTTCACCACAGTGGACTAGGAGCTCTTGAAAGCTTTTCTTTATATTTTAGGTGACAGTACTGGGGACTGAACTCAGGGGTCTGGGCTCTGGTCTCTTAACTTTTTCCCTCAAGGTTAGCTCTCTACCAATTGAGCCACAACTCCATTCCTGGCTTTTGGTAGTTCATTGGCAAGAAGAGTCTCACTAATTTTCCTCCCCTGAGCTGGCCTGACCCACGATCTCTATCTCACTCTACTGAGTAGCTAAGCTTTACAGGGGTTGAGCCACTGGTGGCATTGGGCTAGAAGCTTTTCTTAAGCAAGAGTTCTTCCCTGCGTTTGTACTGACTCCTCCAGGCAAAGGAATTCTGAGGGTCAGGAGCTGTGAAAAATAGGCTTCCAGCCACCAGAAATGGCAGGGGTCCGTGGTGAAAAGCCAAGCTATTCTTCTCCCTGGCGCCATTCTGGGACCCCACCCTCTGCCCTGTGACTCAAGTACAAACCTTGGCCCAGCCATGAATGTCCTGACACACTCTTCTGAAGCCACAGAACCTTCATTCCACCCACAAAACCTGCTCTACAGCACACCGCAAGACCTTTGCCCATGCTTTACCTTCTGCCTGAGGCTCTCTGTCCTGTATCCACATCTTAGAACTCCTGTGGAAATTTGGCATTGGTTATATCACCTCCTGGAGCAAGTCTTATCTTCCCTTATCCCTCTTTTTTTTTAAATATTGAGTTGCTAGAGATGGAACTTGTGCAGGGTGACTGGCAAATGCTCTATCTTGATGTGTGTGTGTGTGTGTATGTGTGAGTGCGTGTTTGCCAGTCCTGGGGTTTGAATTCATGGCCTGGATTCTATCTGATACCTAAGCTTTTGTGCTCAAGGCACTGTACTACTTGAAATACATCTCTACTTCTGGCTTTATGGGTGTTTAATTAGAGAAAAGTGTCTCATATAGACTTCCCT